>NC_083103.1:33065082-33665082 GCF_949774975.1 Lagenorhynchus albirostris
TCAGTGACCCTTGAGAAAGTCCTTTCCAGCAGAGACTAGGCACACAGAAGGCCAGAATTTGTTTGTTGTTTCTCAATTTGAAAGGAACAGGATATTTACCATTTGAATAGAAAAGAGGGTGATGAATACAACATATTATGAATTGTAGAAATAAGATAAATTTTTAAAGTAAGTTAGAGAAGGTGTCTCTGTTGGTTTAAATGATGCAGTGAGACTTAAAATGATGACTCAAGAAGCTCACAACAATAAAAATTAATCTGGACCTGACACTGGCTATTGACTCACAAGTAAGCCTCAGTCTTGGATCCTAGGTGACAGCATTTGGACAGACCCGATCAAACACAGTTTCACTGGATGTACAGATTGTTTGAAACAGTTTTTGTTTTTTCAAAGACAGTATTCACTGTGGTGCTCCTACTGTCTTTCAAGGTATGAAAGTCAAGTGAATAGATGATCTGAAGAAAAAAGTCTTTTTATGTTCTTTTCCTGTTTTTGACTTCTTTACTCATGGTTATACCCCCCCTTGTGATGTTTTACCATTCAGACTACACAGTGACAACACTCTTCACACAGAGGGGCATAATTAAATATTGAAAATAATAAAAAAAATTGTTGTTTATATTTTATGTAGGAGCCAAGCCAGTAAGCATTCCTAGTACTAAATACTAGAGATCATTTTAGAATCTAAACGTTCACCCTAGAATCCTCTATGGGTATTATGAAAAAGTAAAATGTATCTTTTCAGCATTTGAGTTTCATAGAATTAATATGAGTTCAGCAAGATGATGCTGAAAATATCAGTGGTACTCAAGCTACAAACAAGAGGAAAGGAATAAAGGGAGTTCTGTGCTCTGGTAAGTTTGAGAATCATTTGGCTAATTCATCTTACACACGTTTCTTTATTAAAACTCTTCTCAGATGCTTTATGTCTAAGTTCACTCTCAAGCTCCAAGGTAGGGGCATGGCATGTAGTGTTTCTGAAATTATTTGATTCAGAAATGCTTTTCCCAGGAATATCTTCAATTGCCTTGAAAACATCCGTCAGAAAAATCTGTTCTAATTTCAATAAACCTTATGATTTTTTCAAAACCCTGCAAGATCTGGAATTCCTTTTATCCAAAAATAAAATAATTTGTCCAAAAGGAAATGCTTTATTGCATTCATAGCTCCTTGAAGATTTTGATGATAATTGAAGCATTTATTTGATAAGATGTAATCGGAGGAACTCAGAATTTATGGAGAAAAGTATACAGTAGAGCATTCATAAAAGACTGATCTTTGACCTTGGTTGGTATCATGGGAGGTAAATAATGAAATAGTGACATTTTCTTCCCATGTTCACAAAGTGCAACAAGCTTCATACCCTTGTCAGGATGTTTTGTGATAGTGCTGTGTTTCTGTGTTGTGAGTGAGTTTTAGAAACTTTAATGAATCTAAGCAGTGAATTCCACAAAGGAAAAGACCAGCTATTATAACTTTTGTTTTCCACACCTATAACTGTGCCTATAAAACAAAGAGGAGCGTCAAAATGAGCAGTATTTGAACCACTTCATCCAGTTTCCTTTCAAATCAGTGTGTTTTGTATTCTACAGTTCTGGTACTTAAATATTTATTAAGTACCAAATATGGTCTGTCAGTAGGCTAAGTGCTAATAAGGACTCTTCTATTACCACTGCCCATTTATCAAGGAGCTCAAAATACTGGAGCACAATTTATTTCCTAATATGGAGGTAGTTTGAGTTTAGTAACTTCAATTATGAGACCTAAACAACTGTGGAAAAGCTGCTGCTGCAACAGCTCTTAGGTTACTGAGGGCTCTCTGCTTGATCAAGAGAAATTAAGATGTTTATTCACCTTTAACCACCTAGAGAGTAACATACCAGATGTATCATTACAGAATGGGTAAAGACTAGTGGTTTTCTTTGCAGGTGAACAATAATAAATGAATGTCAATTTTGGCACAAGACTTGAGGATCAAATATAAAGAGCAGGCCTTCCCTGGTGGCGCAGTGGGTGGGAGTCTGCCTGCCGATTTGGGGGGCGCGGGTTCGTGCCCCGGTACGGGAGGATCCCGCGTGCCACGGAGCGGCTGGGTCCGTGAGCCGTGGCCTCTGGGCCTGCGCGTCCGGAGCCTGTGCCCCGCAATGGGAGAGGCCACGGCGGTGAGAGGCCCGCATACCGCAAAATAAAGAAAGAAAGAGCAGCTTACATATATTTCAGGTATGGAGGACATATGGATGTTGCACCAGAATTTCAGCTAGGGGACCAGAGTGATCGCTGGTGGGGCTGGTGAGAGATGAGGGTATGGGAAGAGGTGGAAGGTAGGTCAAATTGAAATGAATAAAAATGAAAGAAAGTAAAAATAAAGAATGAAACTAGTGTTCACGTTCTCTTAAGAGAATATCTGCAAAGGAATAGAGTTTACTAATATTTAAGAATGAGTCATAGGGATCCTGTACAAAGATCCTTGCAACACTAACACACAGTATCTTCCATGTGAAACCTATCCTAAATTTTCTATAAAAATATACATATATTTTATATATACACATATATACATAGAGTAAATACTATTATTTTCTCCATCTGAGGGATGAGGAACTGAAACATGACGAGGTTAAGTTACTTTCCAGTCTTAGAGTAAAAGACAGGGCTAAAGATTCAAACAAAGCAATCTGGTTCCAGTGTCTGGACCTTCATCAAATGATGCACTATCTCTCTCAACATAAACCCTCTAATACGGGTCCAAACCACTATATAAGAAGAAACTGAGCCCATGCAGAGCAGAGAATAAGGGGACAGAGTAAACCATTTCTTAACAATTAGCTAAGAAATTTCAGCTTGTTTGATTGATTATGTGTTTGTTTTAAGTTTGAATTGACATAGTAATATCTTGTATCTGTAGGAACATATAATCTAGATACAGTGAGTATCTTTTAAGGAGGGTTGCTTACATGTTATTCTGCCAATTGTAGAATAAGGCCAGTAACCAAGAATGGAAGATGGCCTAGAGTAGGCCACAGAGGATTCTATGAAAGCACACTCAGTGCTCTTCATGCCATTATTGTCCTAGGCCCCCTTGATCAAATCAGAGAAATGGCCATATGTGGTCAGCCTTCTCAACTGCTCTCACATCCTCACTACCTCATAACTTCATAACATTGCTTCATGTAGCCCTTATACAATAAATTATTTCATTATACAAAGTGAGTTACTGTTCCTAATAGGGACCTTAAACTACTGCAAGAAACTGAATTCCAAAATTAAAATAAAATAAATTGGAGTATTACAGCATTGGGCTAGTGTTAAGTACACTGGATTGACTTTCCTTGAAAATCTTTTGAATTCAGCCAAACTAAGTGGACAAAGTTTGGCATTTGCTTATTTCCCATCTTAAACCATCTTCACCCTCCCAGATGTATCTTCTTTCTTGAAGATGTCTCTGAATTCCTGCTCCTAGTTTTTAGTACTGATTCCCCACAGGTCCATGTTCTACACCAGGATGGACTATGACATTAACTGGTTCCAGTTGACCTTTTAAATTTTTTTTATTTTTTTAACATCTCTATTGGAGTATAATTGCTTTACAATGTTGTGTTAGATTCCGCTGTATAACAAAGTGAATCAGCTATATGTATACATGTATCTGTATATCCCCTCCCTCTTGTGTCTCCCTCCCACTCTCCCTAGCCCACCCCTCTAGGTCGTCACAAAGCACCGAGCTGATCTCCCTGTGCTACGCAGCTGCTTCCCACTAGCTCTCTATTTTACATTTGGTAGAGTATATGCTAACACATATATATGGAATGTAAAAAAAAAAATGGTTCTGATGAACCTAGGGGCAGGACAGGAATAAAGACGCAGACATAGAGAATGGACTTGAGGACACAGGGAGGGGGGACGAAGTGAGAGAGTAGCATTGACATATATACACTACCAGTTGACCTTTTAATAGTCGACTTAGAAATGGCAACCAACACAGAGATATAATCACCAAGGAGGATTTGAGGGTAAAGTATACTGAGATCTTGTGCTCTGAAATAGTACCACTTAGACACTCACTTATTCTTCTGCAACCCTTTAGCTCTAGAAGTCTCTGATTATGCCTTTTTGAAAATCTATATTATTCCAAAAGACAAAACATGTATATTGCAGAAGATGTGGATACACAAAAAGAAAAAGCAAGGAGACACCCCAAATTCTTCCTACCTGGAGACATCCACTGCAAACCCCTTGGTGCATTGCTTTCCAGATCCTTTGATGTGAGAGTACATCTCTATCCTCTGAGATGTGACAGCTCTTTACATACTTAAACACAGTTATTTTGAGGTTGTCCTTCTTTAATTTCTTTCAAGCAAAATTAAAAACAAAAACAGAACAGAAACCTTTCTTCCTGGCATTGAATGGCTAGAACCATCCAAATACATCCCAATATCACTTTGCCAGTATAAAGAATAAGAGATGCTTTCTGTCATTCTGAAAAAAAAAATTGATAAAGTGAAGTTTTGTACACCCAGCATTCTTTCTTACTGAGCTTTGTCAAAGCCAGGAGCTCAAAAGTGAGGCATACTAAAATAGCTTAGAGTGTTGACACATATTTAAAATTGGGCTCTATATAATTGTTTGACAAGTAGCTTCTGGATAAAAGCACAATCAAAATGAGGAGATTTCCACTTATATTTTGCTTACCTTATATAGGGCAGTAAAATGAATTAGTTTAAAAGATCTTTATCAATAGAAGGACTTCTAGAACAAAAACTACACTAAGAATTCCTGACAAATAAACATGGTAAGTTTCTTCATTTGCAAAATATGGTAAACTGATGAATACTTCTTTCTAATGAACACTATTCAATAAAAACAACTTGGGATAAAATCATGTAAGATGGTATGAAAGTCACATTTGAGAGGCTTATTAAAATATGTATATCTTCCAAGAATGTACAGTGTTGAATAATTCATTAACTGTTTAACACATTTACACACTCTTAAAAACCATGCAAACTGTTTTATTACTGGACTTTTTTTCATTTTGCAAGTGGATTATATATATTTTTCATCTGTGAGACTCCAATGTTTAAATGCAAATTAATTGACATTGAGCTCTTGCTAATTAAATCAGCAGAGGAGATTTTGCTGACACTATGCTAGGTGCTCAAATTAAGAGACTGTCTCATTGAATTAAACAGAGTACATTTATCATGGATAAGCTCTCAGCCTGTTTATCTGATATGACAGTTAATGGGTAAGGAAAATAAATCTTCCCAATATTGTAGGCAACAGATGCACAGCTGTCTTACTTCTGTCTTATCTAGAAGTTTTGAAGCAAAGAGAGAAGACATAAAGACTGTTGTCCTTAAACTGAACAAGAATGTAATAAAACCTAAAGTTAGTTTCATTTCAATAAGTTGACTAGTTTTATTGAACTAAATAAAAAGTAGAAAAAATTTCAAGATATGTGCATATGTAACTTGTACTCGTATGGCAGCTGAAATCATAAAACAGACATAAAATGGAAACAACTAGGCTATCCTGTGCTTCTTTTAAATATCATTTAACATGTCCATTCAGACATCCTGTCACCAACTTCTTTTAATATTTTTATTAATTTATTCATATTTATTGAATTTCTATTTTACGCCAGCCACTATGCTAAGTGCTACGAACATAACTGCGAGGAACAGCATATGTGTCTTGCCTCAAACCCTTCCTTGTAATGTATTTTATAGAAAATTTCTGAGAATTTAGTATATGAGTAGAGTAGATATGAACTTATAACTTAGAATCTGTCTCTGTTAGGATATGTCTATTACCTGACAGAAAAATGGTGCTTAAACAATATCAGTGGCTCGGGCTTCCCTGGTGGCACAGTGGTTAAGAATCCGCCTGCCAGTGCAGGAGACTTGGGTTCGATCCCTGGTCCGGAAAGATCCCACATGCCGTGGAGCAACTAGCCCGTGTGCCACAACTACTGAGCCTACGCTCTAGGCCCCACAAGCCACAACTACTGAGCCCGCATGCCACAACTACTGAAGCCCGCGCCCCTAGAGCCCATGCTCCACAACAAGAGAAGCCACCGCAGTGAGAAGCCCGTCCACCACAATAAAGAGTAGCCCCCGCTTGCCGCAACTAGAGAGCCTGCGCAAAGCAACAAAGACCCAATACAGCCAAAAATAAAAATAAATAAATAAAATTTAAAAAACCAGTATCAGTGGCTTAAATGAATACCACTGATAGCTTTCTAATTTTTTAACATGTGCTTGAGAGATTTCTCAGGTTTTTTTCTTTTTTTTAGAATAAAATAAATTAGTTTTGGAATTGACCACATTCATTATTGACCACATTCTTCATATTTTTTAAAGTAAACACTCGAAGTTGATTTTCTAAACTGCAATATTCCTAACATACAACTGACTTTCTTAAAAAATTAAATTATTTTCTTTTAAATGTATTTATCTGCAGTTAGGATACATTTAGCTAACTTAATTCCACATGACTTTTTTGCTACTTAGTGTACTTTTTCAATACATCATGTAAGTGGCTTGTTTTACAAGCAAGGGCCAAGAGAAAACAAATAGCCCCTAATGATCCTGTAATGATTTCAATACCACCATGATTTAGGGTTTGATCAAGGTCAGGAATATGGATTTGTAGGGCAAAGGAATCAAACGCTAAAACCAGAGCAATTTGAGCATTTATAGTAACCTTGCTCCTATAGTTTTGCAGAAATATGCTTCTATGCCTGATAAAAATTGGGAATGGAAATGTTAATAAATTAACATTGCTATAGTTGCCTTAGACTTCATGCAAGGACCTAAAATAAATTGAATCTTTCACCTACAAGAGAATATTTCTCTCATTCTTGACATGTCTTCTTTGACAGTAAAACTAGTTCAGTCAACTAAGGTCAGTCTGGCAAAGAAAAAATATTTTATATGACTTCTAGGAGAATAAAATGGAAAAGAAAGAAGTTCTTCATATGTCCATTATGATCCACTATATTTATGCAACTTTCCCCAATTGTTCCACTCCCTACTTGTAGATATACAGATATTTGTGACAGTTATTAGATTCACAAAACAGTGAATTCTATTCCATTCCATTCCATTTCATTCCAGTTTTATCATGTGTCCGAGATCAGAGCAACTAAGGGAAGTTCTGTAACGTGGTGATTATCTGGCCAGAGTTTGACATTAGAAAACCTGGCTTCAAATCCTAGTTCTGCTCTTTTATGAATATAGATTCCTGGTTGCTACAAAATATATCGTTTCCCTTTATTTTTAAAAAAAATTTACTAGAATCCTGATATTTTCTGTAGTAGCAAAATGCTCAGATAAAAAGTTGTATTTTGGGCTTCCCTGGTGGCGCAGTGGTTGAGAGTCCACCTGCCGATGCAGGGGACACGGGTTCGTGCCCCGGTCCGGGAAGATCCCACAGGCCGCGGAGCGGCTGGGCCTGTGAGCCATGGCCGCTGAGCCTGCGCGTCCGGAGCCTGTGCTCCGCAACGGGAGAGGCCACAACAGTGAGAGGCCCGCATACTGAAGAAAAAAAAAAAAAAAGTTGTATTTCCCAGCCTTCTTCGCAATTACATCTGACTATGTGATACATTCCTGGCTGCTGATACTTAAGTAGAAGTTTTTAGAAAGAGCTGGAGAAAGGATCTTAAAATGGGGACATGGACTCAGTTGGCAAGAAACTGCCAAATTCTGCCCTTTCCTTTGTCTGTCTGGAAGGAAGACTAAATTCTAGAATGTAAGCAATACTTTTTTGACTATGAAACAATGGGCACGGTAGTCATGGATGGGTTTATAGAAAAATGAAAGTCCCGAATCCTGATTTCAGCAGGGAGCCACGGTATTAGTCCCCAAATGCCTACTTCCAGACTTCTTTTTCTATGATAACAAATGAAATCCTTATTTTAAGCTACTTCATTTATTCCTTTTAGCTGAATGCAGTGGTGAATTAATACATTAGCTTGATATTAAATCCAATCTGAATTTCAGTTTAAAATTAGAAAAGCTTCATTCATGAAATGAGTAAAGCAATAATTATTTTACTAAGTGAGAGAATCAAGTAAGAACAGAGAGGTAGAGGGCTTATCACAATGCCTGTCACAGAATTTGCAGTCTATAAATCACAATAATTATTGTTATGTGCTGTCTGAAAGGCAGTGATTTTTGTTTCTTTTTTTTTTTTGTAATTTTTCCACTTGATATGTTACACCTGAGAAACGAATCAGGCAACTAAATATTTAATGACTCGATTTTAAGATAAGTATAATTATGTATCTTCACATGTCTTTTTATTCTTAAATCTAACAATACAAATAACCATGAATATATAAGAATTATAAAGTAATTTTGCTGGATGCATTGACAGGCATATATGATGCATTGCTTTTAAAGTTTGTTTTTCCAAAACTTGCTCTGTAATTTGGCCTTTGAGAAATCCCTAGTGAGCCTTCCTGTTTATCTCAAAATAATGAAAAAAAAAAAGTTTATTAAAACTGGATAAGCTGTAGCTATCATGAAAGTGAAGGAAGGAAGGAAGGAAGGAAGGAAGGAAGGAAGGAAGGAAGGAAGGAAGGAAGGAAGAAAGAAAGAAAGAAAAAGGAAGGAAGGAGGGAAGGAAGAAAGAGAGAAAGAGAATGGACGGTATGGAGGGAGGGAGGAAGGAGGGAAGGAAAAAGATTATGTTTACCATGACTTTTTTTTTCTTTTTTTTTTTTTTTTTTGCGGTACGCGGGCCTCTCACTGCTGTGGCCTCTCCCGTTGCAGAGCACAGGCTCCAGACGCGCAGGCTCAGCGGCCATGGCTCACGGGCCCAGCCGCTCCGCGGCATGTGGGATCTTCCCGGACTGGGGCACTAACCCGTGACACCTACATCGTTAGGCGGACTCTCAACCACTGCACCACCAGGGAAGCCCCTACCATGACTTTTAAATGAATATTTGGCTTCCTACAAGGCTCTAGAAAGGCACAAGTAGTGTCCATTAAGATAAACAAAGCATTAAGAAGAATTACTATAGTAAATGTATTAATGATTTGAAGACTCCTCAGAAAACAAATCAAACTGAAAAAAATGAGTCTGAAGTATGACTCTCACATGCTCTGTGAAGAGCTTCATCCTTGTACTTTCTGTGGTCTTTTCTCAACTTGAATCATTATTTTCTAGTGAGCAATTATATAATTATGTTTAAACAGCTATATTTTTCACTTACATTTCAAAGAAATCGCGGAAGTTCAAAATAGAATGTTTATTACAATTCTTGTATTTAACATTTCAAACCAAACCATACCTCTGTGCAAATAACTAATCAACTACTTAATTAACTGCATTTGCCACCATTTTTTCTCCTTTTTCAGCTATGCCAATTCTTTCTCTAGATTTCACTCAAAAAGTTAATTCTCTGTTATCCACCAGAAAAACAAAAGTATTTTCCTGGTTTATTTGGTTGAACTTTTGTCATGTTTGATTTTTGCACTTTTAATTTTCACATTGTCAGTCACTTCCAAATAGCAGTTGGTGACATTGATTAGACACAGACTTATTCAGATGTGAATTCTCCCCACCAAATTCTCAAATTTTCCCAATTTGATACTTATTCTTCTTATCTAGACACCCAGTGTACAAAATCTAAAATGTGTCACTATAATCTTTATAATGTAAAATAAAGGTATTGGCTTACAGAAAAAAATGAAAGCTAGTACTGAGTCAAATGTGAGTTGATAGATTTGTAAAATATGGAAAAATTTTCAAAAGATATTAAGATAACTGTAGTATCTGCTTACCTAAAAATAGTGATGTGGGAACTGAACCTTTCTTCAACTATCTTGAAGGCATGAATTGTGCCTCATTCCTTTGGTATCCCCAGCACCTACATGGTGACTCACACTCAGTGGAAGCTTGACTTTAATTCCATCCCTTAGTTTGAAGGCATCCGTTTCTCTCACTGAACATCAACCCCTCTCTACCAGATTTTTCTGTATTCTGCTTGAAGGAGAAATTTTGAACTTTCCTCATGTATTTTTCAGGAGGAGAAAAGCCCACTGATATCAGGATTTCATCCTTAGAATCTCAGAACTGCTTGAACCAAGAGGCTTTAATCACTTGCTGGTAACTTGGCATGAAAAGAATGCTCATTCACTTTAGACCTTCCTTACACCTATGGTGTCTGTCCTGAAACTTGTTCTCTTTCCTAAGCAGACAAAGATTATGGTCAATTTTAGTGCCTTCAAATCCCCTGTTAGTATATAAAAATGTTATGCTAGTTTCTTATTCACTTGTAGAGAGAGAGTTCCTATCTGACATCTAGTTTTACATGGACCATTCCATCTTTCCATTGTGACAATCAAGTTTTACCCTATTTTCTCTAGTTATAGCAGTCTTTCAGAATTTTATACTCTAGCACTAACAGCTTATAAATACAACTAGAGCAAATAATTTTTCTGCTTCTTATCCAGAAATGGTTTTCTCACAGAGATTATGATTATTGTGAAATGTCATAAAGCTTTACAATTTTATATATTTTGATTTAAATTGTGGTCAACTATACCTTCAGACTTTTTGTGTGTTTATGTGTTTGTTTTTCTACTGTTTTTATTCCTAGACAGTTATTCCAAATACACACACACACACACACACACACACACACACACACACACACACACACTTTTGCCTGTAAGCATAATATCATGACTATTTTCCCACCAAAATTCATTCTCCATATATGGGACTACTTTTCTCATGTTTCAATCCTGTCTTGACTTTTTTCCCTGCCTTTCAGAAAAATACTGTGTCCAATTTAGTATTATCATAAACTGATTATCATACTTTCAAAATCTTGTTGAAGTCTTTGAAATGAAGCCTGGCTTCTTCATAGATATACCAACTCAGGGCATTCTTGTATAAAATTTTTAAAGGCAAGTAATACAGTGCAGCAAGAGAAATAGAATGCAGGTTTTTTTCTATCTGAAGGCCAAGAGATATCTCAGGTGCAAGAGCCCCTGTGTCTTTGCCTTGTACCACCGAGATCTATGCAAGGAATCTTAGTTTTGGGAGAAGCTCAAGCCAAGTTTTTTGAACTTATGAGATCAGTTGCAAACCCATTTTCTCATTTGAGAAAATGAGAGAATAAATAAGACAGAGAGAGAGAGGGAGAGAGGGAGGAGTGGTTATGTTTGTGTAGAGTAAGCACAGGAGGGATGCTCTAAGAGAAGAGGGTGGGTAGTGAGCTAAAATAAAACCTTAACGGGCCTGGTAAACAAGGTTAATGATAGAGATGAATGTTACTTAAATCAGGAGAGGGGTTTGGTATGGGCCGCTAATTTTCCAGGCTTCCCAAAGTCTTTCTGGCCACAGGAGAATGGTTGATATAACCTAAACACAGTTCTCCATTAAAGCCTTTTTTCAGACTCAGTTCTTCCTAGAGTGCATTCCTTCATCTCTCTCTAAATTTCACACTCTCTTTCATGTGTCCATCCTATGCTGCCTCCCTTATGAAGTCTTCCATGAAATTAACTGAGTAAATGCATTGCCTCCTTTCTCTGAATCTGTATAACTTTGCTTAGTTTTTTCCCCTTCCAATATAATATCTTGAACTGTATATATTTGTAAATTATCTTCCCCTCTCACTAGACTAGCTCCTTGACGGCAGGTCTTAGTCATTTTAGAATCCCCTGTAATATGGTCATTCATAATTTATTAAATTAAACAACGCTGCTTAATTAGGCACAGGAAAATACTTTTTAAAAAGACAGATGTTATGGTTTTTCGTTAGGACTTACATATAACAGAACATTATTTCATCAAACGTTTAACCCTTTTTGGAGGGAGGTTGGAAATTTATATAAGATTTTGTTTTTACAATCATCTGATTCGTATTGTCAGTTTTGCTGATGCTGCTGAAACTGTAATTTAGAATGTATTTTGTCAGTTGAAAGAGCACCATTCTCCACTGAGTAAACAACTGAAAACAGGAACTTGTAGATGGATTGAACGGGAGAACAAACTCAAAGAAAAGTAATCATATCTACTTTTAACCAGCATTTCTTTCTCAGGAAGATGAGGTTAGCCATATATATGAATGCATTTCTTTAATCTGAATGCTTTGGCTCAAAATAATTGAAAATAAGCATTCAACATATTTTGGGAACATGAAAAATATCGTTTTATTTTCTACTTAGATAGGATAATTCTTTTAGATAATGATAATTCCTTGCTGATTAGCAGAAGTTCAAGTTCCCTTACCAATAGCAAAAAAAAAACCCCAAAAATGTATATTTCCACTCTCTACATGCACTAAAATTCATAATTATTGATCTGGTCTACACACACATACACACACACACACACACACACACACACACACACACACACACACACTCCCCAATGTAAATACTGTATTTGTATCATCAAAGTTGAGAATTTATTGGTATAAAGGCAAGTATAGTTCATGTGTAAGAGTACTATAGCAATAATAATTGAGGACTAAAAGTGCCAAGCCCTTTATAAGTTATGTCTCATTTTTTTTAAATAACAATACAGAAATACATTTTCTTCTTCAATTTTGCAGACGAATAAAATCTGAGGCTAAGACTGCTGAGACAAATTCCTTAAGGACACACGGTGAGAAACAGGCAAAGTTAGAATGTGAATTCATATCATTATGACATCAGAATCAAAGTTCTTTACCAATATCTGCCGCAACCTTAGGCTCAACAGCATCATGGGGTGAATAGAGGTGCTGCTCTATCCAAGCCTGTATTCTCCTTTAAAGCCTCCAGCTCCCCTTCAGTTTTCCTTTTCACCCTTTACTGTATCACAAAAACAGAGTTTTTTGAAAAGTCAAGAAATTACATTTTTAAAAGTCAAGATCCAATCAGATTGACATTCTTTCTGTGATTATGTCCTTATTTAGTGCCTTTCTACTACTGAAGGTGAAATAAGCATAAAACCTGAAGAATCAGGGCCTATGACTTTATGCAGAAATAAATTAAGTTTTTGCTTTTTTTTGATGAACAGATTTCAAGATCACATATTCCATGAGTTTGAAAGGATCTCAAAGAACCTAAAGTAGCTGACAATCTCTCAGTTCTTCTGAGCATATATCCCTGACAAGAGATGATCTAACAGAGATGGGGAACTTACTACTTATCAAAGCCTATAGTTTTTACCCCTGACTAGCAGAGGAATTCTAATTCTTACTGAGTACAAATTCATTTACCTAAACTTCTGCCATATGAGCTTGATTATACCATCTTGAAGCCAGAAAGAACAGTTTTCAACTTTATGCTACATGTAATCCTTCAAATATTTGAGACGAAGGCAACAACTTATTCCTCCCGTCATTTAATCTTTTTCAGGGTAGACATGCCTAGTTCCCACATTTATTTTTCAAAATGATACTTTCAAAATGTCCTGAATGGGTTCAGCTTTGGTTTTATTCTTAAAACTCATCAGCCAGAGCTGAATGGGATACTAAAGATGGACCTTTGGCGGCCAAGGGAGTCCCAATTTCTTTTCTGAGACACTGTTTTATCTATTAATTCCCAGTTGGATTATATTGGTTTTGGGGGTTTTTTTTGCAACTAAATTGCATTGAAGTGTAACTAAATCCACAGTTCATGTGCCTAAGGTGTTTTCAGTATATGCTACATGCAGAGCCACATCTTCTACCTTGGCTATTATTGCTGATTTTCTGACAAGATACAAGACAAGGGAATTACTAGTCTATTAACATCCCTTTGGGTTCTGAATCTAATAATCCCTGATTGAAAGCAATGAACAGCCATGGCTGAGGCTTATGGGTTTTGGTACAGAACCCCAGATATCCTCCCAGACATTCATTAAATCAATAATAAGTGAGCAGTTAATCGGTAAAATAGTTTAAAGAAACAAAGTCAAGATTTTTTTTTTGTCTTTTAGTGAAAAAAAATAGGTATCAAATTTTACTTTCCAAGGATTTACGAACAGGCTGAATTGAAACTGAGGAGAAAACTTTAAAAAGAAAACTTTAAAACTAAATCCTATTAATAAAAATTAAATTGGTATTTTAAAGTTATATGCACAATATAGAGTACAATGTTTCTTTAGAAAACAATTTCACATTTTATCATTTCATCTTAAAAGTATACTTTGTAAAGTATTATTTTTTAATTATGAAACATAGTAAGGCATTTCAAAATAAGAAAAAAAAGTCGCCATCCCATGACTAAACAAATCAGCCTATTCATTCTCTTGTTTTCTCTTAGTCTGGATCCAAATACATAAGCAATATAAATGTATATTTTAAAATATTGTCTTTATTTCTACAAATATATTTTGCAGAGTATGCCTGACATCATGTCATGCACACAGTTTTAGAACATTGGAAAGTAAAGCAGCGTAGGAGAAAATAAAGCTTTCCCCACCAAATGATTTCAGTTTTCTGAAGTTGCAGTTCTCAATTTAGCTTTTATGGTCTCCCTGTTGGCACTTTAGACTGTATACAGAAGCTAAAAGCTCAGCCATCAGCACCTGAGCATCACACTTACAAAGAAAAGCAAACATCAAACTTCCAGTCTTCTGTGCCCTGCAGAACAAATGTGCCAGGAGGAGAAACAGTTGCCTGTGTGGCCTGCCCCAAACCTTTCTTCTTCAGAGCTGTAGAGAGAAATACTTTCAAAGTCTTTTGAGTCCCAAGGGAGCTAGAGGATACTCATGACTAGGGCAGTTTTACCCATCTTTTCTCACACAGCGAGAAGGTGCCATTAAGGGAAATGTCCTGCTTAAATAACTCAAATGTGAGAATGGATTTTCAGCACTTAAAAGGTGAAGGTGGGTGATGGTACAGAAAATGGTGTGGGCATGGATATGATATAGCTCAGCTCACAACTGACATTTTCACTTGTTATGTCTCTGGGTATCTAACACAATGTACACTGAATGATAAATAAAAAAAGAGGGAGAGGGAAGACTACTCTACATTTAAACAAAGGATTTTTGAAAAATGATTCCTGCTAGAAATCATATCTGGGCTTATAGGGAGACTCTTCATAATATCCCACAGCTATAAGTGATCTAATTTGCCCAAAAGTCTCAATCTAAACATTAAGTCCATATTTAATATTTTCTGTGAGACAATTGCTTCTTACAAGAATTTAAGAATTTAGAGGTTAACATCATACACTTAGACATAAAGGAAAGAAGACAAACTTCCAATCTTCTAATGATGATGAAACGTATATATTTTCTGTTTTGTTTTTCATGAGGTTCGTTCTAGTAATGGAGGTAATAAGAGTCTTTATTGAATGTGTACTATGAATGAAGCACTTTCTACACATTTTATCATTTATTCTTAATTGTAAGTATTCAAGGTATAAATATTCCCATTTTGAATTTAGGTTGTTTGAAACGGGTAAAATAATTTGGCCAAAATCAAATAGCTGATAAGTTTTAGAGCTGAAATTTGGATTCAGATACATCGATACTAACTCTCAAAACAATTTTGGCTCTGATATGTGAAAAATAAATACAAACGTGTGCGCACGCACACACACACACACACACACACACACACTACTTACATATTCAAACAGGGTTGGCAAACATTTTCTATAAAGTGAAAATTTCTCTGTCATAGCAACTCAGTGTTCCCATTGAAATATGAAAGCAGCCATGAACAATATGTAAACATAAGAATATGGCTGCGTTCCAAAAATACTTTATTTACAAAAAAGTTTGAAGGCCAGATTTGCTGAGTGGTAGTTTGCCTACCCTTGGCTTAAAATATCATAAAAAAGTAATTAAAATGTTAACATAATGTAACAAGGAATAATTGTGTGATAGAGAAGCAAGAGAAAAGCAGTAGTTTTAGAAGGACAGAATAACAAACTACCTAAACTCTTCGTAATATTTTACCTATGGATTATGCAGGTTTCAAGAGAGTGGCTGTAGTGCATTGAATTAAAAAGTAACAGGAACCCAACAGAGACAATATCCATAGTGAACTAAACTTAGAAGATGTCAGGGACATATAACCAACATGAAGAAAAGAAATTTTAAAAGTTCTTGTGGTAAAAATGTAATTATTTAGAATCTAAAGAACCACATAATTTCAACAAATGACGGCTTCATATTATGGCGGGATCACAGGAGGTATTGTCAAGTCACTATTAATATTCTTTCTCTTCAGACCAAGGCGAAGTAAAAGGGACTTTATTTATACTCTAACCTGAAACAACTGAAAACCAAAATATGAAACAATGTTTTTTTAGACATTGAAGATCATGTAGTGCAGAGAATAATCCCTGAGAGAGCAGAAACTAATGAAATAAGTCCTGCAACTGTCCCATTTTATTGCCTGAAGCAAGTTCCAGGCTGCAACAGGGGTAGGGGAAACCTAGGTAGATCCTAGTGGTCTTGTTTAGTTGAGAAAGTCAGAACTGGGTGTCAAGGTCACTAGAGTTTGCTTTGCAGAATACCATAGAAGAGAAGGCTATACAGAGAGAGCTCCAGAGATCTGCAAAAAGGTCACCTTAGAGCCCTTAGCTGAGAAATGATCAGCAGGTAATGGTGAGGAAACCATCCCAGGCCAGTGAAACAACCGGTAAGAATTGTACAGTTGACTCTTGAACAATACAGGTTTGAATTGCATGGGTCCACTTGTATCAGACTTTTTTCAATAAATACGTGCTATAGTACCATAGGATCTACAGTTGATTGGATCCACAGGACCATGGATGGGTATGAAGGGCTGACTGTAAAGTTATACACAGATTTTTGGCTTTATAGAAGTTTGGCCCCCTTAGCCCCAAGGTTGTTCAAGGATCAACTGCATTGCCACTTAATCTGAAACAAAACCAGAATCATAAATTATTATTTTTGCTACAAGCCAAAATGTAAAAAAACAAAAAACCAAAAACCTACCAAAACACCTCATGATTCACAAGGTATTAAGTACAGTACTCAAAAGGGTTTTGACTCAGTAGTTCGGCAAAATTAGTCCTAAACTCATGGCTGCTCTGGTCTCATGTAACAGATTTTAAAAACGAACCTCCAAAGGCTCAACGTTTTTCAAAATAATTTAACTGTGACTCAGAACAAGACTGAGGATGTTTATAGGGTTATGAAAATACCCAACACCAAGAAAACAAAATTCACAGCAGCTGTATGTAATGATCTGTATGTAAAGAAGCAGGCAATCCATAAGGAGGTGAAAATTTAATCAATGGAAACAGACCCAGAAATGACACAGATGATAGAACTAGTAAACAGAAAGATGAAAGCAATTATTATAACAATACAACTATAACCTGAACTACATACAGTTCAAGAAGTTAGAGGAAAGATTGAACATGTTGAACAAAGAATATAAAAATATAAAAAAAAGATCTAAATCAAACTTCTAGAGATGGAAAAAATACTGTCTGAAATAGCAAATACAATAGATGATATTAAAAGCAGATCAGCCAATATAGAAGAAAATATTAGTGAACTTGAATACATAGCAATAGAAACTATTTAGAATGAAATACAGAGCAAAATAAGACTAGGAAAAAACCATAAACACAGCATTTTACATAACAGTTTACAGTATTTTACAGTATTTTACATAACAGTTTATTATTTCTGGAAAGCAAATCAATTTGAGGTAGTTCCTTCCAAAAATATCAAAAGAGCAAAAGGTAAATATAGGCAAGAGAGTAATATAAATATTTTGTAATCAGCTTTCATATTGACTTGGAATTTGCATTGTTTGTTTTTAAGGTTAAATTTATTCCGAATTACTTTGTCAGGATGTTTATAATCTTTCAGAAAGAAAAATAGGGCATTCTTTCATGTTCAGTTATTGAACTACTGAATTTTGCCAATAGAAATATTTTCAAATTTGAAATATTTTCAAATTCAGTTGTTTTCAGCACTTAATTTTGATAACCTTTATGCTCTCAATAAATGCTGAGATATTATGAGTAACATCTGGTTATTTTTAGCAGAACAATAAATAATATCCCCCAGTTAGTTATTGAAAATTCCTGGAGCAATCTATGTAAAATGTTCTGAATATGAAATTGGCCCACAGAGCCAGTGGGAAAGATTTGCTTTTTTCCCCAAAAATGTTAATTCTAAAAAATAAATTCACATATGGAATCATTGCTTCTTTCAAAAACAAAGAAAAAAAGTTTCTCTTTTCTTCTTAAACCATCGAGAGGTATTGAACCTACAGTTAAGATAATAAACATTTAGTAAGTTTCCTTTTTTTATGAAGCTATATTCTTTGCAAATATAATGTGGAAAAAGTGATCCAAAGTAGAAATATCAATGTTATTGCTTTTAATAGACAGCTATATCTGAAAGTGAAAAATTTTAAAGTGTGGGCCAGGATAGAAATTATTTTTGTAAGAATAAATTATATTCATATTTAATCCATAGATACCCACAAAAATTAATAAAGATTGAAAAAGTAAAAGGAGTATTCAAGATGGCAGCATAGGAAAATCTCAAATTCACCTCCCATGGACACAACAAATTTACAACTACATATGGAATAATTCCCTTTGAAAGTAACCTCTGAACTGAATGAGCAGAGTCTCCACAACAAAGGGTAAAAAGACAGCATTGAGATGTATAGGAAAAACAGAGATATAGTCATGCTAAAGAAAAAAAACTACACACCAGCCTCAGCAATCCACACGTGGGAAAGATCACAAAGGTAGAGTTATTTCTCCTGAGGAGCGAGATATTCGAGCTCCACATAAGGCACCCCAACCCTTAAATCTGGCACAGGAGAGACGAGCCTCTATAATAGCTGGCATTGAAAACCAACAGGGAATAAGTCCAGGAAGACTACACAACTACAAGGAATGGAAAATCCACTCAAAGTGCGTGAGTGAGCATGCACTCACTTGACCTGAAAACCTGTGCAAAAACAATGAATTGAAAAGCACATGGACCATAGGTAAAGGAGATCCACTTACTAATCTTGAAGCATCTGACAAAGAGGAAGGAACCAGTTGGGATGCTCCCTGGAGACTGAGATGGTGACAGGAGCCATTTTAAAATCTCTAACTTGCTACTACCTGTGCTGGTGGTCACTATTTTGGAACTTTCCATCTAACCTGTTACTGCCAGTGGACACACCCTAGTGAGAGCTTTGCTCCCTCCCAGGTCTTGGCCAGGCTTCACAGTTGGCCAGGTGATAACCCTTGCCACTAGTGCCTGGCAGCCATTGAAGCCAGGCCTGCAGCCTTTCCAGGGGTCAGCCCCACCCCCCAGCACACAGCAGCAGCCCTGACACAACAGGAGAACATATACAGCCCACCTAAGGGCCAGCCCTTGAACTCCTGGCTCTGGTGGCCAAGTGGGTTTGCACTTCTGAGCCCCATAGGACATCTCCTATATAAGGCCACGCCATCAAGACTGGGAGAGGTAGCTGACTTATAAAAGAGGTAGCTTACAGAAACGAATATAGAGAATTAGGCAAAATGAGGAGACAGAGGAATATGTTTGAATCAAAAGAATAAGATAAAACCTGAGAAAAAAAATAAATGAAATGTAGATAAGCAATCTTTTCATAAAGAGTTCAAAGTAAGGTTTATAAGCATACTTACCAAACTCGGGAGAAGAAGGGACAAACACAGTGAGAACTTCAACAACAAGATAGAAGATATTTTTAAAATACCGAACAGAAGTTATAACTGAACTGAAAAATACACTACAGAGGTTCAACAACAGATTAGATGAGGTAGAAGAACAAGTCAGTGAGCTGGAAGACAAAGAAATGGAACTCACCCAGACAGACCAACAAAATAAAATATAAAGAACTAAAAATTATTTTTTTTTAAATGAAGATATCTTAAGGGACCTTTTCGACAACATCAAGTGGAATAACATTCACATTATAGGGGTTCCCGAAGAGAGGGATAAAAAGCCAGAAAATTATTTGGAAAAATACTGGCTAAAAATTTCCCTAATGTGGGGGAGGAAACAGGTATCCAGAACCAGGAAGGCCAGAGAGTTCTGAATAAGATGAACCCAAAAGGACACATACCAGGACACATTACAATTAAAGTGGTAAAAGTTAAAGATAAATAAGAATGCTAAGTGCAGCAAGAGAAAAACAATGTGTTACATACAAAGGAAACACCATAAAGCTATCAGCAGATTTTTCAGCAGAAATCTTACAGGCCAGAATAGAGTGGCATAACATACTCAAAGTGCCAAAAGAAAAATACTTCCAACCAAGAATTCTCTACCCAGTGAGGTTATCATTCAGAATTGAAGGAAATATTAAGAATTTCCCAGATAATCAAAAGATTAAAAAGTTCACCAACATTAAACTGGCTCTACAAGAAATGTTAATGGGACTTCTTTAAGCTGAAAAGAAATGCCACTAATTAGTAGAAGGAAAACATACAAAAATAAAAGTCTCACTGGCAAAAGTAAATATATAATAGGTTTAGATCAATCACTTATAAAGCAGGCATGAAGGTAAAGAGACTAAAGCAGTAAAATTAACTAAAAATTCCAACAATTATTTAAGGGATGCATAAAAAGATGTAAAATGTGTTATCAAAATTATAAAACATAGAGGAGTAAAAAGTTTTTAAAAATCTCCACATATTTGGAAATTAAAAATCAAATCCAAAATTTGTTTTATTTACAAAATATCCAAACTTCTATTAAGATTGACAAGATTGATTTTAAAAATCAGTGAAGATACAAATGAGTATTATTGTACTTTGATCAACAATTGTGTAGTATCTAGAAAAATCAAGAGGTGCATTTATTTTTTGCTCTTTATTGTGTGTGTGCCTGTGTATTGATCTCATTTGTACCCGGTTGGGCGTCTTCCCAAGGGCAGTTTTCCCAGAATGGGTGTCAAACCTACATCATAAAGGCTACTGTCACTGTGACGGTGGATGTCTGCAAACTCAATCTACTGTGTTCTTTCCTTCTAAGAGGGCTCAAAGGCCACTGGTTTGGGCCCTGGTATAGGAGAGGGAGGATGACAAGGAGGTACGACAAGTAAGCCTAGTCTTACTATTATGGAGTGAATTGTTTCCCATCAAAATTCACATATTCAAGTCCTAATCCTTAGTACCTCAGAACATGACCTTATTAGGTCTGGGAGTTCAGTGGAGAAAATGTGCAATTTTTTTTAGGTTTGTACTCCAGAAAATATCTTGAATATGTGCACAACGGAGCACGGAGAACATCTTTGTTGAAGCACTGCTGATAATAGAGAAAAAGCAAGAAATGTTTAACTATTCATTCATAAGGGAATTAATAAATATTTTCATAAAATCGGTTTAAGTATATGAATGCAGATAAGAATATATTTCATGAGTGTAATGTACAGAGAAAATGAAAATTGAAAATCATATAACAGGATGATAAATGATGTGATAAAAATATAAGATAGCATGAAAAAATTAAACACACAGACCATAATATATTCCATCCTTCATAGAAATAAGATATATTTTTCACATTGACATCTCTGAATTCTGAGATTTTAAGTCATAATTTAATTTCAGAGTGTTTTTATTTTAGGTAGTACATGACATGATGGTATCTTATATTTGGTGTGTTATATTTGATAAAATAATATATTTATGCATATATACATGTAGAGTAATAGTGGGGAAACATACATGTCTATGATAAACATATATTTCAGGATACTAGTTCCCTCTAAGGAAAAGAAGATATATTTAGAAATAATAGTAGCAAACAGAATAGAAATTCAGTATCTCATTCTTTGTTATACAATTTCTATATTTTCTCTGTGCTTGACAAATCTAAAAATGTTTTAAAATGAAAACGTTAGAGGTAGAAACCTAGGACTAATGAAAAATCAAGAAGGCATATTTCTCATCATGAAAGTTAAAGTACTGAATAGTAAATTAAATAATTATTATTAGCAAAGAGGTAGCATACCAGTTTGTCAGAGGAATGAATAAAACATAAAGATTCAGACTAAAGCCAAATGACTAATTGTTATTATTTACCTTCTTCCCATACCAAACATGAAGTCATATGTCATCATTATAGAATAAACCTCTGTGATAAAAGAACAAGTTTGAAATTTGTTTTGATTGAAGATAATCATGGATATTGTGTATCATTTCCAAGGTTTATGTGTGTGTGTGTATACATAAATATTGTGAAATCTTGCTAAACAATTGACATTTTTACTTTTTTTTTTTTTTTTTTTGCGGTACGCGGGCCTCTCACTGCTGTGGGCCCTCCCGCTGTGGAGCACAGGCTCCGGACGTGCAGTCTCAGCGGCCATGGTTCACGTGCCCAGCTGCTCCGCGGCATGTGGGATCTTGCCGGACCGGGGCACGAACCTGTGTCCCCTTCATCGGCAGGAGGACTCTCAACCACTGCGCCACCAGGGAAGCCTAACATGTTTGCTTTTAATTCACAGTTTCAAGATGTGGAGAATTTCCAAATAAGACTCTTTTTTTTTTATAAGTCTCATGGTCCTAAAGGAAATTAAATAACTAAAAATAATTGAATGCTTATCTTTCGTATATTTTGATACCTCTAGCAAGGATTAGAATATGGAGCACTTGCACCCAGATAAGTCTGGGTTAGTGTCAGCCTGTTGTTTCTAAAACAGAAATATCAAATGGAGGTGGAAACTGTTTGGCTGCATACTTTTGGTGATGGAGAGAATGCAAGTTGGACGAATTAAGTATAAATTGTTGATGACATATATACACTGGTGGTTCTTGCTATCTGAGTGACAAATTAAATGTGTAGGCAAAAAGGTTCAAAAAGACCAGTGCAGATTCCATGGACAAGTTCTTTGTCTTGAATATAGTTTGACTTTTTCAGTTTTTGCCTCTGCACATTTAGGCTGGAGATGAGGGCCTTATCTATAAATGGATATAATAATAGCAATAACTATCTCACAGGTTGTTGTTAAAATTCAATGTGAAGTATGTAGGACAGTGTGGAGTATAACATGTACTGAACAAATATTAGTTACACTTAGCGAAGGAATGAAAGGTCATTAAACCCTTTAAAGCACCTTTTTCCCCAGATGGTTCCACCAAATTACCTATTTCCTGAGATTTTCTTATTACTCTTTCTTTTTCTTTTATGGTAATGACATTTGAAAATTAAAATAATCTGGAGACAGAGTATTTAAAGAAGTAATTAAGTTAAAATGGGATCTTTAGGGTGGCTTATAATCCAATATGTCTAGTGTCCTGAAAAAAGAGGAAATTAGGACACAAAGGGAATATCACGTGAAGGCAGAGGGAGAAGAAAGCAATCTACAAGCCAAGAAGAGAGGACTCAGAACAAAAACCCTATCAACAATTTGATCTCAGACTTCTATTTTCTAGAATTGTAAGAATTTAAATTTCTGTTGCTTAGGCCACCCAGTCTGTGGAATTTTTATGGCAGTCAGAAAATTAATACAGTAGATAACTTTAAAAACTACTACTGAATGGGATGCAGTTATAAGGCCATTTTTTAAAATTTTTATTGGAGTGTAGTTGACTTACATTGTTGTGTTGGTTTCAGGTATACAGCAAGGTGTATCAGTTATACATATATCCACTCTTTTTTAGAGATTCTTTTCCCATATATGTCATTACAGAGTATTGTGTAGGGTTCCCTGTGCTATACGGTAGGTCCTTATTGTTTATCTATTTTATATACAGCAGTGGCTAAAAAGAATGAGTAAAGTAAAAGATTTACAAAGCCTAACCTGTTTCATTGTTTGACATATACAAAGAACAATTTATAAGGCAGCCATTCTCTCCTGCTCATTCAGCACCTTTCAAAAGTGGAAGCTCTGATTGAGGGGGGACAAGATGGCAGAGTAGGAAGACCCTGGGCTTGTCTCCTCCCACAGACACACCAAAACTACAACTACATATGGAACAACTATCTCTGAGAATGACCTGAAGACTAGTGAAAAGATTTTACACAGCTAAGGATAGAAAGAAGAAGCCACGCTGAGATGAGTAGGAGGGGCTGAGATATGGTCTGGCCAGGACCCACACCCCTAGTGTGGTGACCCAAACAGGAGAGGGAGCTCTGTCTCCAAATACAGTCACATCTGAGGTACTGGGGTCAGGTCTTCAACATATAAATTTGTTGGGAAGGCACAATTCTACCAATAACACCTTGCTAAGAAAATCATATCTTTCTGTTTTGCATGTGCTTTTAGTTTGCTGAGGCTTGTTCCCAGCTAATAAAATTAGAAATGCTGAATATCAATTGTATTTGCCTACAGTTACTTGGTTAGATTATTCCAAAATGGGATAAAAGAGCTACAGCACTGTCAGAACTTGGCTTGAAGGCTTGTCTTTGCAGCACATTTCCATTTCCTAAACTAGGATAAGAGCACAATCATTTTTTAAATCATTGTGGTATTTAACACTGACATTTCTTTTCCAGAAGATTATTAATTTACTTAAAAGGGTTTTTATACAGGAAAAAAAAAAAACCCCAAACCAGTAGTTTCTCACAAATACACTGTATAATGTGATATAATCTATGGCAGAAGTCATGCCTTCCTTTTAATTTCTATTCCAGCTACCCTAACCTAGACACTATTTATAACCCTCCTGATCAATGATCAGTCTTTTAGCTTACTGCAATCAATCTGTCAAGAAGAGAGACAGCACTCCTGTCTTTAATGCCTTGCAGTGCAAATACTGTAAGGTCAGGGTTGTAGTGGCAGAGGATTGAAGACATATTTAGGAGGTAAAATCAATAAGACTTGTTGACTGAATAGATGGAGTTGGGCACAGAATAGGAAAAGTGTCAAGGATAACTCCAGGTTTAAATGTGAAGACATTTATTGGATCATTTTCCTTTCTCTGAGTGAAAGCCCTTTTCCCCTAAATGAACTGGAAGTTACTTTTGCACAAAGACTATAGCATAGATTTATTTAATCCCCTAAAGCTCTCTGCTTACAATAGGCACTCAATTCATGTTGGATTAATGAGCAATGCATACAATTCAGGGACTGCGGTAGTTAAAATAATGGTGCTCCAAAGAAGTCAAGGTTCTAATCCCCAGAACCTATGAATACGTTACCTTACATGCAGAAGAGACTTTGCAGCTAAGGATCATGAGATGGGAAAATTATCCTGGATGATAATCACAAGGGTCCTAAAAAGTGGAGAAGGATGCAGAAGAGACAGAGGGTGATATGATTACAGAAGAATTTAGATGGATGTGATTTGAGAACTCAACTCCATAGTTGTTGGCTTTGAAGATGGAGGAAGAGGGCCATGAACAAGGAATGTAAGCAGCCTCGAGAACCTGGAAAGGGCAAGGAAACAGATTTTCCCCTCAAGCCTTCAGAAAGGAATGTTTCCGTGCGAGCATTAGTGAGACACATTTCAGACTTCTGAACTACAGAACTATAAGATAATAATAAATGTGTGGTGTTTTAAGCCATCAAGTTTGCAGTAATTTAGCCATAGAAAGCTAATGCAGGGAATAATGAAGTCTTCCAGTGATCCAAGCATTCTCCCTGCAATTAGCCAATCGTTTCAATCAATTGACTAATACGAAGGCTTAAGTACTCACCTTTATGGCTTATCGAATTATTATACTAAATCTCCAAGGAGTCATGCATCTTAATTTTAGTCTATTTTAATTCCCAGAGTTTTTAACGAGCCAAATTTACTAGTGTATATTTTACTTTTAGTTTTCTTTCTCATAGTGGCACAATGGAAAAAAAAATAAAATGTGTAATTGATGGACAAAACAAGAAAAGCCAAGAAAACTAGTTTATGTGCTTGAAAAATATAAGTTGCATTCTGAATTACCTGAGTAATATTCCATGATACATATTGTGAATAAATAGTTTGTCAGTGTCATAATTCTTTTACAGATAAGTACTTATATCTTATATGCATTTATTTATTCATATATGTATTTTAAAACTTATTTGACTCCTTGAAATTTGAAGATTTTAAAAAATCAAATAAAAATATTTTTTAATATGTTGATTGTAAACATCCAAAAAAACTTATTACAAGTCTGTGTTCCAAAGCCTGGAAATACAGATGTATGGATTACTTATTATTTTGGAATTCATAACAAATCATTTAAAACAATTTTTTGTTGAGCAAAGGAAGAAAAATGGGTCCCAGTTTTATTTCAGAGATTGAATGATAGGTTGAGCTAATTCCAATGGTATTTTTAGTCATCAGTTATAGAGATACGCAGGACCTTACCTTGTGAAGAAATTGAAATCTAATTACAACCTGGTTCTTTGCCTCTAGGTGACGCAGCCCTCTGGGTAGTAAAGACCGGTTATTCCAACAATGACTGAATCACAATGGTCACTCTGTTTTCAGCGATTGTACATCGGTGAAAAACATTTGATTCTTGTTCTGTACTAACAGATTTGGTAGGTAAGTTGAATCCTATAATCTATTAACAAGTGATCTTTATTACAAATGTTAAAATGGGATTGTGGTAGTTTGGCAAGATGTTATCATTAGGGGGAACCACATAAAGGGTACATGGTGTTTCTGACTTATTTCCCAAACTGCATGTGAAGATATAATTATCTCAAATTTTTTTTAAAAAGTTTAACTTAACAAAAAAAATGATTGGAGCAGAGTCTCTATGTTATCTTATTTAGGTATGACATTTCAAACTAACTAAATTTGACCTTTGATCCTCCTATTTCACAAGTTGCATGCTTGCAGAATGAAAAACAGCTGGAATCCAGAGAAAGCCTACATGCAAACCCCACAAGGGTAACCTCTAGTAAATGGAGTAAAACCTTTGGTAAATGCATGGTTTTACTCAGCAAGTTATAGCACAGATGGCAGAATGAAAAGTTACTATATTTACAGAGGGGCATCTGTTAAATTACATTTAACTGGATCTACAGAGTAAAAATTTTCTTTCCTCACAACCTGTACCAAATTATTGCCAGTTCTCTTCACTCCATTTAGTGTCTCTGTGTACTTGGCACATTTCTGAGTTTTCATCATGAAGAGCCTTAATTGTAAAATACATAGAAATGATTTTCACAGATTCATTAAACTGAGGTAGAAAAAGTATTGAGCCGGGGCTGAGAGTGGTCACTGTCCCCATGGTGCTGTTGACTGTGCAATAATCCAGGCAGGGATTGGGGGGCATGGCATCTTAGGAGATGTACACCTGCCTGTGTGTAGTATGCCTTCCTCCCCATATCTTATTGTCACTGAAAGTAGAAATTTAGAGTCACCAGAATTTTGAGTGGCTGAATGCCTGAAGATTTGAGGCACGTAGATCTGATGTTTTTCAGCAATGATTCTAGATTATCAGAGAGTTAAAGAGAACAGAGCCTGGCCTACGATAGTTTCTCATACTTTTTACTGTATGCATGAAAAAAAAAACAAAACAGCTGCAACTTTAACTCAAACCAAGAACTTTTTTTCTCAAAGTGATGAAATCTCAATCTCTGGCTATCCAAGAAGGGATAAATTTGAAATGGAAAAAAATGATACCTTTGTGTTAATATTAGCAATGCAGAATTCCATAGTCCTGGAATTTACCTTATTTGCTGTAAATACTTAACTAAAGTTGATATGCTTTTATGGATTGGGTAATTTTTTTTTGTATTCTTAAAATAAATAAATGAAAAGAAAATCTAATTCAATGGTTTGAATTGCTACTTAAAGACTATGTACATCAAAACTACCTGGTAAGCATTTTAACAATTCATTTTCCCCAGTGATTATCCTCTAAATGTTTGGATTTATTAGATTTGGGTTGGACCACATTATCTGTATTTTAAAATACTCAGCAGATAATTCCAATATGCTGCTAGGTTTGAGGATCACTGCTTTAGTTCTACCTTCAAATGTATTTGTTACTTCAATGGCTTAGAATGTCCTTCGATCAGATCATATGAACTGATCTTGTGACAAAGCTCTACAAAGTAGAGTGTTTGGTTTTGGTCCTGTTATGGAGTCACCGAATCAGAAAGTTGCTACTACTGCCCCAGACCAGGAAATTACCAACAGTGGTCACAGTATATTACTGCACTGAAGTAGGTAACTCACAGAGGAATAGCCAGATCTCTGACCAAAAGGCCATGCATCTGCCTGCTGCAGCCAGAAGAGCTTTCCTACAGCACTGAAAATCTTATATGCGCCCCTTTCACTGGTGGCATCTAATCAGAATTCTTCTGACAAGAGATTCTGGGAAATGAAGTTTCCTATTTTGCCAGAACAAAAATTGCACCAGGCAAAAAGGGCTTTATTCAAGGCAATTTCAAGAGAGGAAAGAGACTAGAGCGCAGTCTGAATTCAGCTCCATTGAAACCAGGGGCGGAAGAACTCTTATACAGAGAGGTGAGGAGAACACAGGCCATGTGTGTTTCCTAACTGGCTTCACTCAAAGGAAAAGTAAGCATATTGTCTTTGACAAAAGATAGTTTCACAACCGGAGCAAGATACCCACTGAAAGTTAGGCCTCTACCCTCTCACAGAGACTGGGAGATAGTGGCAGTATCTTCCTCGATGACCACATTTCAAAGAGATGCCTCCCAGGTCCCTGAGAAAGACATCCCTTCCCCGAAAAACTGGAGAGACTTTCAAAAGATTTAAATCTCAAATGGGCAGAGAAATGGTTTATAATGACAAGCTTTTCTAAAGTAAATGGTCTAAGAAAATGGAGGTCAGTGTCCTAGAGTTACAAAGACGCGTGTCCAAAGCTTAGTCAATTGAGCGAAATGTTAAAATCTTCTTGGACAAATAAATAAATAAATAAAATACATAAAAGGATAAGCATTGTGCTGATTTCCAACTGCTTATCTCGCCCCCTTCCTTACCATCAAGGACAAGGATTCTAAAATCTTTTGTGATAAATTTCTCCCCCAAGGACTCATTAAAACACTCAGCCTCTCGCATACACACACACACAACTATTTGTCGTGTACTTACTACACAAAACACATTTTATATATATAGTGTATGGTGGAATAGATATACTCAAGGTACAGTCATTATTAAGCTTTTTTTGAATACTATTATAAGCAATTACTGACGATTGTATTCCACTTTAAAGAGAGAAATGTTTTAAGAACATGTAATTAAAATGTTTAATTTCAAAGGTGGCACAAGGCCTAGGTTTGAATTCCAACTACATTACTTACTAACTTGTGTTAAGACACTTAACACTTTTCTTTTTTTTGCCACACATAGAATTTTAAAGAAAATTAATCATAAGCACAAAAGAAACTCTGAGGTGTGCAGAGGTCTGTTGCAATGGGAGTTTAACGCATCATCTAATATGAATAGATCAACCATAATCTTTCTTAATGATTTCAGAAATCCTTTTTTTGTTCGTTTTTTTGTTTTGTTTTGTTAACATCTTTATTGGAGTATAATTGCTTTACAATGGTGTATTACTTTCTGCTTTATAACAAAGTGAATCAGTTATACGTATACATATACCCCTATATCTCTTCCCTCTTGCATCTCCCTCCCTCCCACCCTCCCTATCCCACCCCTCTAGGTGGTCACAAAGCACCAAGCTGATCTCCCTGTGCTATGCGGCTGCTTCCCACTAGCTATCTATTTTACATTTGGTAGTGTACATATGTCCATGCCACTCTCTCACTTTGTCCCAGCTTACCCTTCTCCCCTCCCCGTATCCTCAAGTCCATTCTCTACTAGGTCTGCCTCTTTATTCCCGTCTTGCCCCTAGGTTCTCTATAACCTTTTTTTTTTTTTTTTAGATTCCATATATATGTGTTAGCATACGGTATTTGTTTTTCTCTTTCAGACTTACTTCACTCTGTATGACAGACTCTCAGTCCATCCACCTCACTACAAATAACTCAATTTTGTTTCTTTTTATGGCTGAGTAATATTCCATTGAATATATGTGCCACATCTTTATCCATTCCTCTGTCAATGGACACTTAGGTTGCTTCCATGTCCTGGTTATTGTAAATAGAACTGCAGTGAACATTGTGGTACATGACTCTTTTTGAATTATGGTTTTCTCAGGGTATATGCCCAGTAGTGGGATTGCTGGGTCATATGGTAGTTCTATTTTTAGTTTTTTAAGGAACCTCCATACTGTTCTCCATAGTGGCTGTATCAATTTACATTCCCACCAACAGTGCAAGAGGGTTCCCTTTTCTCCACACCCTCTCCAGCATTTATTGTTTGTAGATTTTTTGATGATGGCTATTCTGACTGGTGTGAGATGATATCTCATTGTAGATTTGATTTGCATTTCTCTAATGATTAGTGATGTTGAGCATTCTTTCATGTGTTTGTTGGCAATCTGTATATCTTCTTTGGAGAAATGTCTATTTAGATCTTCTGCCCATTTTTGGATTGGGTTGTTTGTTTTTTTGATATTGAGCTGTATGAGCTGCTTGTAAATTTTGGAGATTAATCCTTTTTCAGTTGCTTCATTTGCAAATATTTTCTCCCATTCTGAGGGTTGTCTTTTGGTCTTGTTTATGGTTTCCTTTTGCTGTGCAGAAGCTTTTAAGTTTCATTAGGTCCCATTTGTTTATTTTTGTTTTTATTTCCATTTCTCTAGGAGGTGGGTCAAAAAGGATCTTGCTGTGATTTATGTCATAGAGTGTTCTGCCTATGTTTTCCTCTAAGAGTTTGATAGTGTCTGGCCTTACATTTAGGTCTTTAATCCATTTTGAGTTTGTTTTTGTGTATGGTGTTAGGAGTATTCTAATTTCATTCTTTTACATGTAGCCATCCAGTTTTCCCAGCACCACTTATGGAAGACGCTGTCTTTTCTGTACTGTATATTCTTGCCTCCTTTATCAAAGATAAGGTGACCATATGTGCATGGGTTTATCTCTGGGCTTTCTATCCTGTTCCATTGACCTATATTTCTGTTTTTGTGCCAGTACCATACTGTCTTGATTACCGTAGCTTTGTAGTATAGTCTGAAGTTAGGGAGCCTGATTCCTCCAGCTCCATTTTTCTTTCTCTAGATTGCTTTGGCTATTCGGGGTCTTCTGTGTTTCCATACATATTGTGAAATTTTTTGTTCTAGTTCTGTGAAGACACTTAACATTTTTGAGTCCAGTTTTTTTTCATACATGTTGTCAATTGGATTAAATTAGAATATATGGAAAAGTGTCTGGTACACAATTGGTTCCAGCTAAAAACAAGTTTTTATTCTTTTTTTTATGGAAAATGCCAATTATAATTGGTTTTGAAGGGTGAATATAATTTTAAACAGAGCTATGTTGGGCTTTCTATTTAAGTTTAAATAATAGGCAATTTAGATTCTACTTTCTTCAGCTGAGGTTTAATAAACTAAAAAAGAATCTGTTCAAAGGTTGGTAATTTTGGTTGCATTCTCCTTTTTATTGATCTCTATCACTCTTTGCAGATTGGAATTTTAATTTTGAAGGTACCATATGTTTGAAAGTTATATTTGTTAAGTGTGGAATATTAATTGATTATTATTCTCCAAAAGAGAAATAAAAAGTCTAGATATTGACCATCTTTTCATTGGGATAACAAATGCTTATCATTTTAAATAAAAATACTTAAATTTAACCTAGTCTAGCTCTTACTTTGGGTTAAATCCAAAATAATTCTGTCATGGAAAAGCTGTCATTTACCCCAAATATGTACTTTCTTTAATTATAAATGATAAATGCAGAGTGGAAATAATCCCTTTCAAACAATATTAACCTTGATAAGTTGTCTTGTTTTAAGTTTAGTTGCAATACAGATACAGGAGTTTTGCAAAGGATGGATTGAATATTGACTCTGGTAGAGTAGGAGAGAAAACTGTTAGATACAATTTTAAGTATTAAACAAATATTAACAGAAGTTTAGTGTATAAGGAGGACCAGCCAAGCAATTATAAGACATGATGAAAAGAACATTATTTTGGGAATTAGACACAGGATTACAGAGCAACTGTATAACCATTAATAATAATAGTACTGATAAAAGCTGCTCTTGCTAGCATGTGTTGAGTATTTGCAATGTTCCCAGAATTGAGTATTGCTCTATAGTTTTATATGTATTACTTCAAATTTATTTTCAGCTATGTGATCTCAAGCAATTTTCAGCTTTCTTGGTGTTGAGTTTCTCACCTGAAAAATGGGGCATTGATTGGACTGGATGGCTCTTTCCAAGATATCAAGTGCTCAAGTGCTTATTCTTTCTGCTGAATTTCTCATGACTGTCTAGGCAAATATATCCCTAATTCTTCCAATTCCCTATTTATATATATATGTATATATATATTTCATAATCCAGCTTAACATATCTTAATTATATCAGTTAGCATAATTTATTTTTATTAATAAATTTATTTTATAAATAAATTTATTTATTTATGACGTTACTCGACAGGAAGCTAGTCACAAGCACAAGCCCATCACACAGCAAATATTCTTTATTTGCATTTTGGTTGCTTTTGGGCTTCTTCTAGCTATCCTTTCAGGCTTTCCTCTGAACTTCTTCTTTTGACCTATAATAATAGGTTTTTCTCCTCTTCTTTCAAGGTTCAACACATTTGCACTGGAAATAAGAGTTATCTTTCTATAAAGTTTCATTCTAAACCTGGTTGCTGAAGCAGGCATGCTGCTATAACCTCACTTGATTCTTATTATCCCTGGAATGGAAATGTAGAATGCAAATCAAAATAAGGTAGGTGACTTATTAGATTGGAACCATTTTACAGATGAGAAGATTGAGGCCTATTTGTGGAAGGGTGCATGATGTGTGTAGCTAGAACACAGAGTGTTGGTAATGAGTTGAGGGTTTTTTGGCTGGAAGGGTAGAGCTGAGCCAGAATATGGGGATCCTACAATGTCTTGCTAGAAGTTTACACAGAAACACTTACAGTATATTAGATATTTCAGGAGATCTCAGGCTTAAAAGAAGCCAAGTGGGGAAGTGCTAGATTTGAGGGAAAAAGATATGGACTAGGAACCTGTTCTTCCTAGATTCTGTACCTCTGTCTCCAATACTGTCTTTGTTTTGCTACTGTTGTAGTTTAGTGCTGCTCCGAGGCTACAACTCCTGCCCCATCCCTGAATTTATCCCTTTTTGCTTCAGTCTATTTCTGTTCTGTTGAAACTCTTTTCCTGGCTAATTTTGTCAAATCAAGGGACTAAATTTCTCAAAAGAAATATTTTGCCATAAGAGGAGCAAATGACTGCCATCCTGGTAGAGTAATATTAGGACAGTCAACATTGGGTGGGGCATATACTATAATGGCTTTCAAGTGTGTTCTGTGTCCCTACTTTAAAGTACTATTCAAGAAAAGCAAGCTTTAAAATTGTTAGAGATTGCAGAATTTGAGACTTTAAATCTTGACTGATTATATGTTGGCTATACAGCAATAATAGAAGATAAATTTAGAATTATATGTTTAAATAACATAACTGTATCTCAATACATGTGATTAAGATACATGGATTCGAAAATTGAAAAAGTAATTCTCATTTCTGTTTTTCTTGAACAATTTTTTCCTCTGTAATGATCATTGGCAACATCTAAAATCTGAAGAGGATTCATACATCAGTCGTATAAAAAAAGGATTGAAGGGACATACAATTTTTTATACTAAGGAAGAGAAAAAGATGTGATAATCCTTTTTAGGAATGTCAAAAATAGGGACCGGAAAACATTTATTTTTCATCTTGGGGAGTTTCTAAACATAAAAGACTGAGAAACCATCTTAGGACAACATACTTGGGGTAGGCAGAATTCTAAGATTACCTCCAATGATTAATGCCTTTGTATAATCCCCTCCCCTTGAGTGTGGTCAGAACCTGTGACTTCCTTCAAGCCAGTAGAATATGGCAAAGATGATGGAATAGTCATCCCGTGATCTTAGGTGACTGGAAGGAAAGGTCCTCCTGCTGGCCTTGAAGAGGCAAAATAATATGAGTTCTTAGAACTGTGTCAAGCATTTTGTAAGGGTTATTTGTGTTAAATAAAAACTGAGTAGATTACTCAAAATATATTTCAAAAGCTTTAGGTTTCCTTTCCCATTTTTAGTTCTTCTCTACTCATAAATTAGTTTCTTCAATCACAAAGAAGTATGAAGTAAGATAAAGTATTTAGGCATTCTTCCCTTCAAGGTTTCTGCTTTTTGTACTATGTTCACAGCTGGTTTTGTTCAGGCTATTAGGCGGTATGACACGTGGGAATGGATAATGCGCCGTGTCTTCATTTCAGCAGATTTTTAAGCTCTGGATTGTTCATAATGATTAGTTGCACCCCCAACATTTATTAAATAATTGGCAGCAGCAGTGAATTTTGTATAGATGATTTTTTTAACCAGAAAAAGATGACTTTCGGAATTTCATTATGCAATAACAAGTGTCTTAGATTCTTTATCTGATTATCCCACTTTTCCAAAACAAATAACACTAGAGGAATTTAGCTTTGGCAGTATTAAGGGATATGCTTGTCAGCTCCTTTGTGGTCACATTTCAAAGCCATGGAAAGGTGTGTTCTGAAACATTAAACATTGGACAATAGTCGGATAATCGTAAAGTGGGTATAAATATTTCCATTCTAATTCTTCCTTAGTATTTGTGTTGTCTCTACTGAGTTTTACAAAAGTAAGCCGGGGGCTGGCTCTGGGCAAAATGTCAAGTTCAAAATCCTCAGCCTGTCATTCGAAGCCTCCACATTTTGTCCCTTCTCTAGCTTTCAAACCCAAGTCTGATTATACTCTCATGCCCCAGGTGTTTTTAGTCGTACTGTCTTTCAGGTTATCCTCTGAAACCTTGTTCCCCTTTCTTGCCTCTGGCTCTTTGCTCAAGTTGTTACTTCTGCCTAGAATATTTCTTTGCCTCCGTGTAAGTAATGCAATTTTTTTCTCATGTCCTCTCACATTTACACTCCCTAAGATGCCTTCCCACATATACCAAGAATTTTTATATACATCTCTTACTTCTCTGTAATATATTTTCCACTTCTATTATGAACTTTATGATGATCTTTGAATCAAATAATTTATTTACATGAGTTATTTATGTGATTTTGAGCTCCTGAGGTTCTATATCTATTATTATTATCATTATCATCATCATCTATGGCAATGCTGTATACAGTGTTTCGTAAAGAGTATATATTACATCATGTTTGTTGAATTGAACCCTATTGAAATTACTAAATCATCTGGATTTGAAGGCCTGAAATCATATATTGTTTTAATCTTTATTATGGACAAGTCAACCTTGATTTGAATTTGCTTCACCTGTAAAAAGCAAACAAACCAGCTACATTAAAGAGATAATGATGTGAAAGTAGTCAGTAAACTAAAAAAGCAATACAAGCACCAGTTTTTGAAATTTCATTTTTTTCTCCATTTTTCAGTGCTTTCTCTCTTTTTGTCTACTCTTCTGGCCAGATTCCACATCTTGAATTTTTTCTTACTTTGTTTACTCCACTGTTAACATTTGCCTTAGCTGTTTCTTAATATAATAATGTAACCTTTACTTGGAAATCTATGTCTATATTTCTAATTTAAATAACTTATTTAACATTTAGGAGTCCACTGTTATTTCTACACATACGTGCTCCTGTTAAACAAAAGGGTAACACCATTGTAATAATCAAAATAAAAAAGTAATATATGATATTGGAATAGTAGAGAAGTGCTTAAAGGGCAGGACAATTTGTGGTAATAGCTGCAGGAAGGTGAGACTTATAATCAGACTATGAGATAAACTGTGATTTATAGAAAGATAAGAGATGAAACTGACTGAAAGTCACTGAGGAATTTCATTCTCTAGCTTTTTGCTGGTTTTTCCACTCCTTTGGTAGTGTTTATGAGATTGTGTTCTCAAGTCAGCCTACAGAATTCAAGTTTTAGCTTCGTAACTGTATGTCCTACATATGTATTAATTCTGTGACCTAAATCCAAATTTCCATCACCTTGAAATGGTGATAATAATACATAAATTCTTCGTAGGCTTGTTGAAAGGATCAAATAAAAGAAATTGTTTAGTCCTTACCACACAACAAACACAATACATGGCTAACATTATTATAATTATTTGTCTAATCATTGCATTGGATACCTATATCTCAAAGTTCTTTCTCTAGGTTCATAGATTTTACAGCAGGGCAAAAATCGTTATTTAAGCAAATTATCCTTAATTATTTTAGAGAGCAAGTGAAGCATTTTATATGGTGATTCAATAATTTTCTCTATTGTACTAGATGTAAGTTAGGAATTATCAAGCAAAATATTTTTTAGAGTAGGAATATGTATACATTTCACTACAGTGTGAATCATTTAGACTACCTTATTTTTCTCTTCTTTCATATTACATTCATATTTCCATTTTACTTTTTAAATAATGATCGCAATCAGTATATCAAGTTGAAGAAATTAAGGGGATATATAGACCAGTCCCTCAACTACTTATTATTTAATTATATTTAGAAAAGAAGTTTGGGGCAGAAAGGAAATGGGAACTAGAGAGCAAGCCATATTTGGATTTCTTATGAATTTACTTTATATGTATTATCTGTTTTCTTCACCATTACTAACGATTGCTTTGACACCACAAATTGACAAGTTAAAAAATACCATCTTCAACACTTATTAGCTTTAGGATCTTGGCTTCTGTGTACTTCAGATGCAGAATCCTGATTGCAATGAGGATAGTAATTATACCTCCTTCACAGACTTGTTGAAATGGTTGAATAAAATACTGATGAAAAAAACACTTGCATAATCTCAGAGTGGTTGCCACATAAGTTTTCCTTCTAATTGTTATTGCTGTTGTTGTTGTTATATCAAAGAGAGATGCAAGTCCCCCAAAAAATGGATGGAGAAAATATTTCCTTAAAATTTTTATTATTAATAAGAATTCTGGGTAAAATTATTTCTTTGGGAGCTAAGTGCTGGGAAAGAAGCTTCTTTCTCTAGGAACATACATATCTTCTCTAATGTTTCTCTTTTTACTTTGCCATTAAAAACCACATCTGCTTTGGCAACTGTGTAAAATTTTAGGGCCAGCTTATTCTTATTATAGTCTCTCATTCCTCTAGTCTAAATATAAATTTGTAGTTCCAATAGTCCTGTTTTTTAGCTCTTCTGTATAGTTTACTGTTTTTGTTGTGTGCATTTATACCATTTATACGCGTTCATTTGTCAAATATATATTGAACGCTGCTATATACAACATTTTGTGCTAGGTGCTTGGTGGTTCAATGCAATGATAAGAAAAATTACCAAAAAATCAGACAAAACAAAACTGCACTCATAGAAATCATTGTCTCATCGAGGACATTAACATAAATGAATAACCAGATAAATCAACGTAAAGTTCCAATATTAATTACCACAGACAGCTGCATGGTGCTACAGGATCATTTAACTGGGTAAATGACCTATTTAAGGAATCAAAGAAATTATATGGGCATAAATAATCCAGCTGATGCTACTCTCCTTTATGGTTTCATTTTTATTTCCTAAGCCTGAAAAGTTGGCTGCTCCAAGGAGCTGAAGAGATGAGAACTATAGGCCTTTCCTGAGGGGCAGAAAAAAAGAAAGAAAGAAAAGAAATGATGACTGAGCTAAAAGTCTGAAGGAAAAAAATGGATTAATAAAGCAAACGTGTGTGTGTGTGTGCGCGCGCGTGTGAGAGAGAGAGACAGAGAGAGAAAGAGAGCAAAAGAGATAGATTGAGAGAGAGATGCATTTATTCCAGCCACTGGGAACAGCATGTACTACCAAAGCCATGTGGGAGAGGGAGATGGAATAGTTCAAGGAAATGAAATTACCGAGTGTGGAGTGCATCCTGTGAAATAAAGTGTGGTGGTCAACAGGTAAGGCCAAGAAGAAATAGGGACTTTGGGCCGTTAAAGGGTTATGTGAGTTAGGGTAGGTGGGCTGTGGGTAGACATGTCAGGTTCACATTCTGAAAGATCACTCTGAGGGAAACCATGAAAACAAAGAGAATCCCCTTCAATAGAGGAATAACTAGAAAAACTGTGATATATCCTAATCATGGAAAATAATGTAGCTTATAAGAATATGAAGTAGATATCATTGACTTATAGGAATATTCACAAGTTATTATTTAGTAGAATGAAAAATTCAGAAAATTATCTATGATATAATCACAGTTGTATAAAACAATGGCAAAAAACGTATGTGTTTATATGTGTGTATATGGATATGTATATGTATATTGTTTGTAAGTGATCACATGAACATGGAAAATAAGAAAGTTTTATACATACCAGCAGGTCTACATGGGTTACCTGAGGGCATATAGGACTGATGTGTATGGAGAGGAGGGTGAGGCAGGAAATTCATAAGAGCTATAAAGAAAAAGACTGTGGTAGAAAACAAAATCATTTATATTTAGTTTCTTTATATTGAGTTTGCCAAAAAGTTCGTTCAGGTTTTTTGTAAAATGAAAATCCCGAACGAACTTTTTGGCCAGCCCCAATACTTTAGCACACATTTATACATATGCACACATGCATAAAGAAACCAATAACGGGGCTTCCCTGGTGGCGCAGTGCTTGAGAGTCCGCCTGCCGATGCAGGGGATGCGGGTTCGTGCCCCGGTCTGGGAGGATCCCACATGCCGCGGAGCGGCTGGGCCCGTGAGCCATGGCCGCTGAGCCTGCGCATCCGGAGCCTGTGCTCCGCAACGGGAGAGGCCACAGCAGTGAGAGGCCTGCGTACCACAAAAAAAAATAAAAAGAAACCAATAGCATATTAAAGAAAGGAAAAAGAAATAGTCTGGTAAGAGCGTAGAACACATATTTGAAAGGTTAGAATGATTAACAGGGAATTTACTTAAGAGGCTATTACAGTGATCCAAGCTGGAGATGGTGTTTGCTTTAATTAGGAAGCCGGTGGTACAGTTAGAAAGAAGTGAACAAACCAGTTAAAGTTTAGGAAGGCAAATCAATAAGACTCAGGACTGGCTTATATAAGAAAGGTGTCAAAGAAGAGTTACATTTCTGGTGTGTGCATTTTGATTATGAAGGAGAGAATATTAGAAAGAAAAAGGCATAAAAGATGGGAGTTCAATTTAACATATGTTTCTTTTATAAAAGTGCTTTTGAGACTTTCAAATGGAAGTGTCAAGTGGACTACTGAATGAATCTATCTAGGGCTGAAAATTTAGCTCTGGGATGAAAATTTACATTCATGAGTGATCTGTATATAGTGGTAATTTAAGCCATAGACAGAGATGAGATTGCCTAGGGAGATAGTATATAATAAGAGAAGAATATTACTGAATGAGCTTGAATAATATTTCATAACAGGTAGACAGAGTAAATCTGCAAAAGAAATAAGAAAGACTAGCTAGAGAGTTTAGGTAAAATAAGGAGGAAATTTATAACAAGGGAGCTAAGTAAGAAAGTATTTCATGCAGAAGAAATATTCTATAATATCAAATATGACCAAAAAGTAATGAAGGAAGACTGAAAATACCTGTTGCATTTATCAACATGTAGGGCCCTGATAACCTTGTCAGAGCTCATTCAATGGAACCATAAGTGTGGAAATGGACTTAGAGTCGGTTCTTATAATCATGAGGTTAGGGAATGAAAGTATAACTATGCATATTTATTTGCAGTTGTGTAATTGAGGAGATAGTACAGCAGCTGATGGGGGTCATGAAAGCACTAGTGGGTCTCTTCTCTTCTAGGAAGGACTTACCACTTTCTGAAATTTTGTTCATCTAGATTTGTGTCCTCAGCTCCTTTATGAGTTAAAAATATGATGTTATAACTTTTGTGTCCATTCACTCAATGCTGAACAGTGCACAGGGGTCTGAAAGAATTCCCCCCAGAGGAACACCAGGCCTTCACTGGACTTCAGTGGCCCTTCAAAATCTGGAAAAGAGCTGTAGAGTGGAGAGATATGTCCCAAGATGCAGAACACTGAGAATGGGTTTGAAGAGCAAATAGAACTCTACAGGGACCCCCCACACAAAAAAACACTAAAAGTAAAGCTGGAAAACAGAGATCTCATACAATTGGTGAGATCTCATACAATCTCATATAGCTGGTGGCTGAGATATAAAGCATAAGGTATGGGAATGTATGGGCTCCTCTAGTCTTGAGAGCCTAGCAAGGGACATGTATGAATTCTGCTCTGAAAAATTTACACAAAAGAACACAGTAAAATGTCATAAGATATACAAAGAAGCAAGAAAATGTGACACAATCAAGTGAAAAAAGTCCATGTAATCAGACCTACAGGTGGTCAGATATTAGAATTACCAGAAAAGAACTTTAAAATAACTATGATAGGAGTTCTGTTTACGATTCAGGTGCAGAGTCACAAATGAGTATTACTCTCTCCAAAACACTAGAAAAAACTGGGTAAGCTACCAAGTCGTAGTTTTAAAACATGAAACAGAGAGCTGAGGAAACAAAGATACTCAATTTAATCAAATTTCAGAAACTAACAAGCCATACACAGGAGAGAAGAGACCAACAGTTCCCTTCTTCCACGACAGAACAGTTTGAAGAAGAACATGCCATAGATAGGGGTAAGTACAATCCAGACAAATATTTAGCCAACTTTTATGACCCCTTGGGAGCTGGCATAAACTTTAGAATTCTGTTACAAAGAATTGTACCAACTCTTTTCATTGGACCGTAATTGAAAATGGGTGTCGTACACCAAATATTATCACAGTATAAAGCTACGAGTGCTTTCTCACCCTCTTACAACCAGTGTGACTGTAATCGCTGTGTACCCTAATAATGAGCTTGAAAGTGGTTAAATATTAAAACCCCAAGTAGCAGAAAAATATGAGTTTAATGATGCTTTAGGGTGTCCATGACTGTCTATTTGAGGATCATTTCCAACTTATATCCAAGCTGGAAGTCATTCTCGCTCCCGAAATGAGCCAAGTACAAACCATAGTTCACTCTACCCACCACAGCACCTTCAAAGGCTGTTCCGGAAAGACACCAGGCATCTGGATAGGGACAAAGGCACACAACAGATGGCATCTTTCAGAGAAAGATGAGCAGACATTAACAAAAATGCAAGATGCCATTCACAAATAACTATTGTCAGGGTTTTTTTCTAGGCATATTGAATAAAAAATAATAGTCTTAAATTTGAGTTGGTGATTAGGCTGCAATTGAAGATTGAGGAAATGCTGACAAGATGTAAATTTTAATATGCTTGTTAGTAAACAACTTAATGAAGAGGTCTGTCCTTCGATCAAAATCAGGTGTGTGGGCTTCCCTGGTGGCGCAGTGGTTGAGAGTCCGCCTGCCGATGCAGGGGACACGGGTTCGTGCCCCGGTCCGGGAAGATCCCACATGCCGCGGAGCGGCTGGGCCCGTGAGCCATGGCCGCTGAGCCTGTGCGTCCGGAGCCTGTGCTCCGCAACGGGAGAGGCCACAGCAGTGAGAGGCCCGCGTACCGCAAAAAAAAAAAAAAAAACACAGAAAATCAGGTGTGGGACAAGGACAACGGAGAGTCCAAACTGGATAATCAGACAGGACAGACTCACGTCCCTCAGGTACTCTATCAACCATATTCATTTCCTCTAAGGGAGAAAGTGCAAAGTAACATTAGAAATTGTACAATTAGGTTTGCCATATTAAATTATGTTTAATTTTACTCTGTTAACTGCATATATATATATATATTATATATATATATCAATATCACATTCAAATAGGTTAAAAACTCCTACTAAACATTTATAAGTTAGAGCCTTACATATTTTTTCATATTCTATAATTTGCTATAAATGTTTAGTGGGGTTTATACAGTGTCGGTCTCTATATAAAAACATCCTCTATTAAAATATCAGTTCTTTTCAGAATGAACTAGATATAAATGCACAACAGTAAAGCAGTATTTGGCAGCTTACTTTTGAAACTTTTTGATGAAAACAAAAAGATTTTCTAGGATAGTTGAATCCACATTTCATAATGCACACTGCTTAGTGTTTATTATATACATCAATATATCATGGCTCACAGCAGATATGCTATTTGTTTTGATACTGACTTCCAATTCCAACTCACTGGAAAACAAGTGAAATTTCTTAACCAGCTTGGTTAAGGGAAGACTTTCTGGTTTATACTTCATCTCACATTTGCATTTGAAGTTGCAAATGCAACTTTTTTTTGCCTTGTACTTTTCTTGCTAGGATGTTTTCTGCTGGTGTCCCATTATTTTTGTTAATCGTGGAATGTTTTCAGTCTTTGCTTAGCACTTTCATTCTGTGAAGTGTTGGTGAGCCCTTAGCTATGAGAATTATCTGCTGTTTTATTTGCTTGCTGTGAGATGGAATGGGTAGGACAGGGACTCTGGTCCCTTCTCCTTCATTCTAGTTCTCAGATCAATTTGAAATACAATATGTGATGTTCACGTGGCCCAGCTTAGTTACTCATTCCAAGGGACTTAGTATTTGTCTACTGGTACCAGTAAGGATATGCTCATGGTGATTCTGGAGCTTGGCTCCTTTCAAGTTCTATTAGTTTTCCATGTGATGACAGACCCCAAACCCTTCTGAAGATCCTCTGTTCTCTTCAGTTGCCACTACCCCATCTTACATTGATAAATGGTTCTCCTCAAGGAAACATAAGATCCCATATTGAGTGGCCCTTCCTCTTCCCCAGAAGCTTATCATGAGCCTTGGATGGTGTGTGTAAGCTGTTAGGATGTTGTTTACTCTAAGCCCCAAATCTCCCTCAGCCTTACCCCAGAGCCGAGCTCTTGCCAACTGTCAGAAAAATCATACTGCTTGATGTTATCATTTTCTACTTTCTCTTTATTCAAATAACTTCCTCTCCTCTAATTACCCAAATCTCAATTGTGCATAAGTAAATATCCAGGGAGCTGATGCAGTCAGTTTCATGTGCTATGGAAACAATACATTCAGTATGTGTATTTTTAGTATATTTTTCTAATCTATACACATTTCCCATTTTTCCTTCCCCAACCATAATTCTATTCTCACATCTTCGGTCTCTGTGTATGCTATGAATATTCAATATTGTCTCAATATACAGACCATTAACTATTAAAAAGTAACAAAGCAAAGCTAGGGTTTCTTTTCTGAGCCAATAAGACATAGCATGAAAAGAGCCCCAGGGGTTTTCCTTAGTGCCAGCAAAATGCTGCCTAAAACAGTGGCATCTGGCAGTATTTACGTATTTTTCCAAAAGAAACATTCACTGAACATGTACTAACTTACTGATTTGAATCTCTGCAGCAACTTTTTGCACAGAACCAGTTTATTTCAGCACATATGTTCCTTGCAAGGTATCAATGGGGAGGAGAGAGATCAACAAGTCCCATTATTTCTATAGAGCTTTTCATTTTTCCATTAGAGCAATTCTGAGTGGATCGAAACTCAAATATTGAGAGATTACCAAGGAGTTTAGAATTAAGGGTATAGATCCTGAGAGACTGACTGAATCCGAGAGGGAATCTGAGAAAACAGGATTCCACCAAATCTGTTAGCTTCTCTACTGCAGGGCAGAGCAGAGAGATGTAAAGCTATTATCTAGCGGCGTGCTGGTTAGAGGCCTTGTAGAAGGTAAAGAGAATGAAATAAGATTTAAAATAACTCTGACAGGATAAATATGTTTTACAAAGCAAGACAACAACAACATCAAGTGTTATTCTCCCTGACTCTTAAGGAGTATTAAACTATCCTGGTCTGTGATCCTCAGAAAGCATATTATCCTATGCCCCCGTATATTATAATACCTACTTAGTTATATTTTTACAATAAACGAGGTGCCAGCCATGACTATGGGTTGTTCTCAATGGCCGCACTTATTCTGAAGAGATCTTGAGTGCTCACTGATATCACAAGAAAATTTTATTCTCACATTCTTCAACTTACAGATCTTGCAAGAAATGAGAGAATACTTCCAAAATCATACATAATTTATCTGGAGGGGAATGTCACCTTGACTTTTCAAATAAAAGTGTTGTGTTTTGGGGGAGAAAGACCTAGAAACTGTTTTCTTATTTTCACAAATGTCATCTCTTATAGAGATAAAATTAACATTCAGCTTTGTCTCAGCAACAGGAAAGAATAAAAGACAAAGAGGAAAAACACATTTTTTTCTTTTTAATAAAATTCCATATTATTATTTTTTTAATTACACAAAATTTTACTCATTTCTTATGGTAAAGGTTAGGATACCAGACCATTTTCTGGTAAAATATCTGCTCTAAAACAAAGATGTTTTCTCAAGGTTTATTCCTTTATTTTCGGCAAACTCTTAACTTCTTTTTTGTTTCTGGATAACACTGAATCTTTGTTTTAATTAAAAATAATTTTTATGCAAATAAGTAAATGGTTGCATACTTTTAAAAATAAAAACTGTGTTTCTAAAAAGCAAAGTTTACACAAAATGGCATATTTTAGACTAATAAATACATAGTCTTCATTCCTTTCAATCATTCTGTGACATTTCACATAGAAAATTCTAGATCATGTTTTTTTAGGTGTAGGGCACAACTAACTACTTACCTTTGTGGAACTATAATGGCTTGGCCATTTCAACCCAGTGCTAAATAAATCAGATGACATATTTCACTTTCAGAGCTCCTTGTGTGATTAGTTACAACACAGTTCTCTCTGTGCCCAGTCTTGCCTCTTTACCCTTCGTTCTACAGTGTTGATCTCTAAAGAGTTCCTTAATAAACATCCACAGTCTATGCTCAACTCTGAGAGACTGCTTTTTGGAGAACCCAAACTGTGACAGCATCTATTCTTAACAGCTCAGAATACAGATGGCATTTAGCTCTAAGGACACGGGACATAAGCTGTGATTGCTTTTTGTTTCGTGTACTTTTATTTCACTCTTCTGCCTCCTGGGAAGTGGCTCCAATAAGAAGCTAAAAGTCAGAAACAAAAGAAACAAATGACTGAAAAATTGAACAGCTGAATCAATTCCTTTTGGAGATATAAAAATCATTTAAACTACATCTTACTTAAATGGGTTGAGAATTCTTTTTCTCAAAGCTCTTGAAATAATGAAAAGTTGCATTAAAATGTGTTCCTTTTGTCACGCCAAATGTCACTGAAATGCTTTATAAGGAGGCCACTGATTCTTGTTCAGCACAAGACTACTTGTGGGGTACATCAATGATGAGGTTTTCTCTCTTAAAGCCTTTGTAAATATGAAGATCCACAGAGATACAATAATAATAATAACAATTGTGATAAAAATAATAATAGTGATAAAAGAGAGTGAGAGAGATTTGGTAGAAATTTTGATTTTTAACACTTGAGTAACATTTTACCCATGGGGAACTCTTCTTAGAAATTGATCAATGGGACAGCTGTTGTTGGAACTAATGAGTTGAGGCAGCTCTAGAATGGTGGATGGTGGTAGTTGCTGGGCAACGTTATCCATGACTGATAATCTCTGGGCCTCTTAACACCTTGCTTGGGGAGAATGAGGGAAAACCTACTTTTAAATCATGTGGCTTTAGGGCTCAGAAGAAACATTGAGAACATAACTTAAGGTGTTAAAGGGTTATCAAAGAGAAAAACTAGGTAGAATATAATGTTTATGTTTTATTCTCAGGCTGTAGGTGATGTCCACAAAAACAAAAACAGGCAAATACAATGCATACCTATGCAGCCCTTTGTTATATTTTAAATATCAGGTATTATTAAGGTCCTAACATATGAGCTGAGATAATAACATTTATTTTTTTATTTCTAGGTTATTCTCACTGAGCTTCATGTTTTTTAAGCCATAGTATAATAATTGTTTCATGCAATTCCTAAATTTGAATAATAGTGTAGTGATAATTCTTTTCATTTAGTGAGCTAGTACTTAATTGTAGGATCTAATTTTCTGGAAGAGAAATGGCTGCGAAATGAATTAGAGAAATATTACTGTTCTAGTTTTGGATGAATCAAGATAACGGCTACTTTTTTTTTTTTTTTTTTCCGGTACGCAGGCCTCTCACTGTTGTGGCCTCTCCCGTTGCGGAGCACAGGCTCCGGACGCGCAGGCTCAGGGCCATGGCTCACGGGCCCAGCCGCTCCGAGGCATGTGGGATCTTCCCAGACCGGGGCACGAGCCCGTGTCCCCTGCATCGGCAGGCGGACTCTCAACCACTGCGCCACCAGGGAAGCCAAGATAATGGTTACTTTTACAGGATCTGTATTGACCACAGTCCCACAATGCTGGAAGAGATGGAGTCAGAAAATTTGGAGCTATGGAGGTAAGTAAATAATGATACCTGGTTAGTAGCCAATTATCTGACTCATATTTTGTAAATAAAAGTATCTTCTTTTATGGTGTGAGGGCACTCTGCTTTGCCACTGAAAATTCCATGTCCCTGTAATGCCATCTCAAAGTATGAGGCTCAGGAATATGAAGCAGTTTGTTAAATGTGGTTTGCACTCAAGGGCAGTGAGGATGCTATTGGAACAACTCTGTTTATTAGCTTGTTTTCCTGGAATTGAGGAGCTGATGAATAAGGAGACATGGCATGACAAGTAGTAGAAAAACAGCCAGCAACAGTTACTGAGCGTTACCCTTCAAGAGTGTTCTCCAGAGTATTTATTTGTAAGGAGTATTAGGCAAACATTAGAGTTCGTATTTTGTTGGGGTCTCGTTTGTTTTCATCCTCAGATAAACTTACATGTGAATTAGTTTTGCTTTTAGGTATTTAAGTCTCATAACAAAGCCAGAGCCTTTGCTTATAGTGGAGTAGCTCTATGTTGACATTAGAAGGGATAATTGCCAGAAGGAATTAGCACAGTAATTAGGGAAAAAAAAAATCTACATTGCCAAAGAATCTTTCTGAATGTGTGTTTTCCACGTAGAAGAAGAGATTTAAACCGAGAATTTGTCTGCATAAACAGATAGTTTGGAAGGATATGGCATTGGTTACCTAGGCAGCACCAATCTTTATTTCTAACCCTTGATAAAAGGTCAATGTGAATATGGGGAGCATGATTTTACTTTGACAGACTGCATGGTGGTGTGTTCTAACAATTCTCTGGGTAATCAGAATTTCAAATGCTCTTGGTAGTGTTTTCAAATGTTGTATGTTGTATTGCACTCAACACTGCTATGGATGAGGTTCAGTCTCCAAGGAAGTAGCTTAGATTTGCAATGTTGAAATTAAATTATTTCTATTCCTGCAGGGAAAACTAATCCTAGGTAGCCAGTAAGCATGCAGCTCACTTGGCTCAATCCGTTATTCAAAAAGCATAGAAAGACATAGGAAAAACTAGTTTGAATTTGACATTGTCATAAATTGTAACTACATTTAGGAAGTTAGTATCCTTCTATATGAAATATTGCAAACACATACAAATATAAACCCATATTCATATAAAAATCATACTTCAAGGAGACACCAAGTTAATATTTTCAAAAATATGATTGTGTCTGAATTTCTGATGTGAAGATAGATATACATCTTTGTTTTGACAAACAGTTTACCACACCTTCAGACTTGGGGCTGCTTGGTGTTGACAATAGTTCCTACCAGGGAAGGCATTGTCTAGGAAACTCTCATTTTAATAAAATTTGAAAAGAGGAATAGAACATTCAATGGAGAAAGCAAGGTAATGCATAATATATAAAAGGGTACAGAACTTAGTATGTAGGACCCTACATTTTCACAATCTTGTTTCTATTGTGGGTTTATAATTCTTATAGTAGGAGTCCCTGGGAAGAATTCCCATTTTTATAAGACCTGAGCCCTCCAAGCAAATGCCAATCTGTCATAGGACTTTATCACTTTGGTGGCCAGACTGTGCCATAAAATTATTGAATTATATGGGCCTTATTAGTAACTAGATAATTACTAACTAATAATATATTAGTTCAAATTTAGTTTCAAATGCTATGTTTGAATTGTTAACATGTGATAGGCTTTTAGCCATATACTTTGAAATGTAGAGAGGATTACTTGTACATTGGAAACTCAACTCATAACTACCTGATTACTACTGATAGAAGCCACAAATGTATACACTTTAAAAAATATGTATCACTGTAAAATATTTCATATACAGTCTTCCCTTCATATCCTTGGGTGGGGACCCCGCGGATATAGAGGGCTGAATATGGGACTTGAGCTTCCATGGATTTTGGTATCTGCAGAAATCCTGGAACCAATCCCCCCTGGATTCTAAGGGACAACTGTATACATGAAATCTATTCACGATCAGGGTCTTTTGCTTAACTTCTAAAACTTAGTGGGAAAACTGTGAAATAAATTTTTGCCAATCTAGGAACTACAAGTGGAAGAAGAGACCTAATTAAAACATGTTGAGATAAATTGCTTAAGGCCACACAGCCAGTATGTGGCAAGGCAAAGATGAGAAACCAGGCCTGACTGATATACTTACTGCCTGAGCTTTATTCACTTTGCGAATTTGTTGTTAAAACACGCTGAATATGTAGAAACGTTTAATGTTTACCATTTAATAAGCAAATATTTGTCTATTAATTATTATTATTTATGTTTAATTTGTTTTGAATCTTTTTTTTCTAATGGTCGAAGTTTTTCTAATTTTTTCCCCACTCTTATTTGGGAAACATACATTTTATTGCTAGTCCTTCAGTGGTTACTCCTACTTTTGTAACACATATCTTAATTAATTTTTCTAGAAAGTATAAAATTGTTGATTATAAGACAAGAACACTATCACTCTATATTTACAGGCTAAACCTACTGCCCATTCCTACTTGCAACTTCACTATTTTTTAAATTTAATTGTTCTGCTTGTATAGAGTTGGTGTGTTACAGCATATTGGGGTGGCATAGTATACTGGTGACAAATCAAGGGCTAAAAGGTCCATTGACCCACTTAGATATTTCCACACAATATAATAATGGACGAGTGGAAATATTAATTTGATTTATACAGACACAGAGAGAAAACATAATTATCTGTTTACTTACATGTTTATATCTATCTACTTATCTATCTATTCTCTAAATTGTTAATGTTCTTTATCTGAAAAAATATATAACTAGTTAGATGGGTAGTTTGATTTGTTAAGTCCAAATAATGTTTCAACAGTTTGGGAAGTTAACACTTTTTCCTAAGAATGACACACTTTGTTAACACTTAATATTCACCATGTTAACATCCATTTTGCATTACCCATCTGCTGTAGAGTAACTATGAGCTACATAAAAGAGAAAGCAGTCATACTCCTGGTAAGTATTTAAAGTTAATACATTCACTGACTCCCTGTTCCACTTGCTACCCTCTTCCTATTATGCACCCACTCTTCCCTTGGGTGATTTACATATTTAGGTTTCAGTTTGACTACAAGTATATAAATACTTCAACATTAATTTTAAAAATTATGGGTTCAGGAAAACTAAACACACATTTTACTTCACATCTGATATAACTTCAAAACTGAGATTGATTTAATTCCCCTTTTGAAGGGAGATTTTTGGAGGTGCATATTTAGATCATTGGGTAGTGACTACTAGGTCAAATTATCTAACTAAGGGATTGTGTTGCGAGAGGGAAGTTTTGAATCTTTAAATGACTGGGAATTCACAGAGCTTGAATATTATACATATGAACTCAATTCTAAGAATATGTGATTTGTTTTAAACTTCAAAAAATGTGACAGTAGTGAAGCTCTCTGACTTACACAGTCTATCACTTCCAACTATGCTTCATGAATCTTCTCAATGCAGTTCTGTATAATTTGCATGCATGTTTTTGACTAATACAATGGAAATAATTTGAGTGGAATAATTCTGAGGAATTACATTGAATCCCCAAATATTTATAACCTCAGAGCATTATTCTTAGTGCTGAGGAAGTTGTACTGTAGAAAAAGTGTTAACAAGGAAAACTTTATTTTAATGATTAATGGCATGGAATAGAATGGTAAAGTTCTTGCATCCAAACCAGTTCCATGACTTACTGGCTGTGAGATTACAGATAGATTAATTCAAGCTCTTTAACTCTTTTTCCTCGTCTGTAAAATGGGTATAATAATAATATGTACCTCAGAGTTGTTACGAAGAACAGATAATTTAAAATGTGTAAAGCCTTTTAAAAGTGCTTAGGTAGGTGTAAGGATGAGGTAACAATTCTAGGGGACAGCATTCACCATGTGAATGTTATGTGATTAGTGACACTACACAGTATGGATATGGTGACCTTCACAGTTTACACAGCAGACATAAACAAGGTAAACAAGAAGTAGTTATAGCAATTACTACCATTGGGGTAAAATCAGGAAAACGATATGTCCTGGTTTGCTCAGGATGAGGCTGATTTGTGCCTACCATCATGGCATCATTGTCACAAGGTCACCTTTCACTCTCAGAAGTGTCCCAATGTGTACATTAAATTGTAGAGTCATTATATTCAAAGGAGCATATTTATGGCAAACCTTTCATTTGGATGAAACTTACTCATACTTGTCTTTTGAAGTTTAATCAAGAGGATGTTATGTATACCCAAATATATATATATATATATATATATATATATATATATATATATATATATGACATCAGGCACTTTAAAATCTGCATGGCCCATTCACGAGTACAATTTTCCACAACCAGGGAAACCAAAATGGTTCAGAAGAAGCACTATGTTTGCTGAGCCTCTGCCACATGCCACCTTATGGTCTTTACTGATGGCATTTCTCTGTTGTCCTGCATTCTTAAATATGCTTATCCTGGAAGATTCCAAAAAGAAACTAAGTCTTCTTTTATTCTTGTTGTCCAAGGTCTTTCTGTGCTTCATGCAGACTTGAGGAAAAAACAAGGAAGAAAAACAAACGAGCAAATAAAAAACTATTGCTTCAAAGGCCTCAGATCTTATCCCTGAGGCAGAGCTCAAAAATACACCATAGAAACCTGCACTGCAAGCAGTTCACTTGCTCCCCCCATGCAAACTTCTCTTTCAGATCGCTACCTGGTGAGGTTGTCATCTCATCTATAACCAAATCAACTCTAAATTCTGATTTAGTCTAATTAAATTCTATTAAATTCTATTAAATCACTTCTAACACATTTTGAAATAAGTAACTATATTAAGTTCAACTCCAGATACGTTTATTGGTCAGACACCTGTGCCAAGCAAAGCGCTAAAGGCTACTGAGGAGGTAAAACGTTCACAGAGCCGAGAGTCATGTTGTCACAGAGCTTTCAGTGGGGTGGAGTGGGAAGATAGAAATTAAACACTTTTACAAACAAATGTAAAATTACAAATGTGATCATTGTTGGAGCAGAAAGATTGATGGTGTAATAAAGGAAGTTAGGCAAAAAGTGCCTCCTCTTCATTGAGAGGATACATAAGAGAAGGGAAGTTTGACAGGATAATAGAAGCTGAGATTCCATGAGGAGAAAGTTGTAAGTGGTTGGGTGAAGGACCTTGGAAGGTGGTAGAGCAGTTTTTCACCTAGAAGAGTCAAGAAGACCTTGTGGCAAGAAGATAAAGTACAGTACACTTCTAGAACTAGGGAAAAAATGGGTTCATGTGAGAAAAAATTGTAACGCAAAAGTTTCAAAGATTTGTTAAAAAATATAAACATTACACTGAGTTCCAGACAACTTAGAGGCATTAGATTCTGCCTCTCTGAGACTGTTCCCCCGCTATATTAAATGATGATTCTAATCCTTCACCTATGTCACAGGATTGTTATGTGACTCAAATCAGACAATTTATGTAACGATGTTTTATAAACTCTAAAATATATATACGGTGACATATGATCAAAAACTATGATCAAATAAATTGATAGTGCTTTTGAAGGCAGAATTTGTTCAATTTTGAAAGGTAATAACTTGACTTTAATAACAGATCAAAATTAATGCCATCTATAGGGCTGTGTGTACATGAGTAATTCATTCTGCTAATGAATTAGAAAGGTTTGGGTGGTACTTCCCCCAATATAGACTCCACTGTAAATGACAGAAAGGTTCCAATTTTCAACTACATATTAAAATAATATGGGTTTTGAATTCAGACAGATCTGTGTATAAAGGTCAGATCTGTCACTTACTTCCTAGGTATGAGAATGTAGGGGTTTTTTTCTTTTATTTTTAACTCTATTAGCTCTCTGTTTTTCCATCTATAAATGAGGATAATGCAAATTTTTCAGGGCTGTTCTGAGTATAAAGTATTGCATATAAAAATTAATTAACATGGGACATGGCCAACAGGGTATGCTCAGTAAATTTTAGCTGTGAATTTTTGCCTGTCATTTTTGTACTCTGCATCTGCAAATAAACAATCCCAACTCTATAGCAATTCTGTAAGCATTTGGCATGTGTCACATTGAATCTAGCTGATTTTTTACTCCTGGGGATATAAATATTTTATTAATTGGAAGTATTTATATTCAATTGTAACAGAGACTTCAAAAATAATTTCTTTGTTTTCAAGCCTTCTACTCAGATGCCATTATCTTCCCATTAAACATTCAGGAAGCAAATAAACATAAAAAGACATAATAAGCACATGAAAGAGGCTCAGTAGGAGAATTAGTGTTAAATCTAGTAAATTGACATAGAGAACATTTATGCTACATATTAAGATGGAATACAAATAATCTACCCCCTTGTGTGTGATTTCTTTACATACTAATTAGATTATTTCTACATATGGAAAGCACGTAGTCTTTATACCACAAGGAAAAAGACCAAATAAAATTCTGGGTGACTTGATTCAATGAATATATTCCTCTAGGCCACATTTTTTGAGTCATGCAATATAGTACCATCTAGAATGTACTATATTCTTTGGAAAAGGACTTCGGTGTTACTTGCCCATTTTAAGATGTACGACTGAGATCCAAACTGTCTTGGGAAAAGAGAGTAAATAAGTAATCAACCAAGTAGAATTATAATATTTAACTCCATTTACTATCTTATTTTATTAAACTTCTTTCTAGCATTACCATATTCAAAATATTCTCAACCCATGTTTTCGAAGTTATGTATCTTTCGTTTTTGAGCTGCATTTCTCCACATAGCACTACATTTATAAATGAATAAAATTGCATAACATGCATATTTCTATAGCCTTAATTTTAAGAGAGTTATTATTTATTACAGAAAAGTCCAATATTTTACATCATTTTTTCGTAATCTTTAGTAGTCTCTGTTCCAGGGCCATTTCAATGTGTTTATGGATTGATATAATTTCTCTATAATTTTCTCTATAATTTTCCAGGGCTTGGCCTATAGTTTTTGTGTGCCTTTATATTACAGACTTTCATAAATGTCTTGTTAAAATGTAATCAAAGTTGAATATAAAATTTTAACCAACTTTTACTTTTAGGTATGTATATAAAATTGTAGAGCATACCAATAAGGGCTGAAATAAAACAGAGAAATAAGACAGTTCATTTGTTAAGGAGATAGAGTTAAGTAACGAATTCTTCCTTTTGATTTTTGCCATAACAATGTTGCTTGCATAATACATATTTTTAATAAAAAGCTATCAATGTAAACACAGGTAATATACTGCATTGTTTCTCCACTCTCTGGAGTTTAACTAATATTAGATTGCTCTAGGCCCTGGGGAGATGGAGAATTAAATGACAAGACCAGTAGGGGACATGTAAGCAATCAGCAAAAGGTTTTTGAGTAGCTGCTCACTGAGCCAGGCACAGTAGGGGATACAGAGTGTTAATAAAATTATTTCCTTCCCTCAAGACAGTTAAGTACATAGAATAATAGCAGTCTTGATTACTTTAAAGCCATTATGTAGGTCATTTGCCGATACTAATTATCAATAGATTGATGCTGTAACATTTGATTTCCCTGAAAGATTAGGTAGTAATGATCATGCAGAGTTCAAGTTACCAAAACATGATATAATAAAAAGCACAAAAATTTTCCACACTTTTTATGAAAATCATATTAAAAATCTAGAATTTTGTCAGCCTTCTGTGAAATAATACTTGGTAATAATAAAATATGCAGAAGACCTAGTAGAAGAGAAAAGAGAAATTGGAGCAGAAAAAGAACTCTCCATTAGATTATCATACGAGAAATACTAAAGGAAATTCTTCATTCTCAAGAGATATGTTGACAGATGGAGACTCAGATTTATAGAATGAAGAATGCTGGAAATGACTTGTGCAAAAGAAAAATTATATATTGATAGTAATGGGAGACAGGTTTCTCATTGTTGGAGAAGCGAGTTACAAATATCAGAAGGAGGAAATCTAGAGTGTACTCTGTAGTGTTGATTTATAACAGAGATGTAAGTATGCACTCAGGATACTGAATATCTAGATATGCAGATACAGATATAAAATATAGATATATAGATAAAGATATAGGTATAAAATACAGATATATACCTGTTTATAAATACATGCAAACAGATGTGAATATATGCAATATGCATATGGAATGTGTATCTATGTTTCCTCCATATCTGTTTACTTAGAAAGCCCAAAAGCCATGACACCCCAGTAGGAATAAGCACACCTATTATTCAAATCTTTGTTTCTAAACCCATTCTTTACTAAAGGAAACTAGGACTCCTCCTAGTAAAGGCATATCTCAAGATTGGGATGAAAAAATATATTTAAGATGAGCCTGAAACATCTTCTCGTGTAATAAAGTACTCAAAGAATAATAAAAATATATCAAAATGACAAGGGAATGAGACTGGAAGTATTTACAGTGGCTAAATACAGGTCACTTTAAGCATCAAAACATAATTTTAAAGTGCTAAGAAATTTACAGCGTCAAAATACTCTCACAGATTACTTTTCAATAACAGAGAAAAATGTAATTTACAGTGAAGAATCTTAGAAGATACCACTATGACCAAGTGACGAAACATCATCAATACTGTGATAAATTTATTTCTGTGCTATTTCCTACCAAAACAGTTTAACTTGAATCTAATTAAGGGGAAATATGAGACAAATCCAAATTGAGAGACATTCTGAAAATAATTGGCCTGGACTTTTCAAATGTATCAATGTTAAGAAAGAGCAAAGCTAAAGATTTTTCCAGATCAAAGGAGATTAAAGGAATATAGCAGTTAAATACAACACATGAGCCTGGATTGGATTCTGGTTTGAGGGGGGAAAAAAAGGTCATTTCTGGGATTAGTGAGGAAATCTGAATATAGACTGTGGATACTAGTTGGAGATAAAAGTATTATATCAATTCCAGGTTTCCCGATTTTGAGAATTGACCTGCAGAATGTAAGAAAATATATTTCGTTCATAGGAAATATAAACTGATATATTTAAGGCTAATGGAACCAAACTCATTAAAGTCACTTTCAAATGGGAGAAAGAGAGAGAGTGTCACAACAAATGAGGCAAATGTAAAAATTTTTGTGAATTTGAGGGCTTCCCTGGTGGCGCAGTGGTTGAGAGTCCGCCTGCCGTTGCAGGGGACACGGGTTCGTGCCCCGGTCAGGGAGGATCCCGCGTGCCGCGGAGCGGCTGGGCCCGTAAGCCATGGCCGCTGAACCTGCATGTCCGGAGCCTGTGCTCCGCAGTGGGAGAGGCCACAACAGTGAGAGGCCCACGTACAGCTTAAATAATAATAAAAAAAAAAATTTGTGAATTTGATAAAGTGTATAGCAGAGTTCTTTGTATTATTCAATAATTTGATTGCATACAAAAGAGACAAGAAAAGAAAAAGCAGAAAACAGAAATTAATTAGGTAAAAATGCAAAAAGTATATCCCTAAGTAATAAAACACTGTTCTGAAAATACAACAAAATGAAGCTACCATTAGCTAAGCTAATCAAGAAAAAGGAGAAAGTAAAAAAATACAAAATAAGAAATCATAAGTATAAATTACCATTGACACAGGAGGGCTTTTAAAATTCATGAGGCTACTTTACAATTCTTTATGAAAACCTAGATGAAATAGAATCTCTTAAATATAATTTTAAAATCCACTATCAAACTTAGACCACTAGGGGCAGAATGTCTAAGCAAATTGATATCTGTAAAAGTAGACAATGTTATCAAAAGACTTTCCGCCGAATCTCCAGGGCCAAATGGCTTAAAAGCAAATGCTTCCAAATCTTCAAAGACCAGATTGTCTCAAGGTTACAGGAATTATTCCAGAGCATAGGAAATGAAGAACAACTTCCATTTTTGGAAGCAAATATAACACTGAAATCTAAACCTAATAAATGTACTACAAAATATTATAGACTATCACTTAAAGATACCAAAAACAAAAGTTAATTAAAATTTTAGCAATCAAAATCTAAAACCACATCAAAAATAACAATGCCAATGTGGATTTATTTCAGAAAATGGTCCATATTAGAAACCTATAATATAAATCACTTTATTAATAGATCTGAGGATAAAAGTCATATAATTATCTCTACACATGAAGAAAATCCTTTGGCAAAATTCAGCACCTGTCTCTGACAAAAACATGTAAGAAAATGGAATTTGTTAACGTAGTTTTAATACAAATATAGATAGGTACACCTTTGAACTATGTGTAGCATCTTAGTGGGAAACACTACAGCCATAAGCAAGGCATATGGTTTGTTACCATCTCCTTTATATAATTTAACACTGTAATAGATGAAAGAGCAAATGCAATGAAACAAAAGACATTACTGAAGATATAATAAATTGAAAAAAGAAAGCAAAGCAATCTTTATTTGTAGATATTAAGGTAGTGTATCTGGAAAGCATTAAGCATCAATGAATAAAATAAAACAATTTAGTAAGGTTTCAGGGTATTAAATTAGCATACAGGAATCAAATGCTTTCATAAACTTAACAACAATTTATATGGTATAATGGTAGAGAAAGTGCCATGTACAATAACCACAAAGATGATGAAATATGTAGGGATTAACTTTAAAACTAATGTGAAAAATCTATTATGAAGAAAAGCATAAAACACTCATGAAAGATACTAATTAGACTTGAACAAATGGAACAGCATCTCTTGTTTTCAGATAGATTCAACATAATAAGTAAGTCATTTGCCCCTAAGTCAGGTTATAAATTTAATATGATTTTCCCCTCAAAAGCAAACAAGCAAGTTCTTTTAATGATATTAGACAGGCTGATAGTAATATTAATATGAAAAATAAATATTCAAGAATATCTATAGAAATATTGAAAATAAAAACTACATTGGGTGAGCAGTCCTTTTGGATATTAAAACATATCATGAAGACTCTATAATTACACAATGTGATAATTAAGCATGATTAGACAGAGACCTGTGGCATCAAGTCAGCTATAAAAATACAGACATAAGTAGGGAACACAGTATACAATACTATGATATGATAACGGTAGCCTCTGAAATCACCAGGCTCTTTCTTTCCACATCTATGAAATGATAAAAATAGTACTTGCCCCTCCCAGCCCGGATTGTTGTGAGAATTGAATGATGTATTTTAGAGCAAGTCACCTGCAAATAATAAATTATCATAATTATTATTATGAATTGGAAAACCTCAGCAGGAAGTCCTCTTGCATTTTCTGTGTTTCACAGACTCATTGGACACAACAAAATTATCTGTCCACAAAGTAAACTATGGCTTTCTGCAGGATAGATTAGCTAACAGGTTACAATAAACCAGCGTTGATGATCTTGGTGAAACTGACATTGCAGTGTCTTCTAGATTTTTGAAAATATTCTTTCTATTCAAATAGAGAAACCCTTTAGTGAAAGTGCCTTTGTCTACCATAAAACTGAATGGGATGCATTTTTTCCTCACAGGTAGTCTTCTTGGACTGCCATAACAAAACACTGTACACTGGGTGGCTTAAGAGAAACTGGTTTCCTAACAGTTCTGGAAGCTGAAAATTTGAGATCGGGGTGCCAGCATGGTTGGGTTCTGGTAAGAGCTCTCTTTCTGGCTTGCAGATGGCCACCTTCTCTCTGTTTCCTCACACGGCACAGAGAGGGGACATGCTCTCTGGTGTCTTATAAGGGCACTAGTGTTATCACGAGGACCTCAACCTCATGACTTCATCTAAACGTAATTACCTCCCAAAGACCCAATCTCCTAATGTTATCACATTGGGCATTAGGTTTCAACGTATAAATTTGGGGAAGATAAAATTCAGTACATAGCATAGTCTATTGCAAATCCTCCACATACTAACAAAACTGGTAAAAAACTGGGACAAAAGGATGGATGTAAGGATGCCTCATCAATTTTTCATAAATCAAGGTTATAACACACCACTGTAAGGCAATTATACTCCAACAAAGATGTTAAAAAAAAGGTTAAATAGTGTTTCTTCCTTTGACAAACAGAAGAAAATAGATATCATTTTCCCTAAAGATCAATTTTGATAGAGTATATTTTAATGCCATCCAATCAACAATTTTGTATTAATTTTGACCCTTTATGTACATTGTTTTTGAAAATATCTTCTTAATTTATAGTATGGGTAGCTCAGAATATTAAACATGCTATACTGCAAAATATTTGTCTCATTACTTTTGATTATATTTGCATCCCTATGGTTAATCCAATAGAAATCCACCTCACCACAAATTCCCAGTGTCTACAAAAGTTCTTTCCTCTTTATGCCATTAGAGAAATCCATTTTAAAAATCTCCACCTAAATATTCATTTTCTTATCAACAAAATTTCTCACATAACTTTCAGAAATATGCTAATCTAATTATTTGATTCATTATCTACATTTTAGAAATCTCATGTGCATATAAATGAATTTCATTCATTTTTTCACTGTTTACTTTCTTCTTGAGAATAATAGAGAGAAGAAATTAAAATTTACTGAGTTTTAATGTCAGAAAAAGAGCATGAAGCAAACCTAAGCTTCACAAAGAGTCAAATCTTTTCAAAGATATGCTACGTTGTGAGTCTGACTCATACTTACATGGTTAAATTTGTTTCATTATAATGATTAAATATAAAACTGGAAGATTTGGTATTATTGATATTATTGATGTATACTAAAATATATGCTAATTATCACATCGGGTGTATTTTTACTTTTCTTACTGCTGGTAAAATAATTCTCATGAATCATGCCTTTTACTGTATAAAATATATCCAAAATTCAATTTGCTTAATGTAAAAGTGTTCGGTATTCTGGAAAAATGGTATTTGCATAAAGACTGAACAAGCTAGACTTCTATCATGAGCTACATAACCCCTAATAACAGTGAATACAAGGATTTACTTACAGCATATAGTTCATATGCTTTTACAATTTAATAAGAGTATTGAATATCTTAAAGCTTTTGAGTAAATGCTATTTTTAAAGTGTTATAGAAGATTGTAATGTAGTTTACTTAATTGTCTTTCAAGTATCAATTTTCTGCATCTTGCTTAAACAGAACCAAAATGAAGAGTTTTTTTAATATCATCGATGCAAGTTCAGTGATAGCTACCACCAAACTTCTTATATATGTAGGAAAGATGAGTCATGTTTTAGAAAGGGTTCAGAACTAGCTTGAATAAACCAAAAAGTAAAATAGAAAACAGGAATCTTTCACATTTATACAATCTAAAGGGTCACCACATTTTATGCACATTTAAAAAGCCAAGTAGCTGTATTGAGATTATGCACTATATTTGAGTACCTTTTCTGAAGGACAATAGCTTTGCAAGAGAATGAAGCATCTAATTTCCTATTTTACCCTTAAACTGCTCTCTTGAAGTCACTACTCAGGTGGCCGGGAGATCTAATTATACTCAGACAGTACCTGTGTCCCAGTCCCTAACTGTCACCCTCTAACCTTAACTGAGGAACATTCCTTTGTCTTTTGTGACATCACATCCACTAATTTAATAGAGAGGGATGTTCAGAGCAGATGAAATTACTAGATTAAATGCTTTTCTGCTGTTTTTATTTTTTTCCTTTAAACACTCTTCTGCTTTTTTTTCCTTGGCATTTCTAAGAATCTCCCCCCATTCATGAGGATATTAGATAATTTAGATGTTGGCTTCTTGATACCTTTATAAATTGAGCCAAAATTGAAGATCTCAAGGATCAGGAGCACGAAAATTTTACCATACTATGTGACAGTCCTTAGGGATATTTTGGCTGAAACCCAATCGGTGGGTGATGCCCAATGACTAGTATTGGATTTGTGGCTCTAAAGCGTAATTGCTACTACCTGGAAGTTATACAAGGATTTGCTACCTTGGTAAACTGACTTAACGCGGTGTCCTTTTTGATATATCAGTTTTCCCTCTTGGATGAAAGAAATCACTGGATAAATTAATTCAAGAAGGAGAAAAACTGAGCCTCAGTTGGGAACCAGGAGCCTAACTACTCATGAAGAATTCTGAACCGGGGTCTTCTCTCTTCAAGTCTCTTCTATTTGATGCTTTACAACAAGCCAAGGAAATAGGAAGACATGCAATGGCTTAGAGAATAGCATAAAGAGCTAGAGAATGCCCCCAATACTATAGATCTTTTTGCCTGATAGGATCACAAATTGGACAGGCACATGTGCTATTGAGGGGATCATGTGATATTTTAGGGAAAGAGTCTTAAGAAAGCTGTGGCTACATCCATGAACTCCTTTCTTGAGTATTACTATTCTCAAATATTACTAAAAACATCTGAGAAATAAACAAACAATAAAATGAGAAAGTTGGGCTAATCACCCACATCTGGTTCTGTAGATGCTTTAGACTGAGCATGAGATCTTGTTATGTAGCTTAATCTGGGTACTCTTGGCTCTTGATTTGGAAATGTACCACAGACTCCAATTATAATCTTCCTTGTATTATTTGTCCACATTGCAATGTTCAGATGTGTTATCTCAAGAGTCTTAAATTTTGTTGTGAAATTACTGCTGTACCATCATGTGATCCAACAAATGACCTTCAAACAAACAGAACGAAAAAACCTTGGATCTTACGACTACCCCTGGAAAATGTACATACGTGAATATCACACAATAAATATCTGTGAAGATCTGGATTGATCACATTCTCAGCTGTTAATGGTCTATTCTTTAGATCAAGATGAAGAATGATCATGGGAGGAATTGGGGGTAGAATTGATGGGAAGGGGCATTGGAAGCAGGGAGACACTTAGAACCTAAATCATCTACCCTTATATAGTTTGCTATGTACATTAACACAACTTTACTATTCTAAAAAAAATCTTGCCCTTTGTCTGGTAAGAGCAACAATGGAAATTATTATTCTTTTAGGAAATTTTAGCAAAACTATTTAAACAAACATCAGACAACTTTACTTTTCAATAGATAGCAGCAAATAACAATCTCTCAGAGTTGCTGGAAAATCTCACCTTGAAAGTCTCACCACACTGAGACTACCAATTCAAAATTATTAAATCAGGAGGCTTACAAATCCTAATTATGCCCCTGCATGAAAGACCTGCCTTAAACATGACCCCTAACAAAAGCTTCAAAAATATCCCAAATGCTCTCATTTGAGATGAGAATGCTCTCATCTCATTCTGAGATGCTACTAAGACTCTGTTAAATAATTGACCCCATTTACGCTGTAAGTGATGCATTGAGTTTTACTTACCAACAGATTATTTTGGTGGTAATTTTGAGAACTTAGCATTTGACATATTCCAAGATAGATCATTTATGGAAAACTAAAGGAATGTAAATTTTTAAAATATACAGTTGAAATATGTTTTCTAACAGTGGATTGATGCTTCTTCATGAAAATATAGCAAGAAAAAGTTAAATGTTGAATAAACTATCTTTTTTAATTTTTCACTTTTGTAAAGTTTTGAATAAAATTTGGTCAGCCTCAGGGAAATATATTTAGTGTTTCTACATATTTATATAATTAAAATCATTTAAGTCTATTAATAGACTTTTCAAAGCCAACTTATTCTCACATATTTGGGTCCTACCCAAAGACAAGAAAATGGTATTGTTAAATGATGATGAAAATTAACTCATTTCAGTAATAATAAAAAGGAGAGTCTATAAAATTTTAAATGTACAAATAAAAGGAGAAAGGAATTTTTGTGCCTACTCAAAAGCCTTACTTATTTGAAATGAAGGAATTAAAATGTAAATGAAAGCACTTTAAACACAAAATGCTACAAAAATAAACTTCAGAGATGCAAGATAGCTATTGCTATTTCTCAAATTACAAATTTCTGTTTCAGCATCATGCTGGGTCCTGAGACTGCGGCAGTAGATAATAATGTGTTAGAGTGAAGGAAAAGAGGTTGATAGCAGAATAGATTGTCCTCCCAAAAAGTGAAAGGACATCAAACTTAATTTAGTCATTTGTTTTGAGCCCAGAAGCTGTTACATGTGTACTTTCAGGATCTAGGGAAAAAAATATTGAGGGTAGTGAGATGCTCCTGTGACCACATTAACTCCAAATATGTACAGAAGTCTATGCTGGCTTATTTGGTCATGAGAACTTACTAAAGGTTATTAACCACTGAAGGAAAATTATTTCAGAGTTTTTTTTTTTTTCTCAAAATGTTTGTTTCAGAGATTATACAGTCTATATACTCTATACATTCTTGTGTGGTTATACTTTAGATATCTTTTACTTCTAGATAACACTGTGTATAATTAAAGCTATACAAAATGAGTCTTAAATATGTTGTAAGTAAACAAAATTAAATATTCCAGGATATTAAGCCCATAATTTTGTCAAGGAACTGAGCTAATATTGTCATTAAAATGATCAAGCCATTGTCTTCATGTTATGAAAAGTTTAATGAGTTTCTAGTAAAGTGTTATCTCATGCAAATAGGTGATTTAGTTTATTTATACGATACAATGAATGTCACTAAAGTTGAACATTTTTGTGGCCTTTATTGAATCAAAATAATTATATAAGGCAAAACTGTCCAAATGATGAACTAAAATTTTCCCCTAGATTTGCTGATCAAGTTTAATTCACACAAGGGAAATATCAGCAAACGTGAGCATTTTATAGAGTCTATTGAAACTTCTTTTAGCTACTTAATTAAAGAAAAGCTGAACAGTATGGAGATAAACACATTGACATTATATGCCTCTGCTTCTCTTGAGGGCACTGAAGTACTTATCTCTAGAACACAAATTGCAGCAGTTAGAATTCTGTTAAAAATGAACTAATACTAACTAAAAGTTCAGATCTGACAGATGTGAGAAATGAAAGAATTGAACAATATATAACTAGGCCAACAAATCCCAATGCTTAATTGCCAGTGTATTGTTCTATTAACGAGTCAAAGATTCATCACACAAATAAATCCCTGTAAAATGAGGCCACATCTGTAAATGATGATTTGATAACTTGCCATATTAAAACCATTTTCTCTAATTTAAAGTTATTTCAGTGAGCCTAAATTTAACGGAAGGAAAAATTGGTATCTCACACATGATCCTCATCTCTAAATTACTGAAATTATACACAGGAGAATTACAAAGAATTCGGTTTTAAATATGCAAAATGACAATGTAGAGAAATTGCACTCTGTTAAAGACATGACTAAAGCCTGTCACATTGAGAATGTCAAGAGACAGCCTGGTGCCCTATTCCTCGGATCACAAAAAGGAATTTAGAAAAGGACATATATATTTTAAGCATCTAATGAACCCTTTCACTTCCTTTTACAGATATTCTTACTGAAGCTCATGGAGTCACAAACCACAGGGATACCAGAAAATTAATGGCACTCTTGGGATTGATCTTAGCCTTCTGAGACCTTTACAGATAAGTTTCCACTAGGTCATGTAACCTCACAAGCTGAGAAAGATTTACATACGCTATTGTCAATATCCGTACTTTCTCTTTCAGTTGAATATCATGGTACATCATGTTCACCTTCCTTCAGACCCCATAGGTTGGTTCTCATTAGAAGTAAAAGCAATAATTGAGAACTTTATTCTCATGAAGAACAATATTACAAGGTTTCAAGATCTCATTCCGTTAGGGAAATGCTGACACACCTGTGAAAATTATATAATTAAGACTAACCTCAGTAGTTTCCAAAATAGATTTCAAGAACATGATAATTGTAATAATTGTATGATTAACAAATATCCAAAAATATTGGCAATGCAAGACAAATGGTTAACATCTTAAGATGCAAAAGTATTAAATGATAGTGAAATGGCTTCGTTTCTCTGGGTCCTTATGTTTAAAATCATTAAGTTGGACTAAATGTTTTCTAACTTTCCCTTGGTATATCAGTTGGTTCACGATTTATCCCCTAAATTAAAAATTTAATGAGAACAGCACTAACTTTATTTACCAGGTTTGTTGACATTGAGCTGTTGTATATTTTGTGATATCACATGTTACTCCTGCTGTTTATTTCCATTTCCTTTATAATTCAAAGAAAAGTAAGAGAAAAGTGAAATAAAACTAGATTCAGTTTGCTGTTAAACTGGTTTACCAAGCAATGGAAATCAATTTAGCTTCCATTACAAGCAGCAACAAACATCCACACATTTCTCTGGATTTAACTTTTCTGAGAGAAAATCTGGTGTTCAGAAATTTGTTGCTACCACAGATGTAATCCTTTTTTAATTTGATTATCACAGATATATTCGTGGGAAGCAAAGTTTACCCCTTGGAGTAATACAAGTTGTATTCACGTGTGTGTCACTTCATGAATAAAGAGAAAACTTTGTTTCAGAAACCCATGAGTTTGAAGCAAAAACCCATTGTAACAAAAGTTAAATTGTTGCATTAACATTCTCTGTCTTATTCATTGCTGAGCATAAATAGAAAACTAAATGATTATTTGTGATAACAGTTAAAAATCATCCTCAGTAAAAGAACAAAGTTGCTCATTACATGACACACTTCAGATATAACTGTATGATTTTGTATTTCTGACTACTGTGTAGTTTTACATGAGTCCTGTTGTGTAATTCTTTAGAATTATTTAAAAAGACACAACACTTTAGAACATCTTGGCGGAATAGTAAATAGTAATATCTTTTGAAGATTTTAATTCAATCTTCTAAAATACTTGGTCATCATTATTAGTATTATAGGTTTTGTTAAAGCCAATCGTCTTAATAATAGCACTTAATGCACTAGTGCATGAAATGGCAGTCATATTATCGAGTAAACAAAATTATCACAAAATTAATATGTTAAATAATAGACTAATATTTTCTTGGCTTTCCCAATAAAAGTAGTCCTTGTCCAAATTTCAGATGCTGTAATGGATCAAAGAATAAATCAAGGACTTAGTCTCAAGTAAGTCTACATATTTTTTTCTTTTTTATTAGACTTGCTATGCCACTTGCCTATTTTTCCAGCTTTATTGAGATATAATTGAAATATGACATTGTATAATTTTAAGGTATACTATGTAGGGATTTGGTATATGTATATACTGTGAAATGATTACCACCATAAGCTTAGTTGACACATTAATCACTTCACATAATTACAAATCTTTTGTAGTGAAAACTTTTAAGATCTATTCCTTTAGCTACTCTCCAATATACAACACAGTATTATTAACTATAGTCATCTTGTTGTACATTACACCCTAATAACACATACATACTAAAAAAGGAAGTTTGTAACCTTTGACTATATTCATTCATTTCCCCCACAGAGGAACTAATCACTATGTGAAGAGCAGAAGAGTGGATGAAACAAGTTTATGTAGACTAGAAATTTTCAAGAGAATCCATTTTGTACTCTCATTTTTCTGCTCAATTTTTTCTTTCTTTATAGGCTTTTTTTTTTTTTTTGCGGTATGTTGGCCTCTCACTGTTGTGGCCTCTCCTGTTGCAGAGCACAGGCTCTGGACGCGCAGTCTCAGTGGCCATAGCTCACGGGCCCAGCCGCTCCGCGGCATGTGGGATCCTCCCGGACTGGGGCACAAACCCGTATCCCCTGCATCGGCAGGCAGACGCTCAACCACTGCACCACCAGGGAAGCCCCTAGAGTATTAAAAAAAAGTTTAGGAAACCTGGAGGATAACTGCTTTTCTAGTAGGGTAAACCTCATGTTTATTATCACATTGTGGCTGGAAACAGAAATCTTGTTTATTAACTTTTACATTTAAAAATTGTATTTATTCTGTTGTCCCAGACATTTTTGCATGTGTGCCTGTGTGTGTGTGCTCTAGTGGTATCTCAATGAGAGTCTCAATTTCTGGTTCTCTTTTAACTCTTCCATCAGTTCTCTTTCAAGGAAACCACCTGGTCTATATCAGTTTCCATCATCAGAGTCTGAGTCTTTTACATCAATATTTTGGTGTTCATTGTTTTCTTTCACTTTTGCCTATCCCTGATTTTAAGTGATTCAGTGTTCTTTCAACCCCAGAACAAATCAGGCCATTAACGTTTCTCATGCTATGGCAAACCAGCAGGCAGTGGATGACATAAGGCATTCATAAGTAGATGAAGAAAAAATAACAAAATTATAGCAAGTGTTGAACTTAGTGGTAGACACATGGGTATTCACTATACTTTTCTTAGAAGAGCTCTGAAAATTTTTTTAAAGATTTTGGAAAACTATAGCATCACTTATTTACTCTCTCACTGTCTTGTGGCATATGTATATATAGGTGCCCATTGTTACTGATCAGCACTTCAATTAAGAATCCAAACAATGCCTTTAAAAAACAAGTTTTTTAAAAAAGTAGCAATTTCTATTGTGACTTATGAATGAATGATCAGAAAAGGATTGCAGGATTAAACCTTTATCCTTCTTCTTAGAAATGGAATAGAGCTTCTTTGCCCTCAGGCTTCTGGGAGTGCAAGCAACTGTTTAGATTCAAATGTACGGTGGAGAGCAACCTCCGACAGCAGCCCGTTGCCGCCTCACCCAGAGAAAATGGCAAAGAAGCAGAATTAAGCACAACCACTTTGGACAAACTCTGGGTGCAAGCAGCTGTAATCTGACTCTAAAGGACCTCACAGGTTCTACTTTCTGAGGCTTCCTCAAGGACGTCGCCTCCTGGCTTGATCTAGACTTGCAGCTCCGGTCACCGGATGAGAACCCTCTACCTCAAATACACGGATTACTCCACCAGCTTGACTTCCTTCAAGTGGTAGCTTTCCAGATTGGGACTGAAAAAGGGGGAGGGGTCAGAGATGTATCTTCAAACCAGTATATTCCCAATATTCCCTGAATTTTCTAGAAACATTTTACAACTGATTTATGTTTTTCTCTGTTATAAAGAATATCTTATGAACCCAATGTGTCTTTTAAAACATTATCTTTCTCAATATTATGATTTTTACTACAATGATTATGATTAAAGTTTCCTTATACAGATGCTCCCTGGAATATTTACCACAGTCCAACCCAAGAGAAAATAGAAAGTCGCTGACAATATTTTAAAATTAACTCCCTTTACCTGGCTTTAGTGTTTGAAAGCAGTTGCCTGAAGCTCTTGAAAAGGGAAAGTGAGATAAGTGAGTAATAGCTAAAGAAGTAATCTTATTTAAAACTGAGGAAGCTAATTGAAGTTATTTGTCTCTTAGATTTCTGAATATTTCTTTTGTGTTAAAATAAACAACATATTCACAGGGATGGAAAACCAACAGATTCTTGTATTGTGTTCATAAAAACAGTACAAGGATATTGGATTTTGAGGCAAAGATCCTAATGTACAAGAGAGACTAAAGTCATCATACCCTTGAAGTTTCACTGATTTAAAGTGTCTACTTTAAAGTTTTCACATTCTCTCCATTAAGTAAGTAAATGAACAAGTTAGCCAATATGACTTCATGGTACAATTTCTGTACTTCAGGGTAAATAAAGTCTTTCTACTCATAGGCACCATTACTTTCCTAATCAATAATTCCTTTATTCATTATTTGAGTTGGTAACATAAAATAAAATTTAACCTTTTATCATTTGAAAATTTTCATTTCAAGCAGTTATTATATACCAAGACACTTAAAATAATATGAAGTTTAATTTTTTTCAAAAATTCATTCTTAAGGCTTCCCTGGTGATGCAGTGGTTGAGAGTCCGCCTGCCGATGCAGGGGACACGGGTTCGTGCCCCGGTCCAGGAAGATCCCACGTGCCACGGAGCGGCTGGGCCCGTGAGCCATGGCCGCTGAACCTGCGCGTCCAGAGCTGGAAGAGGCCACAACAGTGAGAGGCCCAGTACCGCAAAAAAAAAAAAAAAATTCATTCTTTTCAAGAACAATTCAAACTTTTAGAAGTCTTTACCTCTTCATTTTTTGCTTGGAATTCTTTTCAAGTATGTTTATGTATATATATTGGCAGACATATTAGAGATAATCTGGTGCAGTACTTCTCAAAATTTACCATGCGTAAGGATCACCTAAGGATCTTGGTAAATGTAGATCCTAATTCAGTAGGTCTGAGATGGAGCTTCGGATTCAGCATTTCCAACCAGTTCCCAGGAGATCCTTATTCTGCTAATTGTCAGAACATACCATGAATAGCAAGGATTGATTTAGTACAGTCATTCTCTACCTTGGCTACACACTCAAATTACCAGGGGAGTCTTTTTAATTGGATCTCAGGTGCATAGTATTAAATTTAAAATAACCCGTGGTTCAAGACGTGATAATATCATCAATCCAATTTTCGTCCATTATTATTAATTTATTCCTGAACTCACCACTCAAACCAAGGACTAGAACAGTGCTTATTATTTACACTTGTATACGTAATGCCTCCCTTATGCCAATTCCTCCAATCCTCAGAGAGAATCACCATTTTGAATTTTGTGTTTAATCACTCTTTTGCTGTTTTTTTCTTACACACACACCCCTAAACAATTATTTAAATTTGCCAATTTAAAACCTAAAGTTGTAATCCCATTAAAAATAACCTCTAGGTTCCTGCATTTTTTGACTTAATATTATGCTCTAGTTTCATCCCTGTTGATTGATGTAGTTCATTCTTTCATATTGCTGTAACATTCATTGTGTGCATAGAACACAACTTGGTCATTTTCTCTCTTGCTAACGTGTGGATTGTGCCTAGATAGTTTTTTTACTATTAAATTAGTTCTGCTATGAATATTCCTGAAAATATCTATGTGCAGATTTCTTAGGAGTTGAACTGCTAAATTCTAGAATACATGCATGTTCAACTTTAAAAATTAATGCCAAATTGTTTTCCAAAGCGGATGATGAACTTACACTACCAGCAGAACTGTATAATATACTGAGTTGAACCACAAACTAGCCAACGCTCATTTTTTTCAGATAGTTTAATTAATTTCATTGAGCTATTTAAAAATTGCATCTGATTATGGTCTCAGTTTTCATTTCCCTAGTTTTTAGGGAGACTGAGTATCTCGTTTCCTTTTTAATTAAATGTTAATTTTTATATCTGCTTTATTTTCTTAGCACTTTTTAAAATAAAATTCCACTTCATATGTTTGTGACATTAATTCTTTGTTAGTGATAGGTGTATCAAATACTTCCTGTTTATAGCTTGGACTTGTAGTTGCTCTAAGATGTATTTTGGGGACATGTACTTAAATTTAATGTAGTCAAATACAATAAGCAATAATTTTTGTTAGCACTTTTTAAATCTTATTTGAGAAATTATTTGCTCATCCATCTAAATTTTAATATAAACTTGTCAACTAAGTACCCCCAAAATGCTGTTGACATCTTCATTCAAATACCATTCAGTCTATAAGTTACTTGGGGAGAAAGGCTAATAATGATTGTATCAGTCAGGTTAAACTAGATTTTGCCCAAGAAATAAGGATACCAACACAACAAAATTTCATTTTTCTGCTGTAGGCTCAGATATCTCTTCAGTGCTACTGACCTCTACCAGGGATTCAGAATTCTTGGCTGCATTAATCTTGTGGCATCTAGACCTTAAGATGAGGTTTCAGGGTTTATCAGAGCAAGAAAGTAAGTAAATAAAATGAGAATAGAAAATTGATGACCAGTGCTTAAGCATTTGATCCCCAAAATGATACATGTCACCTCTTGTCTTTCACAGTATCTTGTCACATAGATCTATCCAACGTTAAAAGGGAAGGAAAATAGCATTCTGTGTTTTCGGTAACTGGGGAAAAAAGGAAATATTAATGAACACCAATACTATCTAATAGTATCATATTAAGGTATACTATAAATAAGTATGGTTTATGACCATTAATTTTTGTTTCTCTTTAATATCATTCTCTAAATTAAATCAGAATTTCTGCAGGTTTGGGCTAGGTATTGATAATTTCATATTTTTATTTCAAGTTATTGAAATGTGTACTGGTGAGACATAAGAAATACTAGTATAGATGTGTAACTATGGAATGGCAATTTGAGGCACTCCATGAACGTTTATCCCAACAAAGCAGCTGTAAATGGTGAAAAACAGTAATGACAATAACAACAATGCAACAAAGTCTCTGGAAATTACCCTATGGGCATATAGCAAATAAAGAAGCATTTACTCAAGAAAAACAGTGAATCTAGTTAAGAACAGAGAATTATGCTAGTTGAGTCACAACATGTTCCTTCTTCCCTGGCTCACTGTAATTTAAGTTCCACTTTACCCAGGAATTGACAAGAAGATGGAACTCCGGCCTCTCCCAGCTACTGGTCAAGAGCTATGGTATCTCCCCAGGAAGGACATACTGCCATCATTTCTCATCCTCCCCTCTCCTTTCAGAAGTTAAATTCCAGGCAAGTGAGAGTAAAAAGTTGGGTCTCCTCTTCCTCCACTCTGCCCCCACTGGTAAGGTAGAGGCTCTACCCTAGTCAACTGAAAATACTGGGGCCCCAATTTCCCTTTCTCCAGTTTGCTCGTAGGGTGGAGATCCCCACCATGAGAAGTAAGCCAAGAAAACCACACACTACTGCTCCTGCCCAGCTCCCTGTTTTGTAAAACTAGTGTCAATCCAAAACAGAGGACCACTATTTCTGTCCCCAACTCCACAGCAGTGGCAGAGATTTTGCAGGGGGAAGGAGGCTAACCATAAGAACAGAGAGATTCAAAGCTTTCCCAAGGGAACTGACTTTATTTGCAACAGAGTATGAGGAATTTAAGGGCATTCTCAGAAACGATGGAAATTTTGGCAGTAAGCAATTAAGAAGAGGCTTGTAGCTTTATGTGAGTCACAAGTTAAACCCAACTAATTGACCAGGAGAACTGGGGAAGGAAACAACTAAGAACTCACCTAGAGTTAGTATAAACAAACAAAACAAAAAAACACCTTAAAAACTAGCTTCAAAACCATCCCTGCAAAGCAGCCAGATTTAATGGGATCAGAAGGTGGGACACTTTTTATCCCTCCAGACCATGGTAGAAAACAGTAAATCAATCAGCTGGCAATGAGGGGAAGCTAACAAGTGGGTATAATACTGATGGAGGCATGCATCTCAACAGAGGGATCAGGGGAAGGGAAACAAAATGAGCCCTCCTGCTAAAACCTCAGATGTCTGTGTGCATGCCCAAAGGCTGCATTCTCTAAGGAGCAACCTCAGCGGCTGCGCAATGCCTGGGAAACAGACTTTGCTAAAATAGTCCAGCAAAGTCAGTAAACAAATCAGTAAGCAAACAAAAAAATAAGCCACGAGGAGGGCAGTGGAGTATCCAGAGTTGCCATAATGTGCTATGAAAAGTGACCAGTATGACCAAGTCATCGGAAGAAAGCAAGCAACAGAAAAGAATGTTTCATAAAAGAGAGATCAGAGATGAACCCTTGTGTGGCGATGAGGGAGTCACAAGCTACATTAATGAGGACAGTTGCTCTGTAGAGTCACTTGGAGCCACAGAGGCCTTTATACACATGGAAAAAAAAATCCTGGTTGCATTTGCTATTCTGTGGTTATTTGTGTAATGAGACATAACAGCCTATCATAATTAATGCAGCATCCTCTGTAATGGCCTATATGGGAAAAGAATCTAAAAAAAGAGTGGATATATGTATTTGTATGACAGATTCACTTTGCTATATACCTGAAACTAAAACAACATTGCAAATCAATTATGACCCAATAAAAATTTAAAAAAACAATTTAAATTAATGAAAAAAAAACAGAGCAAGGAAAAAAAATTTGATAGCAAAAGTAGCAAATTTCTTAATCTCTTTTACAAGATTCACACAAATGCATAGAAATTATGATTAAAACCATTCTGGGGATCTAAATGTTTACAGGAAAGTATTTAGATTACTTTTCTGCTTAATAGTGTTAAATTTGGGATTGTTTTCCTTATTTCACTATTTCTCTGTGTCTGAGAGACATTTCATAAGGACACATGGTTTGTCAGTTTGCTAACCCATCTATTATCTGCAGGATTATAAGCGGCACCCATGATTTCATTTAGTATACATTTAAACTGTTCATTCCTTTGTTATTGGTTTTATTAATTTGATTACTTTGATCTTTCATTCATTCATTCATTCAACAATCTTGATTGATCATCATTCATGTGTCAGATGCTATTTTAAGTCCTGAGAATATAAATATAGCAGTAAATTAACTATCACTTACTAAATCCCTTCTTTGTACTTCAAACAGTTTGAATGTAATCACCAGAAATTATACTATCAACTAGATTATTATTTGGATTTTTTGGCTATGGAAACTAAGACACAAGAAATAAAGTAACTTACATAAATTCATACAACAAACAAGGAACAGAAGTAAGATTCATATGCATGCCTGAATTTGAATTCCATACCCATTTTTTTTATGCTTATAGTGACATGCAACTCTGATTGCAGAAGACACCAATCCTGGATTATACCTGCTATCCTACTGTAATTATTAAAAGTGTTGCCTTTGATGATCAAAACTGGATGGTTTGAAAGTTAAAATACATTACACTAGCTATCAAAGTCATTATTTATAGGGTAGAAAAAGAGTGGATGAGTTGAGAGATATTCTAAAGAGTGATTAGTGTGAAAATAAAGAGCAAGTTCAAGGGAGCTTTCTGTCTCATCTTTATATTTTGTTGCACACCAGATTGACAAAAAACTTCAATTTAAAAAATTTAAAAGTTTCCTATGCAGAAGTTCCTTGACAATCAAATAATATCCACAAAGTCAAAAACTGGGCAATTTTGCTATTGAAAGCACACACAAATGGAGTTAATAGTGGTAAATCATTCATGATTTTTCCCGTCTTATTTATACACTGAATTATGCAAGAGTTTCCAGATGCTGAGGTCGTCTGGTTATGTAGAAATGTACAGGATATTGACTGCAAAGAGGAATATCCCTGCTAAATAAGCATAATCAATCCCTGAACATTGCATTTAGTAAATTTATGAGCCAACAAATGTATCAAGAATGCAGCAAAGTAGAATTTTTTCAGTGAATACAGACGTCACTCAGAGGATCAGTTTGTTAAATTCTACATCAATTCCACAGCACTCTGGGATTCATTAGTGTTTTATAGAAAAAGAATGAAATTTACATATTTGTGTCACTGAGATATTGGAAGGTTTTTTTTATTCTGAAGTAAATTCAATAGTTAGTCCTTCCTCTTAAAAGATACACAATGAGGGTTGTGTTCCAGCAGAGGAAGTATCCTATTCTAGGAACCTCTATTGTAAAGATTTCTAATCCCTTTCCTTTAAAAAACACAAAATACAAAACATTCTTAATAATTATTATTAAAATCATATCATGTTATCCCCAGACACTAGTTGAATTTATGAGACAAAATGCTAAAAACTGATGAATTAACGTTGTTACCATTTTCTACAGTTTGTAATTAGTGAAATACTTATGAAATAAAGATAATATGATCAAAGGTAAGAAAAAATCTCTTTGTTATTTTTTAAATCTATATTTTATATTTATTCCAATTCTTCTCATACCTAGCCTAAAAATACAAATAAATAAAATTATATTTTTCCAATTTAGAATTTATAGTTTTCCTAATACAGATCACAATCTAAAAAATGTTTTCAATTCTTCTATATAAATGAACAAATGAACAGATAAACAAATAAATAGAAGTCAGAATTGTCAAGTGTAAAAGCACAGACAAATATGGGTTCATATCTTTGAACTTCTAAGTAACAAAGTCACCTGGGGAAGTTGTTTAATACCTTGTCAGTTTTCTCATGTATAAAAGGGGGATATTATTTCCCTTTCAGAGCTGTTAGAAAAATGGAAGGTAATCCAAGAAAAACACTTAGTACAACTCCAGGTACACAATAGCTGCACAATAAAGTTTTTGTTTTATGTTTAATAAATGAATTTTTGAGTAATGTATGTATCCTAGAAAGGATATTAGACATTATTAGAAACTAATTAATAAAGCATGCATATATAATTTGAGTGTCAATTTGCCAGATACTTGTTATAGTATTCATTTAATTTTAACAATTTTAAAGACTATTATTAAAGCTATTTTATAGATGCATAAATTAAGTTGCGAAGAAAATTCTCTGTAATTATTAAATATTGAAGACATAATGTGTATCCAGATTATTTTAATTAAAGCTTTCTTTTCAATCTACCTTTGCTACATTCAATGTGTCCTCAAGACACTTTGATTTTAGTTGACCTGACAGACCATATACACAAAATATTACATTTACAATAAGTGTGATCTGCTTCATAAAACATGTAGATGAAAAGAAAATGCTATCAGAAATCATAGCAAAGAAATATAACGTCTGTTTGGGGGAGAGTTATTTATTTAAAACTATTTTTCTGTTGTCTCCTATGTGCCAGGAAACTCTTTTAGATTTTAGAAATACATCACTAAACCAAAATCCTCACATACAGCTACATTCTGTGGTATATAAACATACTAACAAAAAAAGATAATTTTAAGTAATGATAATTCTTATAGAGACAAGGTGATATGACAGAAAGTGATTATATCAAAAGGCAGGGAGTGAGCAGCTTACATTTAAAAAGGTGGTTGGGGAAGGTCTCCCTGGAGGTGTATTATCACAAAGACTTAATGATGTGCACACCCGAGGGAAGAGCAGTCTAGGCAGAGGGAAGAGAAGTTCAAGGATCCTTGTGGGAGAAAAAAAATCTGTTTTAGAATAAAAAGAGACTGAGGATAATTTAACTGTAGCAATAGAAAAAAAAATAGAGATGAAGGCAGAGAGATGGCATGCTGAGCCATTTTTTAAAAGACCTTACCAGTCATCCTAAGTTGAGATATTAATATATGTGAAATGGAAGTGAGGTAGAGAAAGACATGACTTGGTTTGATTTTTAAAAAGTCAGGTCGGTTGTTGCACAGAGAATGGACTAGGGGTATGTGTCAGATAGTAGTCTCAAAAGTGAATGCTTTTAGTATAGAAGAGAAAGATGATCATGAATTGAACCTGGGTGGTAATGAAGATGGAAGGAGTAAATGGACTTCAGATAGTTGAAGATATATTTTGGAGGTAAAATACCTACAGGACTTGCTGATGGGCTTGTGGGGAGAGTGACAGGGAGGGATACTCAAATATGAATGCTGGGTTTTACCTTGAGCAGCCAAGCAGAGACTTTTGGCAGCTTCATGAGAGATGTGGCATTTATTTTGAATTTAGAAAGATGAAATGGATTCACAGTGGTCAAAATGTGGGTATTCCACAGGAAGGGTAGTATGAAGTAAAGGCATCTGGGCAAGAAGGTAAAAGTGTATGTTTTTAAATTAAGCAAGACAGTTTTTCATCAATATATCATTATAAGATGCCTTAGGAGTTGATACATTTATTCAACTTTCCTGGTACTGAAGGATAAATTACCAGGGAGTTTTTTTAATGAGAATTCCTTGCTTTCAAAACAACACAATCAGCTGTTTGGTCTGTTGTTCAGATATCTGTTCATTAACGCTAAGACTTATAATAGTTAATATTGTTAACTCATAAGATTTCAATTACTGTACTAAGCACAATTAAAACAACAGGGAAACAGGCTTAGAAAATTAATAACTCAAGGTACATGTTAGAACTGATATTTTGATGTTACAAGCTAAATTTTTCATTACCGTATTTAATAAGAACAAAATACAACCTGAGGTTTGGAAGTGACTCTGGCAACAGAACTGAGAAAACTGGAGCATCCTGAGGAAGAGACTGGTGCCAAAGATTCTAGTTAAGATGACTCAGTGACGTGATAGATACTTTACTTACCTTGATTGTGACAATTATTTCACAATGTTTACATATATCAAAAAAATCATGCTGTACACCTTCAACAATTTTTGTCACTTCTACCTCAATAAAGCTGTGTAAAACATTAAAAATTATGTGTATTTATATGAGAAAAATGAGGGGATGAACATACCAATAAGGGAACAAAGTTAAGGAAAACAGATATATGCCAGGGGGCCAGATATGAGATTTGTACACTTGCAGGGCTTGAGATTATTATACGATATAATTAACATATCGTAAAATAGAGTCAAGCAGGGCTGGACACTATACACTGATTAACATCACATGATAGAATCATGACCCAGACTGAGCTTAGTTAACCTCAGAAGGTATTTATCTAATCTGTAAACTGAAATGAATGATTCTGGATAAGGCACCATTCTAATCTTTATTTTAGTCTGAGGATGTGTATGAACACACCCTCTGCCTCTGTATACGGGAGGCAGGGTGAAGGAAGCTGTCTGTTAACGATGAAAAATAAGTACATTTACAAGAAGTCCTTTGAGTTTCAGGTTGAGCACACCTCCAACGAGCTGGAGCTTCTCCTCACACTTTGGCTCATTTCCCTAAGCTTGTTTAATGTTGTGGGAAGTAAAAGACTGAAATACTCAGCTGGGGATCTTTGCCATGCAGCAGAGCACAAGACATTTCTCACACTCTGGGTAATTATTTAATATAACCATTTCTGTAGGTATCATTAAGGGGGAAAAAAACCCTGAAAATTGGTTATTTTGCTACAGAAGAAAACTACTACTGTGCCCATATACACAAACCCAATTACTAAGAATATGTTAAATTAGAATTTGATAAGAATGATAATACACAAAATAATCCCACAAAATAAAATCAAAGCCTTTGTCCTGGGAATTCACCTATTTGCTGATCATAAGCAACACCAACACAAAAATGGACTGATTTTTCATAATTATTTTTATGTTCATATTAGAAAGATTGATGTCCTATAGAGTTATGAAAACTGATTCCTGGTCCTATATAGATTTAAAATGACCACTGTAAATTCTTTATTTTTACTTGTAATTTATTTATTCTTTCTGTGCTTCAATTTTTTTTTCTAATGCTAAAATTAAGAGAATGAAAATCAGCTCTACTGGTAATCAGACTGGGACATTTCTAACAGGATATCAACAAGGTTTCAAATTGGACAGGGCAAGGGAAAACAGAAAATAATGTTTCTAAGAGGATATAACTAAAATGACAAACATATTCTTCTGAGTGACTGCTGTTTTCTCACTAGTGATGTTCCCAGTATCATGTCATTCTTTCTTTCTCCCAAGCAACAGTCCCTGCTGCTTCACACTATTTAATCCAGAGCTGGTCTCTGCTTTCCTAATCCCTCTTTAGAATTATTAAGCCCAAATTCACAGCAGTAAAACCCAGTTCCTTCTACTGGAAAACAAAAGCTCCACTGAAATATGTTGTTCTCCCCTTGCTAGAGAAAAATTTTTACAGCCTCTCTCTCTAACACAGTTTCTGAGGGTCCGGAATCTGGAAACAGCTCTTTTGGGTAGTTTTGGCTCAGTGTCTGTAGACCAGGGCTACAGTCATCTCAGTACCTGACTGGCGCTGGAGAGACTCCTTCCAAGCTCACGTACGTGGTTCTTGGCAGGTCTCAGTCCCTTACTGGCTATTGGCTAGGTGCTTTAGTAACCTACCATGTGAACATCGTCATAGAGCTGTTCCAAACATAGCAGCTTCATTTTCCCAGAGGAAGTGTTGAGAGAGAGGGAGGGATAAAGAGGGAGAAGAAAGAGGGAGAGAGAGAAAGAGAGAGCAAGAGAGAAGCTGGAGTCTCTTTTATAACCTAATATTAGAAGATATATATCATCACCACTGTCATATGCTACTGGTTACACAGAATAACTGTAGCACAATATGGGAGAGGATGGCACAAGTGTGTTAATACCAGAGACAGGGGTCGTCTGGAACCATCCTGGAGCTGGCTATTAGTCTGCCTTCTGGTCCACAATGATTCATGTTCTTCTCATGTACAATAAACACTCAGTCCCTTCCAAGGCCCAGAAACTTCTCTTTAAGTGAGACCTGAGGTCCAGATGAGGCTCCTCAGAGATAGCTCATTAAATATGGCTGCTTGAGTACAGGCGTCCAAACTGTGAACCTAACAAAATTATCTTTCCCAGACACTTAACATACAATAATAGAACAGGCATAAAATAATCACTCTACATGTTACCTTTTAAAAGGGGAGAAAATAGTACACATCAGGGAGTTACCAGTCCCTGGCAATTCTGAGATATGTTTTGGCAATTGTTGGATGTTTTTTGATTAGGTCTCAAGTACTGGACGATATTCTTCATGGCTATTGGTGCTGCTTATGGGCTCTTGATTCCACTATTGGAGTCATCCTGTTTTTTATGAAAGGTAGTACATTCTTCCAGCTCAGTAGATTTCTCAGTTTTATTCCTGCCAGACGAATTTAGGGAGACTAAAGGCCTCTCTTTAATTTTTCACTTGTTCTTTTTCCTTTCAGTCCAAGCTGGAATCACTTCTAAACATATCATTCTTTTAAAGCTTTGTGGGTTGCCTGTGAGTCTTATCAATGTCCACTTCATATGGAAAAAGCCACACTCACATATCCATTTGATATAAGCTCCTTTTCATTTCTGGCTTCTGCTGAGAAGGTTGAGTGATAAAATCTTTAACACTGTGGGAAGCTCTGTTGTCTGATAGACAGGGACTACAAAGCAGATCCTTCATCTTTTTAGAAGGACGTTTGTTTAACTGAATAGTACTCTGAGACCTTAAGAAATGATTTTATAGTTACATTGGCCCCTCATATCAATAAAGTTTTCCAGTGGTCTGAAGAATAGGAAATTCATTTTTAGCTCATACTTTTGTAGCCCTTTATGAAATTGAATATATTCATTTCCTAGAAAGAGACATGGTCTTCACTTTTTTCAAATAAAGAGTACCATTGTGGAAAATATCCATATAAAATCAAGGCTCTTTATTGCAGTCAATAAAAAAAGACACTAACAAAGGAAACACAATTTTGTATTTAATCATTTGGATTTTTTTTCAGAACTTGCTATTGGATTTTGTATTGCTGAATCTGTAAATAAAATGCAAAAGCTGTAATAGTTTAAGAATAAAAAATTTAATATTAAAACAATATGTTTATTCTGAAATCTTGATGATAATGCAGATGCTGGGCTCAGAGAACTTCCCTTTTAGGGAGATTTTGATGGGGTTATGAAGATGGAACATGGATATACATAAGAAAGATCAGTATATAAAATGGTTGACTATAGGAAATACACTGTCCTAAGTCATCCAGCCTTTACTACTCATTTGTTATTTTCCTGTTTATATCTTTTGGCTTTAGCCCCACATATAGCCACAATTCGTTTAGTTTTCTCAGATTTTGTCATTTCACATTCATTTTCTCACTCATTAAACAACTGTCACCCTATGCACAAATACACTTTGACTTCTTCAAATCACTGTTATCATTGTCTTCATGCCTTTACATCATTTTGAACCACATGTCATGCCTGATTTTGGTTTTAGCCTTCTATCTTAGTGCTAAGAGCATTCACCAATGTTATTTCACAGACCAGATAAAATAAGACATGGCACTGTAGGACCATTGCCCAGCCTACTCACAGGCACACACGGGAACTTTACTGTTTGGTGACATTTTTATGATCTGAAGTATCTGTCACTGCTTACAACATTACCCGCTAAGCTCAAAATCAGCCTGGATCCTTGTGCTTCCCAGAAGTAGTTCTGTTCTGCACCAGTTACTCTCCAAATTAATCTGTCCATGACAAGTCGGCCTTGCTCATGACAATGCTATCATTAGTTTTTCAGCTGAATGAAAACAGAGACGTTCATTGACAGATTTTTCAAAACATAATTTTACACACATTTTGAGACTTAACTATATATTCTGACCTTTATTTAGCCCATTTTTATGAGAAATGCTGAATCTACCAATCAATATTCTACCATATTGGACATAACAGGGGCCCAAATAGTTACTTAATGAATAGTGACCTAACTAAACTTTTGATAAAATCTTATTGGAAAGATGGAGAAATCTAATTATTATGTGGGTTATTTCAAAGTGAGACTAAGAACCTAAAACAAAGCCTGTTCTGTTATCCTTATATCTTCACAGGGCTTTAAACTTGAGTTTTCAGAAACAATGAGAGGTTTTAGTAAAATATTTGTCTATCTTTCATGTAGGTGATATAATGGTCACCATGTACTCTTAGTTCTAGATGCAAAAGTAAAAGCCTAATTGACAGTTGACTAATTTTTCTGCATTGAGTCAAACATAGATAAAAGTCCTCTTAGTAAATCATTAAAGTTTATTTTCTTCACTGTACAGAACATGTATGCTCTTTCTAACTTTACTGTGCTCTGTCACTCCCCAGCTTCACAATATGCTTCAGTGGCTCCACATTGCTTATTTAGATGTATACATGTACCTTAACATAACAAATCCATTCTCCACTGCATTGAGGTGCAGACATAGACTACATTTCACACACTCTTTTTTCAATTTTGTAGGTCCATGAGACTAAATTCTAGCTGTTGGGGGAGTGTCAAGGCCTGAGTTTTTGTGGAGACACAAGTCCTTGAATAACCAAATGGAGAACGCCTTTGAAGATCTGAACTCATCCACTTCGAATTGAGTTTCCAGAAGGTATAAAAAAGGAAGACCTGGGAAGTCTTACAGAGGTGTTGTAAATATAAGAACTTCCTGACCATGAGTTTCATCCAAGAGTGGAAATGACTCCTGTATAGGGAAGTGAAATTTTCTTGCTGAAAGGTGTTCAAGCAAAATCTAAATGACTATTTCTTAAACATACTGAGATGATAGTGTCCTGCTTCCAGGGAAAGATGGTAACATGTTAGCTATAAGTTCTTTTATGATTCCACATTCTGATAATGTATCCTGGTTCAAAGGAATTTTCAGACTCCCGCAAAGTCTACTTTCAGTCCACTCCTGTAGCCAAAAGCCCCTGGTTCACCCTCCGTTTCTACTGGTTATGTGCCTCTCATGCTATGTAGTTTTCTGAGCAGTATTTGATCATCCTGTGTTGGGTGGTTCTTCTTCTGACCTGTTTGTATGATGCCTGTTCAAGACTCATGGCTGCCCTTATTATTTATCACCTCTTATAAATCTCTTTTGATTCTGATTTCTGCAAAATTTCCTCACTCATCCAGTGCAGTTGAAGATCTGACCCATATGATTCTCCATAAGTCTTCCACTAAGTTTTAAGATGTCAGCCAATTTCATTTCTGGTGAAGACCTTCTTCCTGGTTAGTAGACGGCAGCCTTCTAACTGTGTCCTCATAAATCAGGGAGAGAGGTCTGATGTCTCTTTCTCTTCTTATAGTGTATTAATACCATTATGAGGGCCCTATTTTCATGACTTCATCTAAACCTGATTATCTCCAATGGTCTCATCTCCAAATACCATCACATTATGGATTAGGGAATCGACATATGGATTTTGTGGGAACACATTTCATTTCATAGAAGAAACTAAGCAAGATATATCTATAAGATTATTCCATGATAAAACTGTCATCATGGCAGCAATTAAACTGTTCCAAGTTTACGTAAGCCTCACCAATCTCTTTATTACTAAGTATGCCCAGAATCACAATGAACAATGACTATGCAAAAAGCAGAATTTCTGTGATTACAAAAAAAGACATCATCTTCAAAACAGACATATTGAAAATTTTAGTGTCTTTTGAAAACCTTGAAAATGTGAAAAGAAAATTGCAAATTCCTTGTTTACATGTCTCTCTCCAGTCTATTCTCCACAAAGCATCCAGAATTATCCTTTTAAAATTTAAATATTATAACACCTATGCTGTAAACCCTCCAGAGACTTGTCATCATCTGTAGATTAAAATTCAAATTTTAAATCATAACTTAAAAAGTCCATGAGATCAGTTCCTATCTATTACTTTGTTCTCATTTTCTGCCACACTCCTTACTGAAGCTACACTGGCCTCCTTACTGCTCCTCAAACATGCCAACCATGTTGTATCCCAGGGTCCTTGCACTTTGCACTTCACCTATTAGGAAGGCTATTTCCTCAGGAATTCTAATATCTTACCTCTTCCTATTATTTAGATTTCCACCAAAATGTCACCTCCTCAGACACCTGCCCTTATCACCCTATATAAAGTAACAATTGCCCTCCTTCACACTGCTCTCTATACTTATCTGCTTTATCTTCCCCAAGTACTTCTTTGTCACTAACTGCTGTATTATCTATTTATTTAATGTCTATATCTTCCATAGAATATAGGCTTCAAAAAAGACAGGAAATTATTTTATTTACTTCTGCATTCACTTCTGCATTCTCAGTGCTAGGAAAAGTGACTAGAATGCAGTGAGAACTTAAGTAAATTACATTATTGTACTCAATACTTGACTCCACCCTTTATGGAGGTGGAACCTCATATGGCACCCTTTGCCATATGATTTTGCAGTTTCTCCCTCTAGAGATGGAATATATTTTCCTTCTGCACTGATGTTGAGTGTAGCTCTATGACTGGTTTCTGCAAGTGAAATGTAGATGGAAGTGGCAGTGAGTCAAGTCTAAATCTTATCAAGGCATGCAGTGTTCTCTCCCCACTAATCTCACATGCACTTCTACCATCTCTGGGAGGAGAATATGCCCCTTCTGGTCCAGAAAGGACGAACGAATGCGTAAAGCACACTGAAATGCAATTTGTAATTTATAGGCGAGACCCAAAGAGCCTAGCGGAGATAAGTCAGCCCCCAGATGAACACAGATGCACCAACAAGAACAAATTATTTATTATTGTTTTAAGTATTGAGTTTAGGAGAAGTTTCTTATGGTGCATTATTGTGGCAATAACTGAATAAAACAATAATCGGTAAATATTTTAATGCCAATAAATCAAGTTTTCAAGATATTCTTAAAGCTTAATAATCTCTCCTCTGTTTTATTATTTTGTTTTACATAGCTCAACTAATTCATTAAATAAACAGCTTGAAGAGCTCTAGGCAAACACAATATAAATGATATCTGGAAATAAAGTGATTATTGTAAGTCTACAAGTTACTTTTTTTAAAAATTTTATTTATTTTTTTTTTGTGTGGTATGCGGGTCTCTCACTGCTGTGGCCTCTCCCGTTGCGGAGCACAGGCTCCGGACGCGCAGGCTCAGCAGCCATGGCTCACGGGCCCAGCTGCTCCGCGGCATGTGGGATCTTCCCAGACCGGGGCACGAACCCGTGTCCCCTGCATCGGCAGGCGGACTCTCAACCACTGTGCCACCAGGGAAGCCCCTACAAGTACTTTTTTAACTTCATAACTTAAAAGTTAATATCTCTAAAGAAGAAAACATAGATAATAATATTGTATTTATTGGGTGGAAAAAATCTTTTTTTGGCATTGTGCATTTGGAGCAGTGACATCCTACGCAAGGAAGAGAGTACACAAGACAGTGAGGGGCTCATCAGGTGGGGATGAGAAGGCTCTTCAAAGTGAAGAATCACATCAAGTTAGTGGTTCTCAAAATATAGTGTAGATTAGAGTCATCGAGTGGGCTTCTTAAGAACACAGGTTGCTTGGACCAAATCCCTGATTTCTGATTCTGTATGTCTGGGATGAGGCCCTGGACTATGCTTTTTCAGTGTTCCCAGTTGACATGAATGCAGTGCAGCTGTCTTGGGAACCACACTTTGACAATCAATCACTGATTTCTGAGGTCTGCTCATTGAAAGATAAGTAGAAAAGCCTGAATATCTTTTTGCTGAACGTAGAAATGAAATTAATGATAGCCCTACTTTTTAAGGTATAAATATATGTATACATATATATTTATATGTCTTCTTTATATTTTCTCCTTTCTCTTCATCATGAATTGATGTTACTGAATCACTCAGCTAGTAAAAGTTTTTGACAAGCCAATTTTGCCCTGTAAAATTACTAAAGTAAGCTGTCTTATTGGCATGAAATTAATGTGTAGGATCTCTTCAAAAATGGAAGGATGAAGCAGTAAGGATTTAAGTTAAAAATTACACAGTGAAAATTGAAATAGTAATATAAAGTCTAGGGCTGACCTAAAAAATATTTTATTCATGAGGACTTCAAACTTACTAGTTTGCATAGCTCTGGCAATGTGATGTTATAGCGTAAGGCTTCCATATCATTGATTGTGTACTACGAAAGGAACAAAGGAAGGAAGGAACAAATGCCATTTTAGGATGTATGAGAAGTACATAGGATTAAATACTACCCTGCTCTGTACTAGATATCAGAAACTCAATGGGATATCACACTCATTTCAGAGTTTTATATTTTAAGATCAAAACAGGAAAAGTTAATTTCTTCAAAGGAGCAAAGCTAGTCTGGGAGTAGAGTTGAAACCGTTTAATAAACAACACTTTAAAAAATAAATGCATTCAGTCTGAAAACTTCTGTTCACTGACAGAAAGGGCTTCCGGGAAGAGGGAGGGATTGGATTCTAGAGGTAGCTGAGCCATTACTTTACAACCATTGAATCAAGACATTTAATTCCGTGAAAGCTGCAGGCAAACGCTAATTCTGAGAATATTTATGACTCTCTACTAACATTTACTCTTATGATGCTGTCAAAACAAAATAGTTTTATGAAGTGGCATTTTGTTATATTTAAAAGAGTCACTTGAAGCTCTCGGTTGAGCGTGAAGTCATAGTGTTTACATTCTGAGGAAATTGTTAAAAGCTGAACGTTAAGAGCTGAACAAACATATAATCAAGTCTGTGTTTTGGATTCTACCCATCTCTGTGTGATCATTTTTATACTGTGTTGTGGAGCAGGTATTCAGCTAGTTCTTAGGTTCCTTTCAGAGGGAATTAATCTGTATGTACCTGTCTATTTGTTGTTCTGTGGGAGGAGGTAAGTTCAGGATCTTCTTACGCTGCCATCTTGAACTCAGTAAATGTATGGGAGCCACATAAAATATGAAAGCTCCATTTCTTTTTCTTAATACATTTAAACTTTCATACAATGTTTTGCTTCAGGGTTCCTGAGCAAAGCTGAAAAATTCAGAGTAAAGTTCCAGACTAAATAATCTTTTATATTATATGTAATAATGATTTGCTTTAGAGCTACTGTGTGTTGGATACAACGCTAAGCTCAGGAATTTATAAAAGAGCCCACAAGTTAGTGAAAGAGGCAGACATACATGAATATAAGGACAACAGGGAGGCAAATAGCATCTTGGGTGGAGGGAGAAACAAATGTGAGACAAGAGACGCTTTGTACCCTGAGAAAAACATAATTCAAAAAGAGACATGTACCACAATGTTCATTGCAGCTCTATTTACAATAGCCAGGACATGAAAGCAACCTAAGTGTCCATCAACAGATGAATGGATAAAGAAGATGTGGCACATATATACAATGGAATATTACTCAGCTATAAAAGGAAATGAAATTGAGTTATTTGTAGTGATGTGGATGGACCTAGAGTCTGTCATACAGCGTGAAATCAGAAAGAGAAAAACATACACCATATGCTAACACATATATATGGAATCTAAAAAAAAAAGGTTCTGAAGAACCTAGGGACAGGACAAGAATAAAGACGCAGATGTTAAGAATGGACTTGAGGACATGGGGAGGGGGAAGGGTAATCTGGGAGAAAGTGAGAGAGTAGCATTGACATATATACACTACCAAATGTAAGAAAGAGAGCTAGTGGGAAGCAGCCACATAGTGCAGGGAGATCAGCTCAGTGCTTTGTGACCACCTAGAGGGGTGGGATAGGGAGGGTGGGAGAGAGACGGAAGAGGAAGGAGATATGGGCTATATGTATATGTATAGCTGATTCACTTTGTTAGACAGCAGAAACTAACACACCACTGTAAAGCAATTATACTCCAATAAAGATGTTAAAAATAAAAGAAACGCTTTGTAGAAGAATACATATTTAATGGAGCTGAGTCTTGGATATGGGAATGGAAGTAGGAAAAGAGATTCCTGGCCCAGGGTCCAAGATACATAAAAGGACAAACGAATGAAAGAGAGCAAGTTGTTTATAAAATAATAGTTTAATTTGTTGTAAACACTTTTAAATATAAAAATATACATATTTGAAAGAGTCAATAAAGTTCATTGATCATTCATTTCTTGTAAGAAGATAGACTCAAGGAATTCACAGGAGGAAGAGAAGATTTGCTTTTTCTGCTCTCTCAAGGCTTTCATAGGTTCCACATGTTTTCTTCAACTGAGTTGAATGCCCAGCGCCAAAGAAGAAGGTAACCACTGCTAACCCAGCATGCTCCTTTGTCTGCTTTTATCACCCTGCTGCAGAGTAACTGAGTCACAGGATTTCTTCCCCAGGGACATACCTGAGGCTTCTCAAATGACTTGTTTTGATATACATATAAATCCTCCTTCCAAGGTAGTTTCAATATAACAATTTATGAAGCAAAAAATAGATATTTATGCTTTTTTGAAATTATTTAACCAGTCTATGTCTTTTCGGATCCAAGCTTCCGGGGCAAGTAGCTTAGCCTCATCTTCCTCATATGTAAACTGAAACTACTGTAGTTTTTCTATCTAAGACAATGTTGAGCTTTAAAGCATTCCATTACTTTTTTTTTAAATTAAGAACTAGAAAACACTGGTTTTAAATTATGTCACAACATTTTTTTTTTTTTTTCCGGTACACGGGCCTCTCACTGCTGTGGCTTCTCCCGTTGCGGACCACAGGCTCCACACGCGCAGGCTCAGCGGCCATGGCTCACGGGCCCAGCCGCTCCGCGGCATGTGGGATCTTCCTGGACCGGGGCACGAACCCGTGTCCCCTGCATCAGCAGGCGGACTCTCAAGCACTGTGCCACCAGGGAAGCCCGACATTTTTTAATTAATTATATTTTATTGTACACATGTTGAAAGTATTTATTTTAGCCCAGAATCTTATCTATATCACTCTTAGATATACCAAAAAAACTAGAAAATAGAAGCAAAATAAATTAGTTCAGTTATTCCTAAAATTTGTTAGCATTTAGAGCCTTATTCCGAAATACTCTTCTGTTCGTAGACATCAATATCCTTACTTGTCCACACAATGTCATCCTTTATGTCATCAAGATCACTGGAGACACAGCATTTTTAAAAAGTAATACTTTTTTTTTTACATGGCACTGGTATCTTACATTGCCTTTGAAATTATGTGAAGCTAGCCTATATTTGACTCTACTTTTAGGTTTGTTAATGACACATTTTATAATCCTCAGTGTGGTTGTGAAAGTGCTTTAAGGAGTTCTGAAATCACTCAACCAGTGTTTCCCAAAGTGTGTCAGGTAGAATAGTGATCAGGTATTAAGGGGTTAGGTATTAAGTACGTTTGGTAAAGGCATCAGGCTATGTTCTTTGACATTGCACATTAAACATCGCATGTTATAGGCTTTCATAAGTCCTAAGGTAAAGAAAAAATGAACTTCTTTTAAATAAACATTTCTCAAATTTAGTTGTCCGAAACCCCTTGTTTGGGGTTGTGATGTGTGTGTTGTCTCTGAATATTTATGTGAACATTTAGTAAAGCCAGAGCCTTGAGAAGTCTGGAAATGTCTGAGGTACATGGCAGGCCTTATAAAATCTTCTTCTCTTAGGAATCCATGATCTGAAAATTCTCTGCTCTCCATCATCATATCCAAACTTTTTTTAAAATCTGGTGCTCCATATTCTCCAGGCTCCGGGAGACGTTGAATTATAAGGATGAACACAATCTATCAATAGCCAAGATGAAAGAGCACAGGCTCATTTCTAACACCACTTTTGATGTTCCAGGGGCAAGCAGAAGAGGAAGACAGACCTAACCAAAATTTTCTAACTGGGTAAATGCTATTCATGTTATATTCAACATACACAGGAGAAAAATAAATCCTACTATATGAAAATTTGAAGATGCTTCACCTGGACAAACTTGTTCTGTGTTGACAGGCTGTTAAATTATCTGTTACGTTAAGTTACTTATTATTGGGGCAGGATAGTATAATGTATGTAAACACAAGGATTTAGGCATCTGTTAATATTGTATTCAAGTCCTTGGCCTTCAAATTGCTCACTGTATTTGACATTGAATAAAGTAGTAAAACTTTTTGAGCTTTATTTTTCTCATCTATGTAATGGAGTCAATTATAATACCCACTATTTAAGGATAAAGATTAAATTACTAAATTCACATAAAATGTTTAGCCTCATCTTTGTGCATCTTTGGCTTTGCATAATAGTTGCTATTGCTATTTATTTCAGGAATTTAAATTGGCTCTATTGGGCATTTTTGTAGAAAGGATCTACTTTTATTCAGTCACTCAACAATGACTCTATTTAGTTAGAGTACTACTGTTAGATATTTTTTGGCAAATTAAAAAGTATATGGTGCCTGCCTTTATTGAGCTTAGATGTTACCCTGTGCTATTTCTTTGTCTGTGCTCAAATATATTTTCCTTTTATTCTTTTATTTGTATATTGTGCAGACTTAGGAATTGCACAGTAGGTGATGAAAATTTGATCACCCTTTCTGAGATGTCAAGGGGAAGAATGATGAGCAGACAGGCTTCTTTGGGAAGAGAATATATGGAGTGATGTCAGTTCATATTTAATTCATTCCTAGAAGCGTCAGGTAGCATGCATTTAGATATAGAATAGGACCAGTATAAATGTTAAAAGTCAAACATAGTGTTGCTTATAATGTCAAAATTTGGCAAAATACCCTCTGCCCATATATATGAAATTAATTAAATCAATGGCATATTTATGCAATGATATATTAATGGAACTGAATAACATATGCTTAACCATGTTGGTTCTTGAGTCAACTGTTTAAATTTGATTTCTGGTTCCAGCACGTACACCTGAGTGACATGAGGTAAGTTGATGAACTCTCTAGTCTTTGTTTTTGTCATCCTGAATAAAAGGTCTCTTATTCATAAGATATAAGTAAAGAAAAAATCCAGAAAATCAAACCATGTGCTTGGCACAATATTCTACACATAGAAAGCAATATCCTTGGCACAAGAGCCTATACATAGTAGGATCATATCCTTCAGTATTATATTAAATCACAAGGAATCTTCACTCTATTGTCTAAATAGGTTCTGAAGAGCATAGATATGGCTATTAATAAGGAAATATTTGGTATAACTCTTTCTCAACTTTTGTAAAAGTTACAGGTAATTTCAATTTTCTATGTTCGTCTCAGGATATAATAATGTTAAGAATAAATCTTTGGTGCTATATTTTTATCCATGTACTTTTCAATGTGTTTATTAAGATCTCCAGTGCCTCCTAAATGAAAGTGTCTGTTATATAAAATTCTAATATGCGTAGTCTTAATAACATACCTTTTTCTTTATACTGAGAGCTTTGAGTCATCTTAAATCATTAAATGTAAATATTTGCTTGGAAAGATATATAGGAAATACTATTTCTTGATATTCTTAAGTTTTGAAATCAAAGACAACACATGTATAAGCATCTTCCTGTATTTATGGAAGAGTGAAACTAAGAATTATCTGGCATGAAATGAAATAATATCTACTTTATAAATATTGCTACTAATTTGAAATGAATATAATGCTATATTAGTCTGTTTAGCCTACTATGATAAAATGCCACTGAGTGGGTGGCTTTAACAACAAGAAATTTCTTTCTCACAGTTCTGGAGCCTGAGAAGTTCAAGATCAAGGTGCTAGATGATTTGGTTTCTGCTAAGAGCTCTCTTCCTGGCTTGTAGATGGCTGCCGTCCTTCTGTGGCCTCATATGGTAGAAAGAAAAAGCTTTGGTGTCTCTTCCTTTTCTTATAAGGGCATCAGCCCTATTGGATTAGGACCTCACTCTTATGGCCTCATTTAACCTTAGTTACTTCCTTATAGGCCCTATCTCAAAATACAGTTACATTGGGGATTAGGGCTTTAACATGTGAATTTGGGGGGACACAATTCAGTGCATAGCAAATGCTACTGGTATTCCTTTACTTTGTGCACAGTTTTTATTATTTTTATTAGTGAAAGTCCTTAAAATTCTGGTAGGCAGAATAATAATCCCCAATGATTGCCACACCCTAATCCCTAGAACATGCAAATGTATTACCTTAGATGAAAAGAGTCACTTTGTATATGTGATTAACGTTAAGGATCTTGAGATGGAAATATTGTTGTGGATTATCCAAGTGGGATCAATCTAATAATTTTAATCCTTGAAAGCAGAGAAAATTTCCTGGAGGTAGTCAGGCAGAGAGAGATGTGACCACGGAATAATGGTCAGAGAAAGAGATACCACCTTGTGAACTTTAAAGATGAAAGAAGGTGGCCTGAAACTAAGGAATCTGGGAAGACTTTAATTGCAGCCTCTTCAAAGACTCTGACATACAGAAAGGTGTCTATAGAAGAGCCATCTGCCAATGTAATCTATGAAGAGCATATGTTTATCCTTTAAGATCCCCATTTATTTTCCTGTGTTGCCTCAATAACTTTGGACATGCAATGAGATATTATAGAGTCTGGGTTTCTCCTCCAAATCCAGTATGATAGAGGACACATACCAAGAATGAAAAAGATTTACTTTATCTCCTACAGAAAAGGATAAAGAGAACATTGGTTATCATTTAAAGTATTGTGTGAAACAGATAAAGAAATGCTGTAACATTTAAAATTATGGAACAACTTTGACTTTACTCCTGCACCAGCCAATGAGAAATCTAGAATCTATAAGACCTTGAGTTTGATTGTTAATACCCTAAAGACAAAGCTAAAATAAAACCAGAAATACACACACACACACACACACACACACACACACACACACACACACACACGACAATAGCAATGACAATAAAAACTATCAAAATCAACATCATAAAACAAAAAAATTAAATAATTAAAGCTAAGAGAACGTTTTTTTGGGGGCCAACAAATTTCATAAGTTCAACTATATAATAAATTCAGGTAAAAATTATTTCAGCCTCTCAGTAAAGGTTGCTTTCCAAAATAAAGAAGTTGAATGTGAAAAATTAAATAAATTTTGTTTGTTAAATTCTAACTAGAAACCTTGGTTTCAATGCTATATAACTTCTGGTGAAAAGTTATCAAATGCACACTATGAACTATAATGACTTTTTATAGCTGCTTTTTTCTGCAATTCAAGATTGATTAATTACTGTCAGAATTTAAGTGGATATTAATAAGGGCATGTGTAAAAGAAAAAAAACACACAAAGACCTCTAAGGTTTGAATTGATTATGTAAGGACATTATTTCTTGGTCCTCTGTGCACCATGAAAGGGTAGACACAAAGATTTCTAATATACCAATATACGATAAAATAAAGACCTTTGGCTAACAGTATTCACCTTATTAAAAAAAAACAACCTTCCACCTTTCTAGTCTCCTCAGTTGATAATGATTCCATCTCTAGTCCTTCAGTAAAGGAAGTATTGCTTATACATAAAAATTACTATGTATACAATTATGTAATAAAAATTATTCTCACCAGTCAAATTTAACCATGCATGCTCTAAGTTCTTTTTAAACTGCTTAAGGTAATGACAGTGATGTACATTGGATAAAAATGATATTCATTAGATAGGGAATGAGGTAATTTCATGAAAAAAACTATTAGTCATATTTAATAGGAACAATTTAATAAGAGCATTTTACTCATGAAGGGGACACAGAGGACAAAGAAAACAAGTAAGTTACCTGGGAGAGGCTGAGGTTCTAACAGCTGAGAGCAAATAGACAGGTACTTTATCACATTATATTTATAGTTAACTGAGTAGATTAGGTAAAACAATCATGTAAGGATAACTCTACCATTTGCTCAGCAGCTTTCAAGCTGCCAAGTATGATTGAATATCCTGGCTACTTTTGTTCAGGCATGATGATCAGGGACCTCCATGAGTACACAATGCTGACCACACCATCAAAGAGGTCTTATGCTCCTCAGCTTTTTACCCGCCTTCCCTCCCTTAGCATGAATAAAGGTGGTTAAGAGAGAGAACACAATACACAGCTTAGAAAAAAAAAAAAAAAAACACATGTCTCTAGCTTTTTTTCCTCCTTTTTTCCCTTTAAATGGCCTAGGAGAAAAAATTTCTCTATGAAAAAACACACTAGAAAATCCTGATTCAAAGTTTGAAATGAAAATAGAATCTGTCAACTCACAATATTCAAGAAACAAATGAATCAGTACCATTATCTTAAAAATTGTGGATGTGTATATTATGCAAAGAAAGAACTAAAATAAATGTTATCTGCATTAGTAAACCAAGTTTCACACTGAAATATGCAATAAATAGCAAACAAATATAATATTTAAACAATATATTGGCTCATGGGAAAACTACCTTAAAATATAGTAGACACAAATTATAGTTGGTAGAAAAAAATAGCAGAATTATAAACTGAGAAAGTTTGAATTGGGAGAACATTAGAGATCTTCTACTTTAGAGATTTTGCCTGGTAGGTGAAGGAATCTGCTGATGATGGGTTAATTAGTCTATGGCAGACATTGTTCTAAGCATAGTAATTTTAGTGTCGTCTTTAAACTTCACACAACTATGAGGTAGATTTTATAATTATACCCATGTTGAAGATGAGGAAAATCAGATACAAACTGGCTAAGTAAAAAGTCAAATATTAACCAGAATTTTAATCCAGTTGGTCTGATTTCAGGCAATTTTGATTTAACTATTCAGGAGGCTGAACTTACTAAGTGACTTGCCCAAACCCAAAAAATGACTTCAGTAACATACTGGAAATATTTTTATGCCCAAGTGAACAGGAAGAATGGCATTCTGCCTGTTAAAGAATTCAAAGAAACAAATTATTAAAAATGGCTAATGTCATGGTCTCTAAATCCTATATATCTAACTACATTTTGTATGCCACAGGTTTTCAATAATCACTATCAGAAAGCAGTTCTAGGCATCTGCATTGTTGAAAGAATTATTTCATTTTAGTGTTATTAATAGAAACATACTCTCTAGTGAAGGCAATCAATACTGCATAGTATTAACTTTTCTGAGAGCAGATGAAAAACCACACAAAATTCAACTTAATTCACATTAGGTTACGTCCAAGATCCTTTTGCTAAATATATATTTAAAAATAAAATATTTTATCACCTAGCATTTTATAACCCAGAAATATTATCATGAACAAATATTTATTTTTCTATGGAGTGGAAAGAAAGCTTATGCTTTCAGTGATGGACTTATACTGATGTAATCTTTTATTTATTACTAAATCAAGATTAGGGAAAACAATTTGATCTCATAACTGTAACAGGGAGGAACAAACCTGACTCCATATTGGATCTATTCCTTTAGCTTTAACCCTTGTGCTCTGTTGCCTGTGCTTAGTCATGCAGGCTCTGCACTTTTGCAAATGAAATGTTGCCTGTAGCCTGAAGTATACATGATAGCCCATTCTCAAGGCTCTAATCTTTAAAGGTATAATACTTTTCCATTCATATAGAAATTAAAAGTTGCAGAACAGAAAATAATAAATGTCCTGCTGGAGGTTTATAGGAACATTGTGACCAGACCTACATGGACAGCTGTAAGAACAAAGAATTCCTGCAACAACCAACCACACACCCCCTTTCAGTACAAAAGAAGCCTGAATTCTAACTTTGGTAAGATGATTCTTTGGGACATTAGTCTACCATCTTTTCAGTCTGTTGGCTTTCCAAATAAAGTTGCTATTCCTTGCCCCACCAACTCGTCTCTCCATTTATTGACCTGTTGTGTAGTGAGCAGTACGAACTTAGACTTGGTAACACTATGTGCTGGAGACTTATATAATAACTTTATTTCTCCCTCTGACAACATTGCCATGTCTGGTGAATAATATTACTTTAAAAATCAATTGTTATTTAGTGATATTACAAGTATTTAAAGTGAAGTCTCTTTGGCTCTAAAGCCCTTCCTATTAATAACATATGAAATAGCCCAGATTTGGTTGAACCTAAAATTATACTGCTAAATTATACTCTAACAATGTTAAAGCTAAATATTTAATTCTTTCCATAACCTTGAAAAAGAGAGTTCCATTTGTGATATGAACTTATCATTCTTTTTTATGAGATTTTTTTTTCTGATTACGTCCAATAATAGGGTTTACCATATATGTATCAAACATGCCCTTTAGGGGCTTCCCTGGTGGCACAGTGGTTGAGAGTCCGCCTGCCGATGCAGGGGATACAGGTTTGTGCCCCGGTCCGGGAAGATCCCACATGCCGCGGAGCGGCTGGGCCCGTGAGCCATGGTCGCTGAGCCTGCGCGTCCGGAGCCTGTGCTCCGCAACGGGAGAGGCCACAGCAGTGAGAGGCCCACATACCGCAAAAAACAAAACAAACAAACAAAAAAACAAAAACACATGCCCTTTAGGATTTTTAATTATAACTGATACTTCTTTAATTTTATTTTTATTTATTATCCCTTTTCAGAAATGCTCTGCATTACCTTCTATAGATATTTTCTTTCCATTTTTATTACAACATATTGACATATAATAAAATGCATGGATTTTAACAATGCAGTTTTATGAGCTTAACAAATGTATAATATACCTGGGTAATAATCACTAAAAACAGCACCAAAATATTTCCATCACCCTAGAAATTTTCCTCATAGCCATTTTCAGTTAATTCTCACTGTAAAATAGACAATCACTGTTCAGATTTCTATCACTGTAGATTAATTTTGCCTGTTCTAGAACTGCATACAAATATGTACTATTTTATATGTGGCTTCATTTGCTCACCATAATATTTTTGAGATCTATCACAGTGTTGTATACTTTATTTTTATTATTGAGTATTATTGCATAGAATAAATATATTCCAACTATTTATTCATTTACCTATCGATGGGCATTTAGGTTGTTTTCAATTTGGGGCTATTATAAATAAAACTGCTTTGAACATTCCAGTATGAGTCTTTTTATGGTCATATATATTTATTTCTCTTGGATAAAAGAAGCAGGAGTAGTCAAATTGTCTGGTTCTTTGTATTTAAAGTTCAATTTTTGTACACATACTACTTGACCCTTATTTTTTAAACAATTCCTGCAATCTCTTTTAACTTATATTTTAAAAATTTTTGATAAAATTGTGTGTATATCTTCCATCTGCTACTTATTTTCTATATGTTCAGTTTGTATTTTGATTATTTTTTCCTTTCTTGACATTTTTTGATTTAATTCTGTGTATTTATATGAATTCATCCTATCTCCTGTATTGGCTTTTTATCTATAGTGCTGTGTTTGTGAAATAAAGACATTTTCAAATAAGTGAAATTTTTAACTTATCACCGGCAAACATATAGTACAAGAACTGATAAAGGAAGCTCTTCAAGTCAAAGGCCCCAGATGTAATCTTAGATGTACAGAAATAGAGAGCAATAGGAATGCTAAATATGTGGGTAAAAACAAAAGGTCACTTTTCTTTATCTTCTTATATTCTTTAATTAACTGTAACTAAAAATGTAGCAATGTACATGGAATTTTTAGTGTATATGGATTTGAAATATATGACAGCAATAACACAAACTGTTAGAGGATGTATAAGTACATTATACTGTTGTCAATTTTTCTGTTTTAATGTGAACTGGCATAATATTAATTCATGATTGATTTTAGAAGGTTTAGAATGCATAGTGTAAACTCAGAAGCTCACACACACACACACACACACACACACACACACACACACACAGCATTGTAGATAAAAAGCCAATAGAAGAGGTAAGATGGAAAAAAATATTTTTGTATTGTTTGTTTGGTTTGGTTTTTACTATATAAATGTAACTGAAGCTACCCTACTGACTCTACTTGAGACTCTACTCTACTTTGGTCACAAGACTTGATTTTATTTGCTTACTGGTGTACAGTATGTGATTTAGTGCCCCACTCTGTTCCCCTTTATTGGGCCGTCACAACCATTCCACAGCTGCTTAGTGAGTTTTGGCTGATAAAGTTTCTTAGGTATCCTAGCTCTCTGAAGAATTTCCCTTGGCTCTTAGGAGCATCCTTGGCTAGGAAGATATACAGTGCATGGCCAATGAATTTCTGATGACGGTAAAAAAGGCTTCCACCCCATGCCTCAATGGTATGTGTGTCAAGGAGTCCATAGCTCAGAAAAGACCACAGAGACTGATAGGGACAGAGTAAAGGGACAAAGTAGGTAATTAAATAGTTAATACTACTAGAGGATTATAAGAAAAGAAAAAAGTATGAGAGACCCCTGTAAGTTAATGATCACTCAAGAAAGCAGATTTGCTTAACCACAAAACCATGCAGGCTTGCCTAGCAACAAAACCATGCAACAGAAGCATGAGACATGCCCCAACAATAAAACAATGGTGGCATGAGACCCACATACTGCCCAGTGAGCTCAGTCAGTTAATGATTCTTAGGACATACTTCTCTGGGCACATTAAAGACAAAAATATGAGAAAAGGGGGACATTATACTGAAACCTGAAATGATTTGCCATTTTTAACATATGTTACTGCCTTTTTGCTCATTTCCATTGCGCCATGACAGTCCCGGCTTGATCATGTCGGGACAAGAAAACTCCCCCACCTGATGTGGAGGAGGAACTGATGATGGAAGCATGATATCTACTCAAGAATGAGGAAGAAGGTGGTCTTTTCCCCTCCCCACTTTTCCTTTGATTATAAAACTGTAGCCCATTAAGTTCTCACAGCATGACACCTTCTCATGTGCCCACTTGTAAGCCTCACAAGCATCCTATTCTAATAAATCTCTTATCTATCATTTTACCTCTTGTTGAATTCTTTCTGTGCTGAGACATAAAGAACCAGAAATCCTTGGAGCCCCCTGAAATGCCACCTAGCGGTTTCAAGACCACATCCTGTATTGTGAGATAATATAATAAACTTGTATTAAATAGCCAAGTCTGAATACACATTGGCAGGTGGTTGTGTCTATTTAAAAACTGAAGCTATAATAATGACACAGTTATATTTCTAACATGCCTCACTTTAAGAAATATTGCATAATAAAAACAATTATTTCTATGTGGGTAAAATTCTAAATACGAATAACAGTATTTTCCTACAAAATTTTTTGGGATTTTTTATTAAAGCTGTAAATGAATAGCAATCAATTGTAATATCACTAAGCAAATATACATTTCATACCTTAACATTTTACTCAACCTTAAAGGCTTTCTTTTCTTATTACTCTTCTTTATCTCCAGAATAGCCCCTGTTTTTTCTTAAAGCAATTCTATCATCCTTCTACCTTCATTACCTTTGTTATGATCATCAAACATAAAGTCAATCAAACAGAATGGCAGAAAAGCTATATCCACTGTGCCTGCTATTCAAGTTTACATAAACTAGTAACTAAGTATTTCATGATGTTATAAGTTATGATTGTCTATTTAATGAATAAAAAAATATTTCCAGTGTATATTGTAATCTGGACAGAATTATAACTAGTAAGATAAACAACATGATGATCTCATGGGTTTTCATTCATATCAATCATAAAACAATCTAAGGAAGAACACTGAGTAAAATCAGCAATAAATAAAAATTCTTTGAATAGACAACACTTGTAAGTATAACCTGCAAAAGCAAACTGCAATTTGAAAAAATAAAAAAACATAATAAATGCTGATGAACATTTAAAGTTTTTTAAAGTATAACACTAAAAGAAGCAAGTACAAAGGAAATATGTTTTCCAATACGTGTTAAGAATTTGTGCAAGTCAGAAGTCATAGATAGTTAAGATAAAGATGAAATTGGAAAATTCTTGTCATAAATAAATACTATATAGAGTAAAATTATAATTTTCCAAATAGTTTAGGTAAATCATTTAAAATACATTAAAACCAAAATAGATAAATATGCAAAGGATATGAAGCAGAAACTTTACAAAAGTCTTTAATACATACATATTGATTATCATTATCTTTAATAGTAAAAAAGTGATAAGAATTAAAAACAATATATTATTTTATTTACCCAATTTTATATACACAGTGACATAATCAACTTGCATTTTTGCCTTTGAAAACATTGAGTTTGGCTGTTGTGAGATGAATGGCTGGAAAAGGGCACGACTGGGATCAGTAAGACCAGTTAGATGCAGAACTTTTATTGGCTTATGGTGTGAAAGCAGAGATAGATCTGCGGCTTTATTCCTGTCCTGCCCCTAGGTTCTTCAGAACCTTTTTTTTTTTTTAAGATTCCATATATATGTGTTAGCATACGGTATTTGTTTTTCTCTTTCTGACTTACTTCACTCTGTATGACAGTCTCTAGGTCCATCCACCTCACTACAAATAACTCAGTTTCTTTTATGGCTGAGTAATATTCCATTGTATATATGTGCCACATCTTCTTTATCCATTCATCCATCGATGGACACTTAGGTTGCTTCCATGTCCTGGCTATTGTAAATAGAGCTGCAATGAACATTGTGGTACATGACTCTTTTTGAATTATGGTTTTCTCAGGGCATATGCCCAGTAGTGGGATTGCTGGGTCGTATGGTAGTTCTATTTTTAGTTTCTTAAGGAACCTCCATACTGTTCTCCATACTGGCTATATCAATTTACATTCCCACCAATAGTGCAAGAGGGTTCCCTTTTCTGTACACCCTCTCCAGCATTTATAGTTTGTAGACTTTTGAATGATTGCCATTCTGGCCAGTGTGAGGTGATACCTCATTGTAGTTTTGATTTGCATTTCTCTAATGACTAGTGATGTTAAGCATCCTTTCATGTGTTTGTTGGCAATTTATATATCTTCTTTGGAGAAATGTCTATTTGGGTCTTCTGCCTACTTTGGGTTAGATTGTTTGTTTTTTTGATATTGAGCTGCATGTGCTGCTTGTAAATTTTGGAGATTAATCCTCTGTCAGTTGCTTCATTTGTAAATATTTTCTCCCCTTCTGGGGGTTACCTTTTCATCTTGTTTATGGTTTCCTTTGCTGTGCAAAAGCTTTTAAGTTTAATTAGGTCCCATTGGTTTATTTTTGTTTTTATTTACACTTCTCTAGGAAGAGGGTCAAAAAGGATCTTGCTGTGATTTATGTCATAGAGTGTTCTGCCTATGTTTTCCTCTAAGTGTTTGATAGTGTCTGGCCTTACATTTAGGTCTTTAATCGATTTTGAGTTTATTTTTGTGCATGGTGTTAGGGAGTGTTCTAATTTCCTTCTTTTACATGTAGCTGTCCACTTTTCCCAGCACCACTTACTGAAGAGGCTGTTTTTTCTCCCTTGTATATTCTTGCCTCCTTTATCAAAGATAAGGTGACCATATGTGCATGGGTTTATCTCTGGGCTTTCTATCCTGTTCCATTGACCTATATTTCTGTTTTTGTGCCAGTACCATACTGTCTTGATTACTGTAGCTTTGTAGTATAGTCTGAAGTGCAGGAGCCTGATTCCTCTGACTCCGTTTTTCTTTCTCAAGATAGCTTTGGGTATTCAGGGTCTTTTGTGTTTCCCTAAAAATTGTGAATTTTTTTTTCCAGTTCTGTGAAAAATGTCATTGGTAGCTTGATAGGGATTGCACAGAATCTATAGATTGCTTTGGGTAGTACAGTCATTTTCACAATGTTGATTCTTCCAATCCAAGAACATGGTATATCTCTCCATCTGTTTTTATCATCTTTAATTTCTTCCATCAGTGTCTTATAGTTTTCTGCATACAGGTCTTTTGTCTCCATAGGTAGGTTTATTCCTAGATATTTTATTCTTTTTGTTGCAATGTTAAATAGGAGTGTTTCCTTACTTTCTCTTTCAGATTTTTCATCATTAGTATAGGAATGCAAGAGATTTCTGTGCATCAATTTTATATCCTGCTAGTTTACCAAATTCATTGATTAGCTCTAGTAGTTTTCTGGTAGCATGTTTAGGATTCTCCATGTATAGTATCATGTCATCTGCAAACTGTGACAGTTTTAATTCTTCTTTTCCGATTTGGGTTCCTTTTATTTCTTTTCTTCTCTGATTGCTGTGGCTAAAATTTCCAAAACAATGTTGAATAATAGTGGTGAGAGTGGGCAACCTTGTCTTGTTCCTGATCTTAGTAGAAACGGTTTCAGTGTTTCACCATTGAGAACGATGTTGGCTGTGGGTTTGTCATATGTGGCCTTTATTATGTTGAGGTAAGTTCCCTCTATGCCTACTTTCTGCAGGGTTTTTATCATAAATGGGTGTTGAATTTTCTCAAAAGCTTTTTCTGCATCTATTGAGATGATCATATGGCTTTTACCCTTCAATTTGTTACTATGGTGTATCACATTGATTGATTTGCATATATTGAAGAATCCTTGCTTTCCTTGGATAAGCCCCACTTGATCATGGTGTATGATCCTTTTAATGTGCTGTTGGATTCTGTCTGCTAGTATTTTGTTGAGGATATTTGCATCTATGTTCATCAGTGATATTGGTCTGTAGTTTTCTTTTTTTGTGACATCTTTGTCTAGTTTTGGTATCAGTGTGATGGTGGCCTCATAGAATGTGTTTGGGAGTGTTCCTCCCTCTGCTATATTTTGGAAGAGTTTGAGAAAGTTTTCTCTGAATGTTTGATAGAATTTGCCTCTGTTACCATCTGGTCCTGGGCTTTTGTTTGTTGGAAGATTTTTAATCACAGTTTCAATTTCAGTGCTTGTGATTGGTCTGTTTATATTTTCTATTTCTTCCTTGTTCAGTCTTGGAAGTTTGTACTTTTCTAAGAATTTGTCCATTTCTTCCAGGTTGTCCATTTTATTGGCATATAGTTTCTTGTAGTGATCTCTTATGATCCTTTGTATTTCTGCATTGTCAGTTGTTACTTCTCCTTTTTCATTTCTAATTCTGTTGATTTGAGTCTTCTCCCTTATTTTCTTGATGAGTCTGGTTTATCAATTTTGTTTATCTTCCCAAAGAATCAACTTCTAGTTTTATTGATCTTTGCTATTGTTCCTTTCTTTTCTTTTTCACTTATTTCTGATCTGATCTTTATGATTTCTTTCCTTCTGCTAACTTTGGGGTTTTTTTGTTCTTCTTACTCCAATTGCTTTAGATGTAAGGTTCGGTTGTTTATTTGAGGTGTTTCTTGTTTCTTGAGGTAGGATTGTATTGCTATAAACTTCCCTCTTAAAACTGCTTTTACTTCATGCCATAGGTTTGGGTCGTCGTATTTTCATTGTCATTTGTTTCTAGGTATTTTTTTTATTTCCTCTTTGATTTCTTCAGTGATCTCTTGGTTATTTAGTAGTGTGTTATTTGGCCTCCATGTGTTTCTATTTTTTACAGATTTTTTCCTGTAATTGATATCTAGTCTCATAGTGTTGTGGTCAGAAAAGATACTTGATTCAATTTCAACTTTCTTAAATTTACCTAGGCTTGATTTGTGACCCAAGATATGATCTATCCTGGAGAATGTTCCATGAGCACTTGAGAAGAAAGTGTATTCTGTTGTTTTTGGATGGAATGTCCTATAAATATCAATTATATCCATTTTGTTTAATGTATCATTTAAAGCTTGTGTTTCCTTATTTATTTTCATTTTGGATGATCTGTCCACTGGTGAAAGTGGGGCGTTAAAGTCCCCTAGTATGATTGTGTTACTGTCAATTCCTCCTTTTGTGGCTGTTAACATTTGTCTTATGTATTGAGGTGGAGCTACAACATTTTAAAATCCAATTTTCATTTTCTAATGAAAGTTAAATTTAATCAATTCTTCTAAAATGTCTAATACATATAAAGTCTATTATAATTGGTATTCTTTATAAAAGAGGCCACACTTTTATGAACCACATATAATTACAGTGATAATTATAAGAATAGCAATTGATAATTTTTACAGTAGAATCTTAATAATTATAATGAAGCACAGCTACTTTTTAAAATACAGTTTTAACGTATGAATTTATATTAGTACTAATTGTTATTTCACTTCTTTGTATCTCTGTTTATCCAGACAAAATTATGTTTCACTGTTCAGAGACTTGGTGTTTTCAGATATGGTATCACAAGGTGGCTATATGCAAAGCACTTTCTAATAGAAAGCAGTATATCAGAATCCTAGTGTCTGCTCTATTATTAACTAGATTAGCAATGATAGATGTAATTTTGCCATTTAGGGTTTCAGGTTCCTGATTTTTTCTAGATTATGCATTGTCAAGGGAATAATATTACACCTAGTGGGGTCAATATTGTTTCTTGGTAGCCCAAAAATCTTACTCTTTTCATGTATAAAGCACAGTTGTATATATAGTATATAAACTGATATACTGTGTGTCTGCAGTGTTAAAATTTCATTGATGGACAATTAGAAAATAATATGCCTGAAATGGCTTTTTAAGAGGAAGATAATAAATAAAAGGTTGAGAAACACTGTTCCAGTTGATCCATAATATCTCTTCCATCTCTTACTAGTTTTATTTATGAGTCTTCGAAACAGTGTTATTAAAGATTTTCATAGCTGCATTAAAGTCTTATTTAATTATTTATTTCCTTTCAGGACCAGCTTCATGTATAGGAAGGGGTGAATACATATTTTTATCATAACTTATTTTCTAGAGACTCTCTTATCATTACTATCTTCTACTAGGAGTGATACAAGCTTGACATTCCATACTCTACTGTCTCTCTATAGTTTAGGTTTTTAATCTGCCTACATCTAAATTTAACCAAGAACTATTGTTGACATCCTAAAGGGACTTAAAAAAAAAACCTAAATCAAGAGCAGGTTATCAAGGGGGGCAGGGGAGAAGATGGTGAGTAGCAGCAACCATAACAAATGAAGCAATGGTAAGAGAATTTACTCTTGTAAATATGAGTCTTCTGTAAGGGTTGGGGTTCTATCCTGATATGTATTTATCTTTTCCTGCAAGGACTACAGGGGTTATTGCAAGTTGTAAAGGAGTAGCCATATTTTCCGTCAATCAATGGGCTAAAGTGGTTCTTAGGCAGAGCCCACACCTGTGAAACACTCAGTAAGCAGCCAGGAGAGAGCTAGTCTCCTTCCTAGTCTAGATCAATGGCTACAAAGTGGAGAATAAGAAGAAAATTTTATACCTTTTATTTATAAGAATATTTTCTAATTTAAAAAAGTGCCTGTATTAGTCAGGGTCCTTCAGAAAAACAGAATCACAGAACCAATAGGAGATTGCAGTTATGGAGTCTAAGTCTCAAGATCTACAGTCAGCAAATTGGAGACCTGAGACTGTTGATGAGGTACTTCCAATTGGAGTCTGAGTCTGAAGGCAAAAGAAGACTGATGTTCCAGGTCAAAGATACCGAGGCAGAGAAAGAGAAGTCTCCCTTATTTATTCAGTCTTTTGTTCTTTTCAGGCCTTCAACAAATTGGATGACCCTCACACTGGGAAAGGCAATCTGCTTTACTCAGTCTACCAAATCAAATGTGAATCTCATCCTGAAACACCATCACAGACACACTCAGGAACAACGTTTAACCAAGGATCTGAGCAACCCCTGGTCCAGTCAAATTGACACAAAAAAAATAAGCATTACAGTGCCTATGGAATTACTAAAATATTATATTACTGCAAATCCCAGATGCCAGTTCCTCTACTTTTTCTGTTTGTTTTGCTTTTTTCCCTACTAGTCTATGGTTTCAAGATGTGAAATGACCAGTCTTTTTTTCCACCCTCTTGCACTGTCATTCAGAGAGGAAAAAGATTATGTGCCTATAACTCCCATATCATAGAAATTATATAAGTTGGTAATCTTAATGTGAAATCATCATTAAAAATACAGTTGGAAATTTTCCAATCACTGAGTCACCCCTGCCTTATATTTAATACAACAGCTCTTTTATCAGGGAACAAGCTTGTCATTAGTAACTTTATCCTATATTCGCAGAAAAGAGACTTGTTATCTGACAGATGTTGGGTGGCAAATGTGATACAAATTGAAACTGTCCCTGTAATTTTTGGAGAGATGCTTCTTCCCATGAGCCACGGATTTTGATTGATTTTAGGAACTACCATATGCTGTAACAGCCTTAATACTGAGTCTGAGTGATGGATAGTACTGTGTAGACAGGTGCGTTTTGGCAGATGAAAATTGTCTCTGGGGTTTGCACAGAATTCCACAGTGGTACCTAATGATCCTGCTGCTTTCACTATTTGAGTTTAACTTAAATTGAAAAGAGTGTGAATACATATATATTTTCAAGTTATCTGTGACAATATTGAGCAATGGTTCCTTTTTTAAAATATATATATTAAATGGAAGATAATACAAATTCATTGTAAACAGCCAAAACAATAAAGATATTTATGTTTGAATTCTGTACCTCCCTTCCATGAGGGAACCACTGTTAATGGCTATTCTTTTTGTTGTTGTTGTAGTTGTTTTTCTTCTTCTTCTTTTTTATTAATTTTTATTGGAGTATAGTTGTTTTACAATGTAGTGTTAGTTTCTTGCTGTACAGGAAAGTGAATCTGTAATATGTATACATATACCCCCTCTTTCTTGGATTTCCTTCCCATTTAGGTTTGTTAATGGCTATTCTTGATTTTTTTTCCCTCTAGGCACACTCCCACATAACACACTACACACTTTTAAAAAAAATTTCTCATGTTATAAATTGTTCTGTATAATTTTTTCACTTTACTATACACTGTAAAAAACTTTCATATTTGCATATGTAAATCCACATTATTTATTTTAACTGGTGCTTAATATTTTTGAAAAATCGAACTCTGAATTTTGCTTGACCTATGATTGTGAGGGAGGCTTCTCATCACCACTTTAATGCAGATCCCTGTTTTTAGCTGTTTTACATCTAGGGTGCTTTATATCTAGAACTCACATAAAAAGTATATTGCTAAAGGCAGTTTGTAAACCAAGAGCCACTAAATAGTTTACTCACCAGAACACTGATTTTTAAAAACACTATGATGTTATACATTTCATATAGCTGTTTGAATGCCTTCACAGCTATTTTTTACAAGCCTTTAAAATGTACTTCTCAAAAATAGAAGGTAAAATCATATTGAGACCTCTTTATTTTTCTTTCTACCTGGAATGCTAGTTTACTCCTTCATTACCTTTAAGTCTCTGTTCAATGTCACCTTTTCAATAATGCACACCCAAATCACTAGACTTAAAAAGGTAACTCCTCCTGGTATTCCAAAACACTTTACTCTTTTTTTTTACTCATTTTGTCATGGTGATCATACCCATATAATATACTGTCTTACTTATTATACTGTTGCCTAGCTATTCCCATTATAATGCAACTATACAACGACAAGATTGATTTGTGTGTGTTTATTTTATTTACTGATATATGAACAGCACAAATGAGTACCTGATATATAATAGGTATTCATATTGTTTATTTAACAGTATATTATTCAATACATAATTGGATAAAAGAATGAATAAAAAAAGTGAGATTCTCCACAATTTCTTCTTTGGCCCTGGATGTAGTTTAAAACAAGATTAAAAAATATTTTAGTGATTTATGGGGATTAAAGATGCAACCTAACTTTGGGGTTGTTTTACTATTCTAACCAACTTTAGAACCTTTTGTGTGCATACGTCTCAGAAGTTTTCAGAAGAGACATGCACAAGCAGTTAGTATTAGCAGACTGCTTCATGAGGGTCAAAATAGGACTATCTTAGTACAATGCTTATCTGCTCCCCTGCTGGGACCAGCTAGAACCTTGGTTAAGCATAGGTATGTAGGTCAAAACCAAAAGTATAAGAGGCGACAAAATGTAAGGGATCTAGGGGGTAAAATTCCTTCTGTCTTCCTGCATTTCTACCTTGGTTCATAAAATAGAGATTTCTATCCTCTTAGAAATATTGGGAGGAAACTTTAACTTTTCTCTGCCTATTCACTCTTCTTACCTGATTGGCAACACTTAGAAGATTATCATTGTAAACATGCTCTCTACCTTTTCTTTGAGTCTCTCTTTGGGATCTGCCTTTCTTTACGCTGAGCCCATCCTCCACTTGTCCATGAGATGGGCCTACTCTGTGATGCCTTCACTCCCAGAGAAGCTGCAAATGCTTCAGGTGCTCTGTATGTCAGTGGGAGAATGATTTCAATTCAGTAGCGATACTATAAAATGCAAATTTTGTTAGGAAGTCCAAGCTGGGTTCTCTAACTCAGTTTTAGTAACAAGTAGCTTGATTCCTATCTTATCTGTCTGCATGGTTTTAAACTGGCATCCCTCAGAAACCCAGAAGAATGGTTTCTAGGAAAAACAAAACTTTCTTATATATAATAAAAACTGCACATGTATTTTTAACGTAAAATACAACTAAGCAATTTCAAGTTCTATTATGTTTCCAGATTTCCATAATAAACCAGTTTCAGTAGAAAGGCAAGTTGTTACTAACTGAATTTTAAGAGGAGGAAATGAGACAAAGTGGCATTTTTTGGACAAAATTTACATTACTGCTAAATTTTAAAGGAAAGACTAGAACACAAGTATTCCAATAAAATTTTGAAATACCAGATACTTGGAAACCATTCAAATGCATTTAGTTATCTGACCTGAGGATAATGGTGACATTAGTACTGGGGTGGTGAGCATCTGTAGTCAATTCCACAGATGGTGGCTGTCAAGACTTTTGACACTTTGGCCATTTCCCAGTCTCTTGCTGCTGGCAGTCTCAAGGCTCTATGTCTCTACAGACCAAATTCATTCACGTAAATAACCCACTTTAAAGAAATGAAACATCTGACCATAACATTAGTATGAAATATGAAGAAGATGAACTAGAAAATTGTGGGCTAATCATCTGTCCCACTGTCTAAGCAGTAAGGAGAATTTCAGTCTTAATGAGTTTTAACTCTTTTTTTCTTAATTTTATCTTGCTTGTTCAACAGTAGTTCTCATCTTCACCTTGTTAGAACTGCTTGATGAAACACTTATCCATTCTGGTTAAAGTGCTTCCATGATTTGTTTTCTGACTTTGCTATCTTTTGTTTGTAGTCTACATCTAGATCAATATTCAGAGACATCAGGGTTTCTAGGTCAGGCAATGCAGAAAGCTGACATAATACTGAAAATGTAGTCAATCACATATCTCTAATATTAGAACCCTCAGTGATGCTCTTGACTTTTGTTAAGGTACCAATTATACAAACAAAACACATGTTAAGTATTGGTCTGAAATTGACTAAAACTGAACAGCAATATCACATTTACTATGACTAATTAGTTGAACAGAGCAATGTTTTGAAATGAATAGCAAGTTTTCACTTTGCTTAGGAACTTTTGTCTTCATGGCTCAATGATTATAAAAGTGTAGTTGTCAAGGCAACTGTGCAGAACATCTGCTAAGTAAATAGTACAGTTTCAAATGTGTGAAAGCAAATGAAAAATCCAATCGAGGAATATCTACACCATGGATAAAAGCAACTGTTTTGCTGTTTGCAGCATCCTGGTTGTCATTGTAAAATAATAGTTGTATGTATATGAACAGACCATGCAAATAATGCATCCTCACCTTGGTACCTTTATTTTATTTTATTTTTTATATCTGCTATGCTCTCTTCAAGAAATATCCTACTCAATGATACCACCTTACCTCCAAAGGGTTCCTTTCTCTACCAAAATACTGTGCATCCCAGAAAGCCAGGCTAAATGACATCTCAGTGGTCCTTAGCCCTTCTTCCTATTTGAACAACATTTTCTAACATTGTTATGATAATTTCTAGCACATTGCTTTATACAAAGATTAATGATATTTGATTTCCCAGGAGGCTAAATATTCTTTGAAATATCCTTAATTTTGATCGCAGCAAAATGCTGGCACAAAGCAGGTATCAACTGGCAATTTGATACAAAATAGCTGTCTTGTTCTAATAAACTTTTCAAATGTATTCAATCATATAGATATTCAATTACCCTGATATTATTCCAAGTGTAGGAAAGACTGACATAACCAATAATTGTGCTAACGGGCCAATGAGTTAGTCTGTGGAGGCTGATTAGATTACATTGAAATTTTAAAATTCCCAAGAATACATGGCACTAAGAAAAAGAAGGCATTAGTTGGTTAAATCAAAGAGAAAGTGTTGGATTACAAGTGAGATGGCTCTTAAGAGACAGTGATTAGCATAGGTGAGCCAACAGAATAAGTAATGTTATTAAATTATTGAGAAAACAATTTGTTCATATTTTGGACTGTTCTTATTTGGTGCTATTTATAATTTAGGATTGCATTATAATAACATATAAAACATTTTTTTCTTTTTAATGTTTCTTTTATTTAGAACTATCAAAAACTATTTACAGATGGTGTTATATAAAGTTATCACTCTAGATAGTAAGGTAATAATTATTGTGAAGACAAAATATTTTTGATTTTTTTAAAAAAAGAATAATTTTCTAACCCTCAATTCTTAATGTGTACTGTTAAGATTTGTTTACAAATATAAAAGGTATTTTTGTTTATTCTAAGATAAAGTCTTAAAAGTCAAAAATATAATTACTTGGGAAATCATACTTTTCTCTCAGAGATTTTAAATTCCTAATTTTTCAACATTTATGATAATTTATAATTGTATTTTAAACAGAATAATTTATTCCAATATTCACATTTTGTTTGTATTTAATTTGGTTAATATTCACACATTAAGGTATCTATAACAGCCTCAATGTATCTCAATTATTATTAAATTGATTGTTGTTATTCTGTATGTGTTAATCAACATATGCTGCTAATTGCATGGCAACTAAATGCAATAAATGCAGGATTTTTTTGTGTGCCAAAACTGAGTAAAAACTTTTTCTAATATAAATCTGTTACTAGATAAAAACTATAATTTTGGCATGACACCTTAGATTTAAATGTGCATTGCTTTCATGGGCTTCCCTGGTGGCACAGTGGTTGAGAGTCCACCTGCCGATGCAGGGGACACGGGTTCGTGCCCCGGTCCGGGAAGATCCCACATGCCGTGGGGCGGCTGGGCCTGTGAGCCATGGCCGCTGAGCCTGCGCGTCGAGAGCCTGTGCTCCGCAACGGAAGAGGCCACAACAGTGAGAGGCCCACGTACCGCAAAAAACAAAAAACAAACAAACAAAAAAAAATGTGCATTGCTTTCTTAAAAATATAATGTTGCATAATTAGAAATGTAAAAGGAGAAGTAACAACTGACACTGCAGAAATACAAAGGATCATAAGCAACTACTATAAGCAACTATATGCCAATAAAATGGACACCCTGGAAGAAATAGACAAATTCTTAGAAAAGTATAAACTTTCAAGATTAAACAAGGAGGAAATAGAAAATATGAACAGACCAATCACAAGCACTGAAATTGAAAATGTGATTAAAAATCTTCCAACAAACAAAAGCCCAGGACCAGATAGCTTCACAGGTGAATGCTATCAAACATTTAGAGAAGAGCTAACACCTATCCTTCTCAAACCCTTCCAAAATATAGCAAAGGGAGGAACACTCCCAAACTCATTCTATGAGGCCACCATTACCCTGATACCAAAACCAGACAAAGATGTCACACACAAAAAAAACTACAGGCCAATATCACTGATGAATATAGATGCAGAAATCCTCAACAAAATACTAGCAGACAGAATCCAACAGCACATTAAAAGGATCATATACCACGATCAATGGGTGTATCTGAGAAAAGCAAGGATTCTTCAATATATGCAAATCAATCAATGTGATACACCATAGTAACAAATTGAAGGATAAAAGTCATATGATCATCTCAATAGATGCAGAAAAAGCTTTTGACAAAATTCAGCACCCATTTATGATAAAAGTATCCAGAAAGTGGGCACAGAGGGAACCCACCTTAACATAATAAAGGCCATTATGACAAACCCACAGCCAGCATTGTTCTCAATGGTGAAACACTGAAACCATTTCCTCTAAGATCAGGAACAAGACAAGGTTGCCCACTCTCACCACTATTATTCAACATTGTTTTGGAAATTTTAGCCACAGCAATCAGAGAAGAAAAAGAAATAAAAGGAATCCAAATCAGAAAAGAAGAAGTAAAACTGTCACTGTCTGCAGATGCCATGATACTATACATATAGAATCCTAAACATGCTACCAGAAAACTACTAGAGCTAATCAATTAATTTGGTCTAATAGGATACAAAATTAATGCACTGAAATCTCTTGCATTCCTATACACTAATGACGAAAATCTGAAAGAGAAATTAAGGAAACACTCCCACTTACCACTGCAACAACAACAACAAAATACCTAGGAGTAAACTTTCCTAAAGAGATAAAAGACCTGTATGCAGAAAACTATAAAACACTGATGAAAGAAATTAAAGATGATACAAACAGACGGAGAGTTCTTGGATTGGAAGAATCAACATTGTGAAAATGACTATACTACCCAAAGCAATCTACAAATTTAGTGCAATCCTTATCAATCTACCAATGACATTTTTCACAGAACTAGAACAAAAAATTTTACAATTTGTATAGAAACACAAAAGGCACTGAATAGAGAAAGCAATCTTGAGAAAGAAAAATGGAGCTGCAGGAATCAGGCACATCAGACTATACTACAAAGCTACAGTCATCAAGACAGTATGGTACTGGCATAAAAACAGAAATATAGATCAATGGAACAGGACAGAAAATCCAGAGATAAATCTATGCACTTATGGTCACCTAATCTATGACAAAGGAGGAAAGAATATACAATGGAGAAAAGACAGTCTCTTTAATAAGTTATGCTCTTCAATAATACTGGACAGCTACATGTAAAAGAATGAAATTAGAACATTTTCTAACACCATACACAAAAATAAACTCAAAATGGATTAAAGTCCTAAGTGTAAGACCAGGTACTATAAAACTCTTAGAGGAAAACATCGGCAGGATGCTCTCTGTCATAAATCACAGCAAGATCTTTTTTGATCCACCTCCTAGACTAATGAAAATAAAAACAAAAATAAACAAATTGAACCTAATTAAACTTAAAAGCTTTTGCATACCAAAGGAAACCACAAATAAAAAGAAAAGAAAATCCACAGAATGGGAGAAAATATTTGCAAACGAAGCAACTGACAAGGGATTAATCTCCAAAATACATAAACAGCTCATGTAGCTCAATATCACAAAAACAAACAACCCAATCAAAAAATAGGTGGAAGACCTAAGTAGACATTTCTCCAAAGAATACATTCAGATGGCCAAGAGGCACATGAAAAGATGCTCAACATCATTAATTATTAGAAAAATGCAAATCAAAACTGCAATGAGGTATCACTTCACACTGGTCAGAATGGCCGTCATTAAAAAATCTACAAACAATAAATGCTGGAGAGGGTGTGCATAAAAGGGAACCCTCCTAAACTGTTGGTGGGAATATAAATTGGTACAGCCACTATGGAGAACAGTATGGAGGTTCCTTAAAAAATTTAAAGATAAATTATAATTTGAGCTTTTGCAAAAGTAAAACATCTACTCAGGGAGTGCTACCATTAAGAAAATAAACAGCCAAGCCCCAGTGGGAGAAACTACTTATAAACATACATCTAAGCAAGGACTTGTCTGCTCCTCAATAATACAAAGACAAACAACACAATAAAAATGGGAAAAATTCAACTGATACTCAGAAAGGATGATGTGTAAATGGCCAATAAGCACATGATTTCATGTTCAACGTCATTAGTCATCAGGAAAATGCAAAGTAAAATCACATCTACCTGAATAACTAAAATGAAAACTGTTAATGACACCAAATGTTGGCGCTGAGGCAGAGTGTGGCAAAATATGACCCATGGGCCAAATTTTTCTGCTGCTTTTTTAAAAAATAAATAAAGTATTATTAGAACACAGCCATTTTTATCTCCTTATATATTTTCTGTGGCTGCTTTCACACTACTATAGCAGAATTGACTAACAGCAACTGAAACTATATGTCTCACAAAGACTAAAATATTTATTAGTTAGCCCTTTACAGAAAAATAGTTTGCTGACCCATGACATAATAGTATTGGAACTCTCATAACAGTCTTTTTGTTTGGCAAGTAAAATGATACAAACACTTTGGAAAACTATTTTATAATTTCTTAAAAATCTATATCTACCCTACAACTCAGCAATGTCCTCCTAGCCATTTATTCAAGACAAATGAAAACATATATCCACATTAAACCTTGTGCAAGTATGTTCATTGAAACATTATAAATTATAGCCAAATGTTACAAACAGCCGAGGTGTCCATTAACAGGAGATTGGACAAAGAATTGTGGTATTTTCATACAATGGAATACTTCTCAAAAATATAAAAGGACAAACTACAGAAATATGTATTAATCTCAAACTTTGTGTGAGAGAAAGCAAACACAAAATAAAATGCATATTTATATGAGTTCTAGAAAAAGCAAATTTAGATACGGTGATAGAATTCATATCACTGGTTGCTTCGATGTGGCAAAGGATTACTTTGCACAGGGCACAAGCTAATTCTCTGAAGTGATGGAAAGATTAATGATGGAGATTGCATAAACCTAAGAATTTGTGAAAACTAAATTGTGTACTTAAAATTAGATTATTTTACTTCATGTTTTTATACCTAAATAAATAAATTAGTCAGGTGGCTATTCTAGCCAGATTGGGAATAATATTTTCTAGCTGGATATCTGAATGTCTAATTTAAATTCTATTACTATGAGGAGAGGGAGAATAAATTTATATGGACAGATAACAGTCTGTACCACATTGATAAGTGGTTACCCATTGGCGGGAGTCCAGATGCTGGTGTAGTAGAGGAACACCTAGGAAATTCAAGTTATTGGTAATTATCCAGTTGTTGGGTTAACTGATGAGTTTATGGGAGTTTGGTAGAATATAAATTTAAAATATAATAATAATAATTTACCAAAGGGCTAAAAAGACAGTATAAATTAAAAATAGATTGAGAGGAAACATCACATAAAAATAAATATATTCATAGCATTCACAGCATACTGAAATTAAGTTAATCTAAACATTTAAAAATGCAAGTTAAAACATAATAAGAATTATTTCTTATCTTTCATATTTTCATCAGTTAAGAAATTGATGGTACCCATTAAAAAAGGCATGAAGAATCAGGAGTAAGCTCACACCATTCATGATGAAACAGCTCACAATTCAACAGGAACCCCCATTGGAATGGGGTTGAAACTATGGGCTTATTTGGAATTGTAAATCAGTCTAATTACTGTTGGGTTGTACTTCTCATTGATCATTTCTATACCTGTGGTTCGTTCTCATCACAATTTACCATCTGGTTTCAGCTATTATTGTGGGTAATTAAAGCAAAGGTCTGTGACCACACTTGGGACAAAGCAGTAAAGAGAACAGCAGCAGTCTGAGGGAAGACATGTGTCCAGGAATTTCAGGAGGCAAAGGGCACTGAAAAGAGCAGAGCCCTGTGGAGAGAGGGCAGCAGCCATTTGGAGCTGAAGATCCTGTATCCAGGACCAATTTGTGACAGATGAGAGTGTCTTCCTGTTAATTCAATATATGCTTTGTATGTATTGTGGGAAGAAACAAGTAAATAACAAAACAAGTATCCTCACAGTAAAGTAGGATGAAAAATTGAATGATTTTATTTGCTATGTTAACATATACATTATCTTAAATTTATTAAAGGGATGATTCATTTCACAATGGTTCATTTTAAAATTATAATTCAAGTGCAGAAAAGCAAGTTTAGCAACTGAAGCACAAACAAGAGAGTTGAAAATATTTTTCTAAATTAATTTCTTAGTTTACGAGAAGAGAAAAGGCAAAACATATATGAAATACCATGAAATGAAAAAGAATTTTCAATGAATAAGGGATGGCATTGCGCTTTGCATAAAAGCCAATTTATGCACCGAAATAAATCCCTGTGTTTTTAGATCCCTCGGTTTGTGGGCTCAGGGATCTAAATAAAGTTCCCTGCATTTGTTCCAAAATAGGGACAGGGAATTGCTAACCACCGGATGTTTGTCTGAAACCTCTTAGAAGCACAGAACTGTGAAATCAGTGGGGTTCATATCCTGAGTGTGTATTTTGACCAGCTACACTTCACTGGTTTCCTTGTTTAGACTTTTCTGACAAAGCACATGCTTGGATTGGATCTTCTCTCTGAAGCTGTAGTGAGCTTTTTGAAAATAACTTGAAAGTACTCCCCTATATATTCATCAGGATAGCTATTATGAAAACTGATTTTTGGTTGCTCATTCATCAAATATGTATGGAGCATTGATTTTGAAATATATCAGAAAAATAGTCCATGATTTTTTTAAAAAGATTTCTTGAGAAGCAACATGGGCATTAAGCTGATTTTATAGAACACGGATGGTGAGTACGTAACTGGCGGGCCTCCACCCAGCACAGAAACTCTAACATGGACAAGCACATTCCTCCTCACTGAGGCACAGCCACAGCCTGTCGCTTGAGCTATCTAGACAAGTTGGCATAAGGGAAGAAGACAATTTCCATCCTCACATAGAGATTGTTTTTTGTGGCATAATTGGAAAGAATGTCAGAGATAGTCGTCCTAATTTTTCTATAGAGTCTCTGATATATTCTGGAATCCAGAGAACAAAACTAGTCCAACAAATCTCCTGATAGGACTTTTGGGACTATATTTGGGGCTGTCATAGCAGGGACCGTCAGCCTATCAAGGCTGACATCTATCAGGCTTTTTTAAGCTAAACAGTAGAAAAGTGGTATCTGTGTGTATGTGTGTATACATACATACATACATAAGTATATTGTGTACATCTATTATATATGTGCCCATATATATGCACATATGTGTATTTGTGTGTTAGCAATTGGCAAAGCTCTTCTCTGCCTGTAGTTATACTTCATCCTCACTTCTTTGAAAACTTTATTCACATGCCACTTCCTCAGAGAGGAATTACCTTTCTTGATCCCCTTACATGAGATAGCACTCCCTATTCATATGCCCCACTTTATTTTTCTTCATAATGATTCTCATTATGCATTCATTCATCTATTTCATTGCCTGTATTTTTCTATAAAATGTGCTCTCCATGCAGGGGTGGGGGGGAGTATTTTTCTGTATTTTTTTCACCATTATGTCCCCAAAACCTAGAGTCATATCTGTCATAGGTTTGATACTCAGTGAACTTTGTTATATGAAATATATTGTGGGCAGTATGGCACATTCCCTATTTTGTTGATGGTAAAGCACATTCAAAACATGACTTGCTTAAGGTACACAGCAAAGAAGTAAAATAATCTCTTAAACTTTGCTGCTTCTATTTTGGCACCCCCGAAGCTTAAAGCTGATTTGTACTAGTTGGTTGCTTTTACTCCTGAAAATAGTACTGGAAAGGAAATTTGAAGTGGAAAAAAGAAAGATTCAGTGGTGTTACCTTGAAAAGAAGACTAATATTTTCATGGTCAACCATAATACGAATAACATAGATAAACTCCCTATGGGTGTGTCCTCAATCCATTTACTTAAATCAGAAGTTTGGGATTAACATATACACACTACTATATATAAAAGAGATAATCAACAAGGACCTACTGTATAGCACAGGGAACTCTACTCAAAATTCCGTAAAAACCTATATGGGAAAAGAATCTGAAGAAAGAATATATGTGTATATGTAAAATTGAATAACTTTGCTGTATACCTGAAATTAACACACTGCAAATCAACTATAATAGAAAATAAAAATTAAATTAAAAAAGAAAAAAGCAAGTTTATTAACTCAAGATTGTAATAAAGCAGAAATTCTGGAAGCTTTGCTTTATGCCACTCTGCCTAGCACATGCTATACACTTCTTTCAAATCATCTTAGTTTATGGTTTAATTGCTAGCACCTGCCATCACTACAATCCACTTAATTGCCACTCTAATTAATTTGCCTTTAAGAAAGATAAGTAAAACTAGATATATATTCCAATTTTCTACTACCTTTTTCTGTCTTTTCAAGTTTTTCACACCTTTTTTTCTCCTTTATGATAACTATGGATCTTATTTAAATGGAAGTTCTCAAATGTTAATATCAGGTCGGCCGCCTTCTGTGCAATCACAGATTGAGAAAAGAATGCCAGAAGATACATTTAGGATCTATGTAGAATGGCAAATATATTCATTTTTATAAGTAAGCCGTATTTGTGAGAATGCTACTTTTCAGTTGACTACAATGTTTTTTCTCCCGTTGCGGAGCACAGGCTCTGGACACACAGGCTCAGCCGCCGTGGCTCACGGGCCCAGCCGCTCCGCAGCATGTGAGATCTTCCCGGACCGGGGCACGAACCCACGTCCCCTGCAATGGCAGGCAGACTCTCAACCACTGAGCCACCAGGGAAGCCCCGACTCATACTAATTTTTAAGCAGATTTAGCAGACATATGTTGATTTTGCTTGCCCAGCATTTGTCCCCTCTCTCCCATTATGCCTTTTTATGCTTCTAATTATTGCACTACAGTTATCTTTTGGAGACCCAAATTTTCCCCATTTACAGTCAACATGGTTCAGATGGAGAAGACGACTCTGGACCTTTGCTCCAAGAGTGGGATGTGAACTGTGCCTGTCAGCCGTAATATTCCACCTTCACGGCAAGAGTGAATCACTGAGGGATAAGTAAAAAGCATTTGTTTGTCCAGTGAGAATTTGATAGAGGGATCATTGAACAGAGCATAAAGGAGAGAGAGACTGAGTAATGACTGATTCATCCATACCTAAATCCAGAAATAAACCTGAAAGTTTTAGTTTGAGTTGAATTTCTTTCATGTGCAACTAAAAAAAAAAGTCCTTATAAAAACATCATATAGTAACAAATATTTTTTGCATATATATTTTATAGAGATAGCTATCACTCTGACACCAAAAGGATTGATTTCCATAAAGGAGATTGGAGAAAGGGACATCAGATAATTAGTACTAGGGAAGATGGGATGAGAGCCTAATTTAGGGCAGTGTCCCTGGTATTGGGGGCTGGAGACCTTGCCTGTTGTATTGTTCTTTCTTGGGTTACCAGCTCCTGGCTCAAGTCCTAGCACATAGGTGGTACTCAGCATTTACTGAACGAATGCCAAGGTTATGAATTCAAGATAGAGAAGCTTATGAGTTGTATGGGTAATGGTGAAGAAGATTAAAGAAGTGAGTATGAGGGCTTCCCTTGTGGCGCAGTGGTTGAGAGTCCGCCTGCCGATGCAGGGGATATGGGTTCGTGCCCCGGTCCGCGAGGATCCCACATGCCACGGAGCGGCTGGGCCCGTGAGCCATGGCCACTGAGCCTGCAAGTCCAGAGCCTGTGCTCCGCAACGGGAGAGGCCACAACAGTGATAGGCCCACGTACCACAAAAAAAAAAAACAACTGAGCATGATATTTCTAGTGAGGACCAATGGATCGATAATTAAGGGCATTATTTAAGCTGAGGGAAGAGGAGAGGAAGCTAAAAGGGGTAGGATGGCATAGTGGCAAATGAAGAATATAGTTTTGCATATACAAGAGTCTTATCTTGTTGCCTGACTATAGCTGCCTAAGTTCAAGGCTATGTTTCATTCTTCTTGGCATCCCCAGGAGTTTCTAGGGAAATGCATGCCAATTGAAAAAATTAAACAAATATTTGTTTAAAAAATGACAGAGACTTCTGAAGTTATGAGGATCTTATTAAGCATCCTATTCAGAATGGAGTTAATTAAACATGTATATCTCACTTTTCCTTTTAAGATTGAGCTTTTGCTTTAAACTGTATCTAAAAGCACTACACTTATTACTGAAAAATGTACTCCCCTAGCATCCTTGTCTCTTTCACCCTGTTCTCTATTTTTCTAAAGCATCTTCTAATATAAAATGTAATTTACCTCTTAAGCTTTACATTATTTTATTGTCTATATCTTCCAATTAGATTGTAAAATTTATGAAACTGGTATCTTTATTTTATTTATTGAGGTATTCCAAGTAACTAGAACAGAGACTAGTCTGTGGTAAATACTCAATGGTACTTGTGGAATAAATGAATCAAGTCGGTGTCATTTATTTATTTATTGAGGGTCTGTACTTACTAAGGTTCCAACCCTGCCTGCCTCCAGTGGGCACTCTCCGCATGACAGTCCATTTGAAGAGCATCCCTTGGAGTTACGCAGAACACAGCTGTCAGGGTTCTAAGGAGATACTCTGCACGGCCACAAAATTTTAAGCTCTGTGAAAATAGGAATGTGTGCCTGTTTTGTTCTCTGCTATATCCTCAGATCTTAGAACTACTTCTTTTTTTTTTTTTGATGTTTTAGCTTAAATTTTATTTCCTGCCCCCAAACATCCATCAAGCCCCCAGGAGAAGGAAAAGGGGATGTGACTAGCAATAGAGAGAAATTTTCTTCACAACAATGGCCATGGCAAGCTTAGGCACTTTTGGTGAAATCTCTCTGGGGAGTACTGGCAGAGGAATAAAAGGCAAACTGACACAGAAGTATTGCTTGGTGTGCATTTCCAGGCTCTGCCTTCTTTCTCATCTCTTGGTGGCAGGTGGAGGAAGAGGAGAAAAGGTTAAACATTTTTATAAACCAGCAGAATAAGATTATAACATCCTCTCACTACCTCTGTATAGGTTCTAGTCTCTGCGGCACTACATAAGCTTTGTCCAAAGTAATGAACAGTTGAAAGTCAAATGTAATATTTCACCAAACAACTTAAAAATGCTTGCACACTGGAAAGGATTAAGTTGCAGAGAACACAAATGGACCCAGAGCAACCTTTGCCAAAAGAGAATATTGTGCTAAATGTACAGTCATAGCTCTTTTCCATATGAAGAAACAGTCAGAAGGATAAAAGAACTTGGTCAAAATCACACAAGTAAGTAGGACAGAATCTGGTCTGTCTGTCCTAAGGGTTGTGTTCTTTAACCACCAGGCTAGCTTTTCTCAAATCTGATTCATGCATGGAATAACTATACACCTCTGTTTGCCTTGAATATTCCCTGTTTATACGTATGCCTGCTGCAGTTTTTAATATTGCCCACTTTGACTCCCAAAAGCAACCGAGAATACACAATAATTTGGTCACTCTATCCATGGACCACTGTGGTGGGACTGCCCAGGAAGCTTATTAAAAGTACAGCTTCCTGAGCCCTACTCCAGATCTAGATAAGTTTTCTGAGGGTTGGCTCAAGAATCCAGGTACAAGTCTTTTTAAGTGGTTTTGTGGAACCCCCCAGGTGAGTCTCTCACTCTCTTAAGTTAATAAACCATTTATTCTGCCTCCCCCAGATGCCCAGCCAGGTCCTGTTAAGGTAGGAGTCCCCGCACCACATCAGAGGGATGCTCCCAGCCAAGTCATCTCTGGAGCCTTGGAGAATCTGAATGGTCTCATGCTGGCCCACCTGCCACGACAAACCTCCCCCAGAGCATTCCCCTTCACATTTCACCTTCTATCACTCTCAAAGGCAGTCTGCTCCAGTGAGGCCTGACTTCGTCTGTCCTAACGTGCACCTGCTGATTCAAGCAGTTTAGGAAGAGAAGGTGCTGTGGTTCTCAACCAGGATGGCCCAACCTCTAAAATGGTAGTCCAAGCAGTCTCTACCTCCTGGGCACATCCCCTCTGCAACAGCCCCAGTAAACGAAGGTCCCATCTTTGCTTTTTCAAGGTCGGCAACAGGGAGACCCCTCCTAAAGAAGGTTCCCTCTCATTGCCACACTATCAAGGACTGCCCCCAATGTTCCCTTCTGTGGGCCTGATCAGGCTAAGGGCAGAGTTGTCTCTTTCCTTCTCTGAGTCGGACCAAGTCGTCTTACTAACACCTCTTTACCCTGTTGACCATGTTTTTCACGGGGGCTGCTGCTGAGCCTTTATCTCATCCTTTCATGGGGGAGAGAGAGAGGATTATAATGATTTTTACTTTTAGGGGAGAGGGGAGTGTAATGATTATGTTGTCATTTTGTATTATGTCCTTTTGTCATGAATTTGTTTTCAATTTCATGTTAAAATGGGCCCGCCATTCCCACTTTGTGAGGTCATTCAGCACCCTCACTTTGCACCTTTAACATCTCTCTCAGTATCACTTGGGAATGTGTGAAATGACATGAGCTTGTCCTCACATTCCTATGAGCTGTGAATCCGGAGCCCCAACATGAACCTAACCATTGAGCAAAACACCTCTCCACTACCTGTGTAACACTGGGTAGGCCCCTTAACATCTTGTTTTTTTTAAGCCCTCAGGTGTAAAAATGTGAGGGTTCTATGAATTTATATTTGAGGCAGGACAAGGTCGAGAAGAGTGTGTCTTTGCTTTTATTCTTCCAGACTGGAATGTCTTCCCTCTCTTCCCCATGGGTCCAAATCTCACTTGTCCTTCAGGCCCACTGCCAAGGAGCCTTGCCTGATTCCCCAGGCCACACAAATCTCTGCCTCTTAGGGTCAGTGCCATACAACCTAGCTGTCTCTTAACGTTAATCTTGCCTCTCAAGCCAATCTCAGAATGTGGGTTTCTCTTGCCCTCCTGGGGCCCCTGGGGCTGTGCCAGGCCACCTGCACGCCCCACGTGGGGTGTCTACTAGACTAGGGCACGGGTGGGGAGGCCCAGGGGCCAGGTGTGAGGGGCCAGGCAGAGTACCTCTGCCTCCACCCTGCTCTCCTCCACAAAACTGCCCCTCCTCCTGAAGCCTGACCCCCAAGTCACAGGTTCCTTATTATAACCTCACTGGGTAGTGATGACCTCACAGGCCTTCTCACAGTTTCCATGGCAGCATAACTATGGAAACATGCTGCCCTCAGAGAAACTGCCCTACCAGTTCTCCACCAGATACCAATCTCTTTGGTTTTCTGAGAGATAATGTCTGACTGGATCGTCTATATTTACTCAAACCTGTGCTCTGTTCCCTGGCTGGGCAGTGCAGCAGGTACACCAAGACTGGGCATCTGTAGAAGAGGCATGGTGTACACACAACCTCACCTGGCTGCCACATATTCCTGTGGGGCTTGCCCACTATGTAAACCTCAGCACTTTCCCAGCTGTAAGTAATACCAGTGACCTGGGACAGCTTCAGGGTCCCACAGTGCTCACTGCTGAGGACAAGTGAAAGGTCATCCCTGGACTGGTGTGCAGGAAGCTTCTGATCTTTATAAATGTAGCCTTCCGCTTTGGGCTACAGGATGCTTCCATTCAGACCCATTCCTGATTGGCCTCTTAGCAAAATACAAGTGCATTTTTGTTGGCAAATGGTAAACGGAGCAGTTGAGGAAGAGGGCCACTCTTGAACGGCACCTTCAAGCCCCAGCACCTCTGTGCTGTCATGTAGGCGTCTATATCGGTCCCCTCAGACACATCCCATACTGAGCTGCTGAGAACTAGGGGAGACGGTGGTACCATATTGATGGGAAGACCGGAAGAACCAAGCGGGTGATGAAGTGCTAGTGAGACTGGAGGGCCGAGGAGATGGTGTCCCAGGAGGCTAGGTGGATGTGAGCCTACACTTGGTACCCAGAGCCCGGTTCTGAGTCTCCTGATCACTCTGCCTCAGGATTTGGCCTTGTTCTAATATAGATAAAAGTATCAGAGGGCTAGAGTTCAGTGTGGTTGAAACAGGCAGTATAAATGGGGCCCAAGAGGGGTTGCCAAGGTGGGAGGGGTTCTTAACCAATTTATATTAGATTGTTTTTTTACAAACCTTGAAAGGCATTTCCATTAAAGCCTCAGAAGTGACAGACTGCAAGAAATGCTTTCTCTGTTGTGGAAGGGAGAGATGGAGAGGATCATGAATGCAATTACTTTCGGGTTCTACTGTTTCCCCTGGAAACGGTGGAGAGACTTCCTCATCTGCTGCAGCCCTAGGCTCTAGGAATTGCTTTTGCAGCCAGTGTCCCTTCTCTAGGGACTCATAGAGGTGATGGGCTAAGGCTGTGTTTTGGGTGTCAAGTAGATTAAAGGTCTTCGGCCAGAAACTGGGAGAGACATGAGAGAGGGAAATTCTGGCAGGAGACTGTGCACAGCAGAAGTGACTGATCAGTTCTGATTTTCTTTGCAGCAGCAGTGGCTCCCGTTTCTCCTCCTACACCTGGTCACTACCATGTCCTCAACCGAGGGTGTGGAGAAACGCAGTTCGGCCGGCATAGGGAGACATACTGCCTGGTTGGTGGCTACCGGGCCTATGGGGATGTTCCTCTGGCCACGCCAGCAAAGGTGGAAGCAGAGAAGCCAGTCCCCAGACGTGCTCCCAAGAGAGAGTGCGCTCTGAAAGAGTCACACGAAGACCTGCGTTGCACCAGACCCAAAATCTGGCGATTGCAGTATTCAAGCAGTTTAGGAATACAAGGTGCTTTGATTCTCAAGCAGGATGGTCCCACCTCTGGGCACATCCCCTCTGCAACAGCCCCAGTAAACGAAGGTCCCATCTTTGCTTTTTCAAGACCGGCAACAGGGAGTCTTAGAACTACTTCTGAAACACAATTGATACTTGTTAAATTATTATTTAGTAATAAATGAATGAATGAATAATTGAGTCAAAACTCCATTATAAAATAATAGAAGGATGCAACTTCTCTGAGGCTTAGATTTGGTACATGTGAGACTAACAACTATTAGCAGAGTGAAACAGACACTAGAAAAGTCACCTATGTTTTTTTCAGTCAAATAATAGTCAAAATCAGTACAGCAAAAATAAGAGCTTATTATTCAGTTGAAAGAGTAATAACCAAGAACATCTAGCTATAAGTTTAATATTCTTTTTTCCCCTCATTCACTGAAAGTATACTTAACTCTAGCAGCCATAGGTGATGGAGGAAAAAACGGGAAAATAAAATTTATAAAATGCTTATTTCTGAGCACAGATGGGGATCAAAACTAGAGAAATTCTATAAGCAAAAGCCACAAGAAACAGAATGCAATAGATTTGCATTCTATGCTAACTCCTTGATATACTCTAGTGATTGCCAAAGAAGGTTTTGGGTAAGACTGACAGCTGCTTTGATTTCCTCTTTCAACTGTAATGAGAAAAATATTAGGTATGCCAAGGAAAAACTTCTAGAAAGGAAAAGGAATGTACTAACTATGACACAAAGGTATATGTGGGCTCACACACAAACACATACTGTAACAAACTATTTAAATGTAATGCCTGGATTTTGAATAAGGTAGGGCCTTAATTTTCTGTTTATGCTTATTCATGAGAAGGTTGCACATTCATGAGCAGGTTGCATTCAGTGAAGAAAAGTAACAGGGGCTGCAAGTTTCTGTTTCTGAAACTTAATGACATGATGGAAAAGAGTTGTGGCTTCCAGCTTTGTAGTCCACATCACTGATGGGCCATGGATATTAGTCTATATCATACCCTGACAAACAGTAAATTTATTTTCAAGTTGTAAAACTGTTCAGAGCCTGGGCATAAGCTAGGCATCAGCCTCTTTTCAAGCTGTTGTTGGGTTCATGATCCTTCTATAGTAAATGGCATGCTAAATGTGAAGCATCTCCCTTACAGGAAAATTTCTAACATTCCTGCAGTAGACAGGATGGCTCCCCAAAGATGCTCATGCCCTAATCCCTAGAATCTGTGACTATGTAATATTATATTACGAAAAGAACTTTGCAGATGTAATTAAGGTTATGGATTTAAAATGGAAAAAAATATCCTGGATTAGTCTGCGAAGCTAATGTAATTCCATAAACCTTCAGAACTTTCAGCAGAACTTTCTGCAACTAAGGTTGAAGAGGTACTGCAGAAAGCATAAATCAGAGAGATTAAAAGTGTGAAAAGCTGTCAGTGGACATACCCTCACTGATGTGAACATGGAGAGAGCAATGTAACAAGGAATGCAAGCAGCTTACAGAGTTGAGAGAGGCATCTTGCAGACAGTGAGCAAGAAAACAAGAACCTCAACCCTACAGTTCAAAGAAATGAATGTTTAGTAACAACCTGAATGAGCATAAAGTAGATTGTCTCTGGAGCCGACAGTTAAGAACCCAGGACAGAGAATATCTACATTTGTCCTTGTGAGAATCAGAGCAAGGCAACCAGCTGAGCTCTTCCTGGAATTCTGAGCTGTAGCACTATGGTATGTTGTTTTAAGTTCTTAATTTGTGGCAATTCATTATAGCAGTAATAGTAAAGTAGAATAAATAGAAAGAAAAATTTAAATATAATGGAAGATTTAAGTACTATCATACCAACAACTACAGAAAATGTAAATGGCCTAAATATACTGATATAAAGAAAGATTGGCAGAGTTGATTAAATACACAAACCAACTATATGTGTCTATAAGAAACTCATTTCAAATACAACAATATATTCCAGTTAAAAGTAAAAGAATTAAAAATATATACCATGTAACCATTAATTAAAATAAAGCAGTATTGGTTGTATCAATAGCAGATAAAGTAGAATTCAGAGAAAAGTACCTGAGAAAGAGGCATTATATCAAAATAAAAGGTATAATCCATTGGTTAGGCATAGCAATCTTAAATGTATAAGCAACATTAGAGCTACAAAATATGTGAAGCAAAAACTGATAGAAATGAAAGGAGAAATATACAAATACTTATAGTTGGAGATTTTAATACCTCTCTCTTAATGATTGATAGAACAGCTAGACAGAAAATCAACAAGGATATAAAGGACTCACAATCCCATCAACAAACAGGATCTAATTAATATTTATAGAACCCAACATTCAACAATAACAGAATGCACATTCTTTTCTAGTGTACACAGAACATATACCAAGATAGATGATATCTTGGGCCATAAAACAAATATTAACACTTTTTAAAAATTGAAAGCTTACAGGGTAGATTCTCCAATCTGTATGGATTCAAACTGGAAATCAGTGACAGAAGGAAACAGGAAAATCTCCAAATATTTAGAAATTAAAGTGTTATTATTATTTCTAAATAATTTATAGGACAAAGAGCTATTCTCAATGGAAATCAAAAAACACATCGAACTGAAAAAAATGAAAATGTAACATGACAAAATTTTTGGATGTATCTAAAGCTGTTCTGAGAGGGAAATTTACTGCACTAAATGAATAGAACAGTAGAAAAGAGGAAAAGTCTCTAATCGATGATCTATGACAACCACCTCAAAAACCTAGGCAAAGAAGAGCAAAATAAATCCAAAATAAGAATAGGAAGGAAATAGTAAATGTAAGAGCAGAAATCATTCAAATTGCAAATAGAAAATCAATAGAGAAAATCAATGAAATGAAGTATTGAAATTATTAATAAAATTGACAAACCTTTAACAAGTTTGAGAAAGAAAAATAGAGAAGACCAAATAACTAATAAAGAATGAAAGAGAAGATATCACTGAAGAGTCTGCAGATATCAAAAGATAATAAGTGTATATAACAAACAGCTCTACTTGCCTCATTTAACAAATTAGATGAAACAGAACATTTCTTGAAAAATACAAAGTCCCACAACTCGTGCAATATGGAATAGATTATTTTCATAGCCCTGTAACTATTAAGGAAATCAAATTTGTCTCCCCAGAAAAGAAATATCTAAACACAGATGGTTTCACTGGAGAATTCTTCTAAACATTTGAAGAAGAATTAGCACAAATTTTACACAACCTCTTCCAGAAAACAGAAGAGATGGGAACAATTGCTAGTTCATTTTATGAAGCTAGTATTTCCTTGATAACAGAACCAGATGAAGATAGTACTAAGAAAGAAACTACAAACCAATATCACTCATGAATTTAGACACAAAACTACTGATATTTAACAAAACATTTACTAATAGAATTCAGTGATATATATAAAGATAATTATACAAGATGGCCAAGTGAGATTTATTCCAGAATTTCAAGGGTGTTTTAACATACAAAAATCAATCAATGTAATCCATCATATTAATACAGAAAAAAGCATTTGACAATTCAACATCCCTTCATGAATAAAATCCTCGGAACTATAGGAATGGAGTGCGACTTCCTCAACTTGATAAAGAACATCTACAAAAAAATCTAATCCTAACACTATACTTAATGATTAAACCGAATGCTTTCTCCCTAAGATCAGAAACCAGGCCATGACTTTGGTTCTCACCACTCTTTCTTCTTTTCTTTAATTTAAAAAAAAATTTTAATTTATTATTATTATTTTTTTTGGCCACGCCACTCAGCACGCCACTCAGCATTTTGGCCACGCCACTCAGCATTAAGTGGTCTTAATTTTCCAGCCAGAGATCGAACCCCTGCCCCCTGCATTGGAAGCATGGAGTCCTACCCACTGGACCGCAAGGGAATTCTGGTTCTCACCACTTTAAATCAAAACAGTGCTGGAAGTTCTAGCCAATATAATGAGGAAATGAAAGGCCTACACACTAGAAAAATAGAAATAAAACTTCCTATTTTCAGATGACATGATTGCCTATGTGGAATATCCCAAGGAATCTAAAATAAAAGAAAATCCAAATAGTATTTTCATATACTAGCAATGAACATGTGGGCATAAATGATAAAAATATAATACCATTTACAATCACTCAAAAATGAAACGTATAAATCAAACAAAATCTCTATAAGACCTATATGTTAAAAACTATGAAACACTGATGGAAGAAATCAAATCCTATCTAAATAAATAAACATGTCATATTCATGGACTGTAAGACTCAACATAGTAGAGATGTGAATTATCCAAAAATTGGCATGCAGATTTAATACAATTTCTACCAAAATTTCAGCAAGGTTTTTTGTGTACATATAGACAAGCTTATATTAAAATGTATATGGAAAGACATAGGCCCTAAAATAGATGAAACAATTCTGAAAATGAAGAATAAAGTGGTAGAAATCAGTTTATTTGATTTCAAATATCTATCATAATTAAGACTGCATGATATTAACAGAAGATACACACATAGATCAATGGAATAGAACAGAGAAAGAAACACAAGAAAATATGCCCAACTAATTTTTGACAGAGGTGCAAAAGGAACAAAATAGAAGAAAGATAGCATTTTAAACAAATTTGTAAGTAATTTTCTGGAGCATATGGCCATCTGTAGGCAAAAGCAAAAGGAAAAAAAAAAACAACCCTTAAGTCTTACACCTGATAAATTAATTCAAAATGAATTACTTTTAGGAAAAAATATACAAAAACTAAGAAATTTTTTCAGGTGTTAGGGTTGAGTTTTTAGACTTGATACCAAAAGCATGATGCCTAAAAAGAAAAATTGTTATATGGACCTTCATCAAATTCAAAATATTTACTCTATTAAGGCCTTAAGAAGATGAAAAGATGACTAAAGACTGGAAGAAAATATTTGTATACCATATATCTGAAAAAAAATTGGAACTAGACTATGTAAAGACTCTCAAAGCTCAATAGTTTTTAAAAAGGTAAATGAAAATTAAATTGGAAACTGAGCAAAATTAACGATGTGGTATCTCCAGAAAGGTTTCAAATAACCACATTACATTATTAAAGAAGATATTTGTCTTTGTCCAGGTTACACAGAAGCAGATGCTGAGATGATGGTTAGCCTATAAGAAGCTGGTTGGAAAATGGGGTAAGCAAAACAAGGAAGAAGAATAAACCCTGTTAATTCAAGGCCAAGTCCAAGCTTTAGTCTGATCCTGAAAGGGAGCTCAGGAGTATAAATTATGCTTCAAAGTTTGTCCCACTCAAGGCAGAAAGCTGGGATTTTATAATTCTGCACCAGTCATCCATTGGCCAACAGCACACAGAAGGGGAGAAGTAAAGCCCCAGGAACTTCTGAGTCTCTGCATTTATGACAAAGTGGCTCCAGGAGCCCAGAGTAGCCTCAAAGAGTGTCCCAGATACAGATGTTAAGTAAGAGGAAAAGCACACCATGACTTGGAACGGTACACACGAAATGATAAAGGGAATCAGTGAATTTTTGGATAGAACACCAAACTGTGTCCGCTATAGTGGCCATGGTAGGCTCATGGACAAGGTAAGATTTGGGCAAAGAGATGATGGGATTGAGGCACCGTTAAGTCCTAAAAGTATTTAGAATTATGCTTGGCATATGTACGCTAAACCAACAAACAAAGAGCCATTAGTACGCTTAGCAAACGTCTCACCATGTGAGAATCTATGAGGTGCCATGTGATGAATATCTAAGAACCTGTTTGTTTATTCTGTTTGCTCAGGTTCTGATGCCCAAACTCTATGATTTCTTCTGTGTGAGACATGGCCATTGTGGTTCTTTTTGAGTCGCATCCTCCTGGCAGCACCCTTAGTTAAAAAATATTATAAAATACATTAAAAATTTTAAAAGTTAACACTAAATAATCAATTCCCCTAAACTGGTACAACTAAGTAACTTCAAATTTAAGTTATTTAACTTAGTCATATCATTTTTATAATATGAACATTATCCTCATTTTTACCAGTAAGAAAATAGAATTTTAGAGAGGATACAAAATTAACCTCAACTGAGAGACAGAGCAGCTAATCACTAACTAGAGTCAGGCTTGAACTCCCAGCAAAACTCTGTTCTTAATCACTTCAAGGGACTGTCTCCAGCTAATTCTGAAATTCGAGGCATCACATAGCTGTGGGAGTGCTAATTTTCTTTGGCAGGAGCAGTAGGATTTATTTCCTTTCTGTGGCACCACTCCCTCCACCTCTCACTCAAGAGATGTTTCCCAACAGAGATGGGTTCTTAGCTCTTAGATCTCTGCTGAGGACTTTTCTCTCCAATTGACTCACTCGTACCTTTCCACATGGCAGAATTTCCCACAATGCCATTGAACCTCCACAGGTTACCTTGCTGTCACTCTTTTTTTCTCCCCAACAGGAGTACATACTTTCTTTTCTCTTCTGAGTATCTCACAAGTTAGCCATGAAAATGGCATCAAGGACACTCTTGGCTTGTTTTACCAAGGTTCTTCTCAACTCCCATGTGCCAACTTTCCCTGAGCTCATTTGCAAAGGATGATGCATGCAAAAATGAGTTATATCCAGCAAAGGAAACAAGGATAGTTAAGAGAAAAGAGGGAAGTATTAGTTCTCAGCGGAGATATTTAATATTAGATTATCATTTTATAACTGGGAAACAAGTATGCTATCCATTGTCAAAATAATACTAACCTAATAGCTGGGGAACACAGCCATTGCTTTAATATTACAAATAGAGAATAGATAGTTCTGAGAAATTTTCATAAATGGAAAATGCAAAGTTAAAAAAGTTGAAAACAGTGCTTTAAGAATGTGCATCCTTAATTAATTGAATGAATACCAAAATAAATCATTTGGTTAAAAGCTGTCATAATTGATTACATGTGCCTGCTCTTAATTCCTTAGAATAATAGGAAAAGTTACGGTGGCATCATTTCAAACACCACAGCATTGCACAACAGTGGTCTTGTGACAAGCACAGCAAGATGTAATCAGGCTTTTCCTGTAAGAGAAAGGAAATGTACGATGAAAAAATCCTGAGTCTCCAAATCTCCTGTACACATTTAGCATGGTGAATCATTGTTGACTGTATTAATGCAGTCAACTAAATGGATAAGAAAGGCAATTCTGTAATACATGCCTGAGATATGTCTTTTGGAAGAGCTTGATTTTCAGCAACGGGTTATAACCGTATATACTGAAACAATTTCCTACAATTATCAGCAAAACTGAATGTTCATTTCAGATTTTTTAGTTTGGACCAAGAGTAAAGTATAGCACAGTATAAGACTATGCTATGGTGTGAGACTGGCAGGGTTTGAATGCTATTTATGCTACTTGTCAGCTCTGTCATCTTAGTGAAGTTTTGTGAGCTTTCCCAACCTTAGTTTCCTTGTATGTAAAATAGGAAAGTAATAGTACATGCCTTCTAAGGTTGTTGTGAAAATTAATTGAGATAATGCATTGAGATAATCCAAACAGAATAATTAGTACAGTGCCCTGATGAGTAAAGCTCTCAAAAATGTTAACTGCTATAATTACCTGCTCTCTTTTCTCCTCGGCAGACATCTCAACTATGCCAATAACATGAAGATCACATTGCACTTCGTATTTTGTCTCACCCTCTGTGAGCAACATTGCTCTTAAATGAGCAGCCCCGGATCAGAGACTACAAGTTATAAATTATAGGTCCCCCATTTACTACTAGATCAGAATGGGAAAGTTATTTAGCCTCTTTTTAGTTTTCTCATTGATTTTAATAGACTATTTTTAGAACAGTATAAGTTTTACAGAAAAATCAAATAGATAACGTGATTCTCTTTATCTGCCTGTCTCTTCAGTTTTAGGGGCAGCAATTTTCCTTGTGACCTCAGTTATCTGATTGATCTAGAGGAGTTGTTGCTTTTCAGTTTGCTTTTTTCTTGTTGTGAGGATGGGAGTGATGATGTCCAAGCTCCTTTACATGTCGCAAAGGAAACTGAAAATCTCCCATTTGTTTTAACCTCTTGGAGCTCTATGCCATTCTTTACAGACTTGGAGCCGGCTCCCTAGGAATCATTCACACCACAGGACTCAGGTCAGGCACAGCCTTGATGCCTACCAGCCCCAGTGGTGTTAAAGATCTGTGGTATCCACCAGAACTGATACCCAAGCCCTTACATTTGTCAGGCTCTCCAGGAAGCCAAGAGAATTAGTCCCTGTTGAAAGTGTGTCCTAAGCACTCAATTTAAGTAATAAAAGCAGTAGACTAGAAATGGTCAATCTACGGTAGAGATGCAGCCTCAGAATCCTTCTTAACTCAGTACTCTAAGGAGTCACTATCAAACCACTTGCTTTGGCTCATAAGACTGAGCTGGTTTTCCATTCCTATGCAAGAGCAGTCCCCAACCTTTTTGGCACTAGGCACCAGTTTTGTGGAAGGAAATTTTTCCACAGACGGAGGGTGGGGGGATGGCTCAGGCGGTAATGCGAGCGATGGGAAGCGGCAGATGAAGCTTCACTCGCTCGCCTGCTGCTCACCTCCTGCTGTGCAGCCTGGTTCCTAACAGGCCAAGGACCGGTACCGGGGGTTGGGGACCCCTGCTATATAAGACAGTATAAAGAAACAGAGCATGTTAATATAAGCATTCATCCCCCAAAATGTTGCAGCCCAGGAGGCAAATTGAATGCAACTAGAGCACAGTACAAAGCACTCGTTTTCTTCAGAATAACACTAGGCTCAGGAAGAGATGAACTTCTAAATCTTAATAGCTGAATACAATAGGACTTTTTATTCACACAAAGTTCAAGTTGTGCATTCCTAGACAGCAGAGACTCTCCACCAAGCATGTTTTAGGAACTCAGGTTTCTGCCTTCATGTGGGTCTTCCATCTTCCTAAGTTGCCATGTTCATTAACAACAGGGGAGAAGGGAAAAGAGCTTGAAAGGTCACACTTTGGAGAGTTTGGGAGACAGATGGATTGAATGTGAAAATTAGCTCTACTCCTCATTACCTGTATAGATTTGATGAAGTGATTTAAATTTTCTGAAGCTATTTTGTCTCTAAAATTAGTGCAATAATACCTAACTCAAAGCCGACAACTGAAATTAAAGAATGTGTCTAAAGTTGCTAAAAGGGGTGTAACACTCAATAACCATTCAACAAACACTAGCATTCTTCTCCTTTTACTTTTTAGTATAGTTTTTCACTAGATTGTGTAGACTGCATATATAGATGTATGTGTCTACAAACATACACACATAAATACATATAGGTAACTTTCTGTATGTATTATAATTCAGAGCTTTTCATGTGGTTACTTAATAGCTTTTCAAAGCACCTTCAGATCCCTTCAATCTCAAAAATGTAAGAAAGAAAATAGGTGATCAGTTCGAAGCAAGTATACTGAAAAATGAAACTAATTTTTGTAAGTGAAAAATGATTATTTGTGATTTTATAAAGCTCTACTGAGTATATCACATTATAGTCTGGGAGGGTTATAAGGGAGAGAAAGGAACTGTACTGGTTTCTGAAGGATGGAGAAGATCCAGATACATAGCAGGTGGGGAGAAAAAGTCTTGCAGGGACTTAAAATTAGCCCTGTTCACAGCAAAAACATTTAGAATTGAATGTGCCAACTGCAGCCTGCCTGGTGCTACCCAAGACAGAGGCAAAAATTACACCCTCATAACTCATCTAATATATTCAAATTCCATAAAAGAAAATGACTTGTTACTTGTCAGTAGCTATTTTGATTATTTTTATTCATTCTGGTTCACATGTGAGCAGCTCTCTGGATACTTGATAGGACAGTATAAAGTCACTGAGCTCTTGTTCTTTATGAATAATCTTTTTATTCCCTGGACAGTCATTTTATAAAGCAAGACTCATTACAGTACAGTACTTAATTCCAATCAAGTTTTCCATTACAGTTTCTGGGGTGTAAGTTCTGCTCAAGCATCAATTTAGGGCTATTCACTGTGCCTCTTATGTCTCCAATTAAATCATGCATAGGGAACTATTTGGTGCATAACTTAAATCCCATGATGCAAATGATGACAAGTCTCGGATCCAGGTCTGATGTTTATAGCTAAGGAGGAAATCTGTCACATGAGGGAGAATTTCCATGCTGAGAGTGTGCTGTGATAGAGTGGGTATAACATAGACATGGGAATAAAAACTTCCAGGGTGAAAAGAGCTCTCTCGCACATTAACTTGGACACTTAACTCCTTTATTGGCTCAGTTTCCTTATATATAAAGCAGTGATATACGGATACCTAATATAAAGCTAATTGAGTTCATAATGAGCCTTTGATAATATTGATAAATATTGTTTGTATGTGGTAAAGCAAGTTGACATACAAGTTCAGTTTGGTAAACAGATATTAAGTGGTTATTATGTACCAAACACTATGTCTAAACTTGGAAATACACAGAAGAAAGAAATCATGGTTTCTGCACTCAGAATTCTTATAGTCTAGACACGAATTCAGTAACAGATAATTTCAATTTATCAGGGGAAGGACCATGGTAACAATTAACACCTGGCTGCACAACTAGTAAGTGGTATACAGAGGCAATAGGTCTAAGCCATCTAACTTCACAGCTCCAGGGTTAACCATGGCACTGCTCTGCAGTAAGAGAGATGCTACTCATGTGCTAGGACACTAGCAGATGTAAAACTCACCCTATCTTACTATTAGGAAGACTATAGAATATATTTATTATATATATTTAAAAAAACTAAAATGAGTCTCATATAAAGAAGAAGAGAGGGGGGAAACTGCAGGCAGAAAAAAAGAGAAATGAGAAAACCAAGGAAGCTGGAAATAGGAAGGTGTGTTCTAGAAAGCTCAATGAGGTGTCTGAGGTGGGAATGTATGTTTCCTGTTGCTGCTGTAACAAATTCAGCATCTCAGAACAACACAAATTTACTGTCTCACAGTTCTGCAGATCAGAGTGTGGGTGTGGCATGGCTCAGAAGGGTCAACTGCTTAGAATTCACAGTGCTGAAATCAGGGGGTCAGCAGAGTTGCATTCCTTTCTGAGGTTTGGGGGATAAATCTGCATCCAAGTTCATTCAGATTGTTGCTCAAATTCAGTTTCTTGCTGTTAAAGGACTGAGGTCCCTGTTTCCCTGCTGGTTGTCAGCCAGGGGCCAGTCTTTGCTTCTAGAGGGTGCCCACATTTTTTCTCATCCTTCCCATTTGCCCTTCCCTCCTCTACTCCTTAAAGTTGCTTAAAACTGTATCTGGAACATGGTAAATACTCTAAAAATGTCACCTGTTTTTATTTATTTATTTACTGTAATACTGTATGAACAAATTACTAGGGAAGCCCAAAGGAGGAAATAATGACTCAGATGGCTGAAATAAATGAAGAAAAATAAATGACATTTATGTAATAAATAGATAAGGAAAATCCCATCTGATGGGATCAAAATAGACAAAAACACTTATTTTCAAAAGAATGAATAGGGCTTCCCTGGTGGCACAGTGATTGAGAGTCCGCCTGCCGATGTAGGGGACACGGGTTCGTGCCCTGGTCCGGGAAGATCCCACATGCCGCGGAGCGGCTAGGCCCGTGAGCCATGGCCGCTGAGCCTGCGCGTCCGGAGCCTGTGCTCTGCAACGGGAGAGGCCACACAGTGAGAGGCCCGCGTACCACAAAATATAAAAAAGAATTAATAGTGCAGGGAATGGATTCTTTTTTATTCTTGAAGTTCACAAGATGTCTTGTGGGAGTAGGAAAAAAACGTTGAAAAGAAAAATCAATAAGATACATTGAGATCAAATTTTGACGGTTCACATCAAGGCATCCATAGAAACCATATAGGGTCTATTTTGTTGAATAAGTAATGTAACTGAATGGCAGGGCATATATTTGTATACAGAAACAGACTGTAGGAAAAAAATAACAGGGCAAATTCTTTAGGTATAGATTTTATACTACGTAATAAAGAGCTATCAAAAATTTATTGCAAATAGTTATATAATAAGGAATTGATTTTATCAATAAACTTTTAAAAAATACACTGAAATTTATTTTGAGTTTCTTCTGGAGTTAATATCCCTGGATACTTATTATGACACTGATTTACTCTATTATTAAAGATAAATTATTTAATGTCTTGGAATGTTTATTTACATTAAGAGCTTAAAATATTAAATAACCTGCTTAATCTTTTTGGTAATGTGATTCTATAATGTCTAAGGTAATAAAGGACTGAAATGTCTCTTAATGATTATTATCTAATTAGAAGCACCAAGTTTAGCCTGCCTGGATGGGATAAGATATGGCTTAGAGCCCTGAAAGGTCATCAAACCCTCCACAAACCTCACCTGCTCATAGTTTGCATTTTTGTAATAGAGTAAATATGTTCCATTACTCTTGTAAACAAAGAGTTGAGTTGTCAGTTCCCTTGAAAGTAACACTGCAATATGTCACACTACATTTTAAATGACTTTGCTGCTTCTGACACAGAATTATTATTCACTTTACTTTTTTCTCATTAACATACCCCATAAACTTGGATGTGAAAAGGGAATCTCACTGATAATGCCTCTGTGTTGCACAATTGTGGCTGTTATAAAGATGTGAGAAACAGACTAATCCCAACTCTAATTCTGGGACTGAGACCTAAGGAGATGCAGTCTCTTAAATAGTTAGATGGCCATGCTACAACTAAAGACTTTGTTCTTTTCTTCAATGCCTCTGAAAAAATTTATACATTTACAAAATTAAAATGACAGTTTATTATTGAAAAATGTTATTTTCTTATAGGTATACTTTAAGCAATAAAATCACATTCATATATAATCATGGTAATAGACATTTTTTAATTTGTTTTAAAAGGTCTAATATTTTATGTCTTGATGACAACCAACAAACTCCCATTGAGCTAGTGAAACAAACAAATTGTGTATTACAGTCTGCTGATACAGAATGTTAGGGAGTTAGTCTAGAAAAAGTAAATGCCATGAAGTGGGGTAGGAACAATTCCATCTTATAATTTAAAAAAAATTTTTGAAGAAAAAAATCTAATATTAACTTCTAATTTCATACATATATGTTATATATATATATAAAACAATTGTCAGACTATCCAAGAGAACTTCTAAGTAAAAAAATTTACAAATTATATTTTGACAGTTGGTTCATCACTGTCTAGAGGGAAAGACATAGTATAATGAGCAAAAGACAAATAAACTTGTCTGGGAAAATGAGAAAAAGTTCTAGTGACCCAGCAGCAGCTGTGATGAGAGAAGAGACAAAGTATTCTACTTAAGAATTTGCAAATGCAACATCAAAAATAGCAACAGAATACATTTTACAAGGATACTGGGAAAAATGGTATTTAATATATACTTATGTACTTAATAGGGAGAAAAAGTTTAGAATGATATAGATTTATATTCCTAAACTTCAAAATCATAAGGTAAAATCTGCAGTTATAAAATAGATCATCATCTTGCTACCACTTTGTTACTATCTCACAAAAATCACAAAATATATTCTAGGGTTCAAGTTATTTAATAAAGGAATGCTATATATTTATACCTATAATGTTAATAAATAAACATAGCTATTTATAATTTTTTTCTTTAAAATGAAACAAGTTTGAAATTCCAAATAACTTATCAGATGGAGAGTGAATAAACATGCTTATGACTCATTCATTTATTCAGATACTTTAAAATTTGCATTCAAATCAAAGCAGTGATTAAACAGAGGAAGCATAAGTTTCCCAGATGTTGAAAGGTAACTGATATGGACTGAATTGTGTTCCCCCAAAATTCACATGTTGAAGCCCTAATCCCCAGTGTAAATATATATGAGATATATTTAAGTAATTAACAAGGGTTGAATGGGGTCATACAAACAGGGCCCCAATTCGATAAGTTTGTTTTCCTTATAAGAAAAGAACAAGAGACCAGAACACTCATATGAGGACACACCGAGATAGCAAATTCATATGCAAGCCAGGAAGAGAGTTCTCACCAGAGACTGAATTCTGCCTGAAACTTGATCTTGGATTTACCAATCTCCGAAATTGTGAGAAAATAAATTTCTGTGGTTAAGCCCCATTGTCTCTGGTGTTTTGTAATGGCAGTCTGAGAAGACTAATAGAGCAACCATCATGAGGTAATTTAAATGTGATAATAACGCTTTAAAATCATACCAAGATGACATACCTGCCTCTGTAAGCTGAAATAACCAACCTTTTACAATTTAAAAATCAATAAAAATAGAAAATATAGTGATGACTATATCTAATATAGCTTTGAAATTTTACTTGAATTTCTTATAATCTATTTATGTGGAGATGTACTTATAGGTAACAACCTATATACAGCTATTTAATAAAAGATGTACAATACATAAAATAGAAAAAAATTCAGTTGATTATTTTTTAAATTACAAAATGTAAAATTTCACACTAGCAATAGAGGAAGTTTGGGCTTATTTATTATAGGAATCAGCATTATACTTGAATTTCCTTAGCTTCAGCTGATTACAAAATCTTAGTAACAATATATTTTTTAATTAAAGTACTTCCTTATGTCAACAAATGTACTAACATGTTTAGGCACTTCCCAACTCTTACACGTTATATATGACTACTAGGTTGCTTGTGCATGAAAGAGAAGTCTTACGCAAATCCCTGTGGGTATTTGATAATATGCTCTCTGGAAACAGATTATTCCTGAAAACATGTATGTCTTTCATCTGATCTCCAATTAATTACTTTCAAATATCTTTCAAATACACATCCTTTAGGTAAGTGTGGTATTATCTGTCACTAGAAAGGTTGTGAATGCAATTATTCATCCATTTTATTGTAAATCATGACTTGTACTCTTCTTGAACTTTCCATGTCCATAAAAATAAAATACATGTATCAATTATGAAATCATTAAGGTATAAGCAGTGTATCATATACTCCTTCCCTACCCTCCATGAGAAGGTTCTTCCTGAGCACTCTGCCTTCTAAAGTGTTAGTGAATGTAATTATCTGAAAGTTACATTTCCCAAGGACATTTACTTTTCAAAACAAAGCAAAAGCTTTAGTTACCGATTCTCATAGTGGCAAAACATACACTTCTTTAGGGATGTCTCAATATCTGGAGTAGGAAACAGGAAGCCTCTTGCTCTTAAAAATCTGCCACTGCAACGTGAAATCATCTGGGTCTATGTGCATGTTTTCTGTAACACTTTCTTAACTTTGCTGAGTTTACCTTCCTGACCCCAATTCAGATTACACTTCTTTAATTCAATTTATGTGTGCATCATGGTGTAAATTTGGCATCCTCCTGTGGACCTCATTCTTGAAAGCCTGTTACAGTCCAATTATCACAATCTCACTCCTTCCTTGGACGCTGATATTGGAGATATGAAGTCCCATATTGTTAAGAGTTTTAGGGAACCAGCTCCACTTCGCTGGCAACACATGGTCATTCTTTGCCTTTACCTGAGTGAGCTCGCTTTAACCCTCATGTAAGGTGGGTTATAGCCTCAAACCTCTCCTTTGAGAATTTTGTCCAGATCAACAAGGCCCATTCATGGCTTTTCTTCTAAATAGGAGCAAGTGTGCATTTGACCAGCCTCCCTGAATCATTTTGTTGTAATTCTAAACAACTATCTTGAGCTTTGAGAATTAGCTGGCAGACTGGCAGCTATCTTGAGAAAAGGATGATATTGGTTGAGGTGCGTAGGAGTGACTGGCTGGGAGGTGAGCTCTGGCACATACCTATTCTTTCATTGCAACAATAGGGACATTTGAGAACTTGTCACAAACTAACTGAAGAAAAGGAGCTGGTTATCTAGCCTTGAAGTGCACAGCGTTAAAGAGAAATCAATAACAAATACACAGTTAAATAAAGTCAATTAAACAACAACAAACATCCCATCTTTATTCCATGAAAGCCCTGTGATTGTAAATTAGATGCCACTTTAACTTGCCCTTGTAAACAAGAGCAACGTTTTTTTAACTGATGATACAATTATATAATATGTACAGCATATCAGTTAGAATATGTTCAGTTGTAGGTAACCCAAAATTCAAGTGCAAATATTCTTAAACCATGAAGTGAATCTTCTGGTTCATGTATCTGGCAATGACAGAGATAGGGTAAGTTTCATTGTGGTTTTGATCTAATTATGTCATTAAAGGCCCAGTTTCTTTTTTTCTGTTCTATCTTACTAATGCTATCATATTTGAGGACTAGCTCTGCATTTGATTCCACAGTGGCTGCCTTCAGCTTTGCTGTCCAAATCTATACACAATAAGCTTCTCTTTTCTACCCCAGGAACAGAAATTCCAGTTTTCATCCATTTAGGTACCTGCAGATGAACAAGTCCTTACGGTGGTGGAATAGCATGCCATGGTTGACACAGACCTAGAAAATATTTTCTAATTGTTTAGGCCAATCAGGGCCCAATGCTTAGAGTTGAGCATGCACCTTTTCCACATTCCCTACAAGATAGAAGAGGACGGGTAGGCCACCAACTCTTCACAATATACCATATGTACACATAGTTGGTGTTACTAAAAACATTTGTTGAGAGAAATAAATGAATTTATTAAACTGAAGGCTGTTAATATAATTGGACTTTACTATCTTTTCCTGCTTAGTGAGAGATGAGTGGATAATTTTGATACTCTGTTAACACTTCTGTTGCAAATGAAAACTATATGAAGGTACCAGATTCAGAACCAGAAAACTGGAAGTTGGGTTCCATGGCTGACTCTTAATAACATCATGGGCAAAGTAATTCATTCTTCAACTTCTATTTCAACCTCCCTAAAATGAGAAAATCAGAGCTCATACCAAAAGTGGGGGAGAAGGGAAGAAACTGATTTCTATGTATACACTGGTCTTTTTGTTAAACAATTTTAAATGCACCTTACTTTGAAGTAAATATACAATTTAAATTTAACAAATAACTAGTTCTTTGGTCAACTCTTTTACAAATAATGTGCCCTCATTATCTGCTTAAAATTTTTTGTTGCATGTGAATCATATTATCTCCTAACAAACAGAACAGTTTTCCTGCAGCAATAAGTTATATCTTGTATTGAGTAAAACATGGTTAAAAGTATGTTCACTTCCACTTTTCAAAAATAGACTTCTAACTTCAATATTATAGCAACTTTGATTATATATGTCCTTGAGTGAGAACAGGTAGTTCTGAAGAGAAAGGAGCCTTCAGACATTTTAGAGAACATGGAAGAATTTTTACCTGTTACATAAAATATCTCAGATTGATAGGAAGAGAATTTACTATGTCCACAAATACAGTAAGATGGCAAAGGCATTCTGACTCACAATTCATGCCTCTACAGAGTTAAAAGTGCTGTAGATTTTGATTTACAAATTTTGAATTTTAATCTATACATTTACAAATACGTAAAACAGCAAACTAAGATGCAGTAAGCACAATTATATTTCATAGATCCCTTCTTTTAGGCATGCTGGTTAAGTGTACAGTCTCTGAATCATAAAGAAAAGATTTGAATCCTAGCACACTATCTCAATGTCTTTGAGAAATTGATGCTTTACTCAGTATAGCACATGAAGATAATAGGATATACTTCATAAGGTTGTGATTAGGTTTAATTATATCTAGATATAGATAGCGCTATATGCCCTGTTATATAGTAGGATGCATCAAATAAATAATTAGTAATTGTAATTTTACTGTCTGATACACAAATAAAAGTGTTAGAAAAGCTTTTCTCTAAAAAGTAGGAAATAAGGCAAAGTGACTTTGAAGTTAATCTATACGACAAGTTAATTTCCTTGACACCTGAAAATCAATTCACTTTTGTATTATCGAGCTCTGATTTTTAACTTATTCACTGGGCATGAGTCATGCTATGGGAGATTTGAAAAGTGCTAAGAAAATCCTCATTCTTTCAAGGAGCTCAGAATCTGATCTGGAAGCTATGCTTTCCCTGAAACAAATATCATGCTTAATAGAGGCAAGGTGTTTTGGAGAAATCAATTCTGACTGAATGATTTGTCATTAATAATTCCAACAACACAAAGCCATCGATTGATAGATTTCTGTCTTTAAACCATTCCTCTCTTAAGGACTATGTTTTCTATTTACAGGGAAATAAATATAGGAAGGCCAGTGAGGACTTTCTGATAGTTATAAAAGCTTTTGTGCATCCTATTTTGGAGGAAGTTTATTTCTGGCATATTTCATTGCATTTGCTGTTTAAAAAGAAAAAGAAGAAAACATTTAAACATTCTTTATTTGAACTATTTTTTTTGCACTTTTTAATACAAAATTAATTCCAAATAATTTTTAAATTCATTTCACATCAAAAAAATGGCTGATAGATAAAAGGAGTTTAAAAATACATTTTTAAGAACATATCTAAGCAAATTACTTAAAATCATTTTTTTAAGCACAGATGATAGACTTGGGCTGCTGTGGACCCAGTCTCAATCCCTGTCTCATGAATGTTATGATAAATTATTAAAACTAAATTGTGTTTTAAAGATAATTCCATTTTGAAGTTGAAGCACTCAGCCCAAAAGGAATGGAAAACTGATGCTTGATAGTCTTAGAAGCTGAAGCAGTTTCTCCCCACAAACCTCTAGAAAAACTGCTTTTTAGAAGAAAAACTTATGATTTTACACTTGCTTGTATGATTCCTCTTCAAAATGTCATCAGTAGAGATGCCATTTTGCAACAGAATGTATTCTCTTTTGATCCCTGGATAGAGTTCTAAAAGGCCCATTTTGAAGCTTTCTCAATTTTATAAGTTAGAATGTTGTGGGGTTTGTAAACCAACATTAGACAGAAAAAGCTCCTTTTCCTCTTTTGCTCAGTTCCATCAAGATTATCCTCTCCTGCAAGACCAGTCAAAAAAAAGTGAGAATACATCAAATGTGATCTAGCTTGATATGAGTATCTATACTTCTATGAATACCTAGAAGACTAATTACAGAGAATGATATTGTATTTGCAGAAATTTAATAAATTGATTAATATTTAACGTAAAATGGCTTTTATTATATTTTGATGCTGAAATTATTTTCCCAAGAATATGCTAATCCAGTAAGATATAGAAAGTAAACAATGCCATTCCCTTGGGATTCTAACTGATTTAATCTGTAGTTAGTGAATTAATAATGCAGTGATGTCAGAGAACTTTAATAAATGCCTTTCCAGTAAAAGCATATACAACAGTAACACTAATGCCAGAGAAATGCATGCTGTTGGTTTGACTTTAAGCACTGGGTATCAAAATATTGACCAGCCAAATATTGCCATTATGGGAATATTTATCAGCTTGAAATTGTTTTGCCAAGACTGATTACAAGCGCTGTTTGTAGCTTCAGTTTAAGGGACAGATACCCAAGGAACTTAACACCCAAACTGATTAATTCACCCCATCTTTAGCAAATTGCAGTTGATTTGGCATACATAGCAGGAATATCTTAATGCAAATGTGGCCTCTTCTATTTTCCTAAGGCATCCCTAATTAGATATGATATTATTATTATATTAATAAAGGAAAACTGGGATAATCATTTCATCTTTATTTCTGCAGAGCAAATATTTTATTTTACAGTCTCAACAGAGTGATGCTATGTTACACTCCAACTCCAGCCCTGAGAGATATCACTTCAAAAGAGTAAAATCCACAAGACTAGAATAATAAAGAAGTAACTAGATTATTCAAATCCACCAAGCCATGAAGTCAACTGAGGCACCTCTCTGCTATTAAATGACAAAGAATGTCTTTTGTTGTTGTCATTGTTGTTATTCTTCTTCATGAGGTAATACACCTGTTTTCCTTCAGTTCCAAGCCCCCATCTTTGTAGCCTCTGATTGGAAAAGAAAGATGCTTCTTTTATTTTCAGCTCAGTTAAGAATAATCTTGGTGAAAGGATCCTGATTGGGATGTGGGAGGAGAGGCAGTCTGATTATTTTAACTAGGGTAGAACTTTCAGAGAGAAAAAATACCCAATTTAAAAGTTCTTCGTACAATGCCTGCTGTATAGTAGTGCTTAATACATGTTAAGAAACTATTAACATTGGCTCTCAATATGGGTAGGGAGAGTACAGCCATGTGTGGAACTGGCAATCAGAAACTTTAGGTTTTAATCCCGGTTCTGATGTTGGGAATGTAATTTGGGGAAATTGCATTGCCCCTCAGAACTTCACATTTTCATTTGTAAAATCACCTCAAAAGATACCCCATACTCACTGGAGTTCTCTCCTGAGTGAGATAAATACTGCCTTTATTGTCCATTCTAGTCAATAAATGTCAATTCAACCCCCTCTCCCTTTTTTGAGTTTTGGGGTATCAGCCCAATTCTGACAAAAGTGGTATAACCTTGGGAATTCACCAAAACTCTGTTTCCCCACCCATCTAAGGATATTGTTATCCCTTCCTGATAAAACTGCTTTTTAGAAAAAATGTAACAGTGCATTTAATAATACTTTATGAAGTTAAAAGCCCTTTTTAGATGCAAGGGCTTACCATAGTAGGTGGAAATTGTTCCAGTTTTCCTTTGCCACTAGAGACCTTTTAAAAAGCTAACGATAACTCAGGTAGCAACTGGGAACCAAAAACTAAAAAAAATGCATTCCAAGTGCATATAACTTGATACTATCTTGGTGCTATCTAAGATTAATAATGGATTCTAATGTCATTATGTAAATTATTAATGCTATAGAAGTAGATGGTTAATGTGATCGAACCTATTTGGTAAGGAATAAAAATGACTGGGAATAAGTATGATCATAGCTAAAGCCTGCAGATGCTACTTCTGCTGGAGTCTGAGAAAGCTTTCTTCTAAAATGCTATGTGCTGGAACGCTTTCAAATGCAGCTGATCTCTTCATTCATTTTATATTTCTATTCACATGATAAATTAATATCTTTCTTTTCATCACATCTATGTAAAACTAGGAAAGCTTATTCTTCACAAATAATACTAATCCCCCCCAAAAGAAAAACTTTTCAAAAAAAAGAGACTACCAGCTACAACAAGGGATCTAGAAATAAGTTATGTAAATAGGACCATGGGGGAACATAAGATTTTAACAGCATCAGGATTTAATGATAATCACAAGGACTTATATTTTTAAGGTCTATAAGGAAGAAAGAAGAACATATACTGAAGGGAAAATGTTCAAAGTCACATAAGTCACATTTCACGATAAACTGTTATTGAGTAAATCTATCTCTCATTTGAAGAATTCTCTGCAAAGAGAATAAAAAGTGCACTGGTTGAAAGCACTAAATAATTTAGTACAGAAGAGACTCTAGAAGAAAAGTGATACTTAGCATTGAAATATTATGGCCAAGCTTGATGAATAATGGCAGAAAAGCAAGCTGCCTTCTCTCTTTTTTAATGATTTATTTTATAAAGCATTCTTTTAGGTAAGTCTTTCTGCCACTGATTGACTATGCAGGCATCACATATAATAAATAGGCTGTCCTTCTGTATATTTGCTAATTTGGTTACTTCAACTATACATGTTACTGTTCAGCTTTTCTGAAATTGACCTATATTTAGAAATTTAAAATGGGGATTTTGGATACAAGAGACAACCAGACGTGTGTGTTCTTGTAGGGGGGAGGAGTACTTGATAAGTTCACCACACATCTCTGACCAGCTTGGAGTCTGCAGGTTCATTCAGGAGAGACCTGAAAATGCCCAAGCTCTGTACCAACCCCAGAGGACTGGGTGATAGCTGACACACATAGGAGAGACTGGAGGGGGCCTGCTAGAAAGTGAAAACTGGAGTAGACTCATAGCCTGCCTGAACTTTGAAGGTGCACCCAACACACATAGAGTTACATTGGTAGTGTGGAATCTTTATTGGGTCAAGGTGTGTTTGAACTCAATCTCTGACCAGTCCTTGGCTTACAAAAAATTATGCTGACACTTGGGAACGACCTCTAAAAAAAAAAAAAAATGAAAGAAAAGAAAAACGAAAACTCTGGAAACCCCAGAGGCAGCATGATGTAGGGGAAACAGATTCCATAGATGAGATCTGGGCCAGGTGGGCTATTTACAAAGACAAGAAAAGATAGCAACAAAGCAGCAATGACAGCCTCATGTAAAAAGCAAGCAAAATCTAGAACTGCTGTGACATACAATCTAAAATGACTAGTTTTCAACAACACCTATGCAACATACAAAGAGAAAATGCAGATCTACAAATAGGGGGAAAATAGCAATATGGTGGAGGGCTGAGCCCTTAACTTGTGAGATCTATGCCAACTCTGGGTAGTCAGTGTCAGAACTGAATAGAATTGAATTTCAGTACATCCAGATAGGATGGAGACACAGTACTACTAAATAAAGCTTGGAGAAGTATCAAGATGAAAATGATGTTTTCTAAATATTCACTGGACAAATTTAAAAGCTGTGTTAGTTAGAAGTGGAAAATGGAAGTCAAGATCTAGAAAAGCAAAAGTTAGTTTAAACATAAATATGAGATAATCAAGGCCTGAATCCCCTGCATCTTAGATACCGATTTAGATCCTGTAGGACATCTTTCTTTACATTATCCACTTGTGCTATCCAAGCCACCATGATAACTGCTTTTGCATGAACACAGACTAATACTACCTATGTCTTACACCTAGTGGTTTGTTGTACCAGCTCCTATGAGCTCCTAGAGCTGAGAGTTAAATATCCGGGAACATTGAGAGCCAGTTGTTAAATCATCAGTAGCTTGAAATTGGCTTTGGGGAGGTGTTTCTGTAACACAGTTAAGGCAAATGCAATCAATGCTATACTTCAGGGCTTTCTTCTTTTCTTTTTCTTTCTATACTTTCACTTCTTTCTCTCCTTCCTTCCTTCCTTCCTTCCTCCCTCCCTCCCTTCTTTCCTTCCTACCTTCCTTCTTTCCTTCCTTCCTTCTCCCTCTCTGTCTCTCTCTCTCTTGTCCTTCCTTTATTTGGAAAGCCAGTTTACCAGCCTCCCACAGCTCACACCTCTCATCTTATGTTTTGCTTCTTTGTCTCCCAGCTGCTGAGAAACATGAGAAACTACGAGTCCAGCTCTGTGGATGAACAACTTGAAACAACAACTTTGCCTGTGCCTATAGGGGTGAACATTTTACCAATGGGAAACAAAATCTAGTGGATGCATTATTTTATTCACTTGAATAGGTTTTCCTAAAATGCAATACACATATCCCTTCCTTAAAACCATAATTTGATCTTGAAAACAACAGCAATAAGTAAAACATATCTTAAACAGAAACATTTTTCATTAATTGCAATTGGCAAAATTATGATGCTGTTCAATTCAATATATTACCATATTTTTAGATAAAAACACAGCATTTGAAAAATAATGAATATAGTTTATATAAATAATAGCAACAAATGGGAAATGAATAAAGTTTTACATACAGGGAAATGTAATGAAGATTTATTTTATTTTCCAAGGAAGAAAAGAAGACTTGATAGTGGGTGGTTATTAGTGAAAGACAGATACAAAGGAGTGCATTTTTTAGCAAATTTTTTTCTTTGGTTTCTTTACTTGACCAAATGTCAAGCTTATTGGAACTCATGGTCTACACTGCACTCAAGAAATACAGCTATACAGAGACACTACTTTTAGGGCAAAACAAGGACTAAATACAGGATACATCAAAACACCTGGAAATAGTGCATATGATGACAGAATGCACAGATCTAGAAGAGGCAACCTCACTGTCTGTTCAGTTGGCATATGTATGTGAAGCAAAATATCTTAATCTTATTCAAATATGGTACACAATTCAAATTTATTTTCTATTGATATTCTCATACTAGAAATTACTATATCGAGTACATTTGTGATTGTGTTACTGCCTGAAACCATAATGTCAAAATCCTAATTCTCATGGTACAGACGTACCTCATTTTGTTGCACTTCACAGATAATTGAACTTTTTTAAAAAATTGAAGGTTTGTGGCAATCCTGTGTCAAACAAGTCTGTCAGCGCCATTTTTCCAACAACATTTGCTCATTCTGTGTCTCTTTGTCACATTTTGGTAATTCTGACAATATTTCAAACTTTTTTATTATCATTTTACTTGATATGGTGATCTATGATCAGTGATCCTTGATGTTACTATTGCAAATTATTATGACTGGCTGAAGGCTCAGGTGATGGTTAGCATTTTTTCAACAATAAAATACTTTTTATTTTTCTTAAGTACTTTTTTTTTTTTTTTTTTTTTTTTGCGGTACGCGGGCCTCTCACTGTTGTGGCCTCTCCCATTGCGGAGCACAGGCTCCGGACGCGCAGGCTCAGCGGCCATGGCCCACAGGCCCAGCCGCTCCACGGCATGTGGGATCCTCCTGGACCGGGGCACAAACCCGTGTCCCCTGCATCGGCAGGCAGACTCTCAGCCACTGCGCCACCAGGGAAGCCCTTAAGTACTTTTTAATTAAGGTATGGACATTATTTTTTTAGACATGAGGTCATTGCACTTAATAGACCACAGTATAAACATAAATTTTATAACAAATTTCTTTTGCATCAGGAAATCAAAAACTTCATGTTATTCGCTATATTTCAATATTCACTTTATTGCAGTGGTTCGGAATTAAACCCCAAATATCTCCGAGGTGTGCCTGTATTTCTTTATTAGATTGTATAAAGAAGTTGTTAAATTGGAAACATAAAAATCACCCAAATAGCAGTATACTCAACAAGCGCTATCATGAGGAACAGTAACTAAACATTTACTTAACAGCCACTGCATGAACTAAGTGCGTAATCTGGTTTCCACTGCATGAACTAAGTGTGTAATCTGGTTTCCACTGCATGAACTAAGTGTGTAATTTGGGTTATCTGAAGACAAGCCCATGAGATTGAGCCAACACCAATGCTTGACCCAAGCGGTATCCAGGTTTCCTCATATATCCTCTCCCTCATTTCCTGATACACTTTTCCTTCCCTCATTTCTACTTTCTTGGAATTATGCTCTCCATTAAAGTATTAGCAATAAACTTTGTTCCTGGTCAGTTTTCTGAGAACTTGACAAGAAGTCTTGCTCTAATATAATTAAAACATATTAATGTTTTATTTGGAGTCAGTTTGGTAAATAATTTATTCTCTAAGTGTCAATGTCATAAATACTTGGTTTAAAGGTGTTTTTAAGAAATAAAGAGGAAAGATAAGAAAAACTGATTCTCTTAACATTATTAAAAACAAGTGAGCTATATCTATATACATATCTATAAATTTGTGAGTATTTTACTGCCTGAAACTATTCTGTTTGGATTGTGAGACTGAAATAGGACAGCTTTCTCTAGGAGCTGACCTAACACTCAAAGTTAGACCATGGTGTCCTCCTGTAGAACAAAATAATCTCACAGGTCAACATCAGAAAATGCCGCTGTGATCACAATGGAAAAAGATAAATTCACTCTCTCTAGACCACACCAGCTTAGTGTCAGTGCACAAACAAATTGACAAAATCTACAGATATGTTATTCACAAATTTGTTTCTCTACAATGAGGGAGTGCCTGGCAAAATGCCACCTTTTTTCCTGTACCTTTAAAACCCTGAACACTGCTTGCCAAGAAAGTCAGTGATCTTAGATGAGGGTTCCCTGCAGAGCTACAGTAGGAGTAAAGCTTTCTTTCTAGTTTCCAGCTTAATCTCAATGTTTTGAGAGGTGTGTGTGTGGGTGTGTGTGTGCACGCACATGCCCACATGCACGCCACTTGAAAGTGATCAAAGCTTGAGTTACGTCAAGTCCCCAGGTACAGTGTAGCCCCAGGAAACAAAATTTATCAAATGTATTTTTTTCAGAAAAGAAGTTAGGGCACTTCCAAAAAGTAAATCAAACTTAAAACTCAAATACACAACCAGAACTGTTACTGTAACCGGTCAGATAAATCTCCCCTAGATATAGAAAGTTCTGCACTGGATTGCTCAGTCCTCCCTGGTCTCTGATCTTATCCAAGTAGAGGGAGAGAAAAATAAATAATCAGAACTGTATTTCTTTATTTCCTGTGATAAAAGTAGAATCCTCTTAACACACAACTTCCCATCAGCTGTGCTGGAATAATTTGCTTTCTTAAATGGACTGGGTTGGCAGAGAAGAAAGGTGATGGACACAAAGCCACGTAAAGTACTGCAAAATAAAATCAACAGCTCTTACAGAAAGGAAATGAAAAATATCATTTTGTAGTACCCTACTCCTATGTCTGACCAGCACCAATATTTTCCTTCTATAGGTGATACATTTTCACCATTGGTGAGTCAGATTATTTATTTTTTTTTATTTTTATTTTTTGCGGTACGTGGGCCTCTCACTGTTGTGGCCTCTCCTGTTGCGGAGCACAGGCTCCGGACGTCAGGCTCAGCGGCCATGGCTCACGGGCCCAGCCGCTCCACGGCATGTGGGATCTTCCTGGACCGGGGCACGAACCCGTGTCCCCTGCACCGGCAGGCGGACTCTCAACCACTGCGCCACCAGGGAAGCCCAGTCAGATTATTTTGTAAAAAACAATAAAAAATTACAGGGCATTGCATTTTCCACTTCCAGATGTGATGTTAGGAGCTAAGGTACACTCAAGGACTTTCCCTTTAGTAGAAAAAGAAATCAATAATGATTACCTATGTCAAGGAGTCCAAAGAGGGACAATACAAATAAATGGTTGTGTTGGGTAGTGAATGGGCATGTTGGGAGGTGACAGGGTGAGTGTGGCTTGGGATACAGTGGTTGAGAGTATTGACCCCAGAATTGGGCTGCCTGATTTGCAATCCTTGTCTCTCCTGCCATTTGCATCACCTTGAACAAGTTACATGCTTTCATGGAGCTTATTCTAATAAGGAAAGAGACAAAAACAAGCAATAAAATAATAAGTAAATCATAAAAAATTTTAAGTGCAGAGCAACATAAGAGGGTGGAGAGTCAAGGTTGGGGGGCTGGGTTGCAACAATAAAGAAGATAGCCATTAGTTATTGAAAGGGTACCCATTGAAAAGGTGACATTTAAACATTAGGATAAAGCATTCCAGATAGAGGAAACGGGCAGTGTAAAAGCAGTTAAAGTGGCAGCAGTACCTAGCGTATTCAAGGAGAAAACCTCATGGAATTTATTATAACTAAAGCTTAGTGAGTGAAGGGGGATTTGTAGGAGGTAAAGTCAGGGAGACCATGGACAGCCAAGTCTTATATGACTATTTCAGACATTGTAAGAACATGGGAAGCCATTTTAGGGCTTTGAATAGGAAGACATTACGTCCTTTTAACAAAATTAGAAGGGAAATCTGAGTCATCAACTGGTGGCTAACTTGAAGAATTCTGATGATAGATCACTTTGTACTTCTTAGCATACAACTTCAAAAGGGTTTAAAGCATTAAATATCATTGCTATAAATACAACCCTTTTACCTCATCTATATAATTACATGAACAAATTTTCTCCATAAAAATATTAAAATTTATAATATTTTCATTCAAAACTGTCTCTAACAATAAGCAAAAGTCAGGTTAATTGCAAACCTAATTAACTGCAAAAAAAAAAAGTAAAGAAAACAGTGACAACAAAAAAACCCTAAAACTTAGCAGCTGCGTCCAATTCCTAGAAATCTCAATATTTATAGTCTAACCACAGGTTTAAAGAGCAGCAGCTAAATTTCAGGGCAGTGCAAACTAAGGAAACTCAACTTTGGGATCTGTTTAAAGTGAATGAAATTAAGGTCTGACATGGAGCAAACTCACATCTAGTTGCTACTAATGAAGGGAAAAATAAAATGATTTGGCAGGTACCATTACTTTCAAATCCTACAGAAGCTACCAAAGGAGAGTGAAGTGGAATTTCAAATATTATCTGAAAAATCATCAAATGGCATTTTTGATGTGATCTTCTGCAGTATGGACCCACAGACATGATTTCTTTCAATACTCATAATAATACATTTTCAGTACTCATACAAGTCTTTTTGTCAAGAGACAGAATTACTGCTGCACATATTTACCCTTGAAACTTGGCAGTCGGTGCTGCCCCATTAAAATCACAAGAGCTGGGAAGGAGAATTTTTTTCTTCATCTAAAATTATGTTCTATCTACAGAAGGAGGGTAAGGAACACTGGGCAAGAAGATGAACAATACTAAGTATTCACTACCTGTGATCATAAATCTAAGATTTATATATACATATGGTATATTTATATATCTTGATCATATATGTGTTGATTATATATATGTATATATATAATCTTGATCATATACTATATATCTTATTCACATGTAGTAGACTTTTAGTATTTTATATATGTTTTATAAGTTATATGTATATATCTGTATGCAAAGGTTTGTGTGTATGTGTAGTTTTAACCGCATTTCTTACTGACATAAAAATATTCATTTAACAAGTATTTGGTGGCTGACTCTTGGTTTCGTTTTACTTATGATTTCAGCTTTGAAGTCTGTAGCATGTGAGGCAAGTATGAGTGATTCAATTTGATGAGATATATGGCTCTGTCAATGTGATTGTGACTTCTTAGGTTTTCTGGTCTGGCCATATGGAGCAAATGTCACAAACCACAACCATATGCTTGGTTTTATTTCAGGACTTTATGGAAGAATAATTGACGAAAGTGTACAAATGTCCCCAGCAATGAAGACATAAAATAGCATGTATCAATATTCTCTGTAGTGCTAGTCCAACATTGTGGATCCTTCCATGATACACTGCCTGCATTTAAATAAAGCCAAGACAGTACATTAAAAGTGAAAAATAGGCAAAAACTAGGAAAGCTGGTAAAAATTATCTTTCAACATTTTTCATTACAAAAATTTAGATTGGAAAAGCTTAAATAAGTTAGAGAATGCCCTTAAATATGTTAGACACAACCAAATAGCTTGGTTGTTTATAACAGGTATTATAACACCAACACTTGGCACTTACAATGCTTGATAAACAATCTATTTAAAATTGTCAGAAGATTAGTTTGTTTTTTTCAGTACGCGGGCCTTTCACTGTTGTGGCCTCTCCTGTTGCGGAGCACAGGCTCCGGACGTGCAGGCTTAGTGGCCATGGCTCACGGGCCCAGCCGCTCCGCGGCATGTGGGATCTTCCCGGACCGGGGCACGAACCTGTGTCCCCTGCATCGGCAGGCGGACTCTCAACCACTGCGCCACCAGGGAAGCCCAGAAGATTAGTTTTGATCTTCAAATGTTTACATGGATTAGATAGCGCTGTATTTTAAATCAACTATACAGAGTAAATGTAAGGTGCCATTTGTTGCTGGAGAAAATGTAATATTTGGGGGGTGGGGGTGGGTGGGAGGAGTAGAATTAGAGAGTACTGGACAGGAAATCAGAAGATTAGATCACCTCTTCCCCAGCTACTTTTGACCTTGACTTAGTTACTCGTTTGCAATTTTCTCATGTTTTTCTTTTAAAATGTTGATCTGATTTCAAGTTCTGTCTCAGATACCTACTGGCTATGTGACCTCAGGCAACTTTTACAACATTCCTGAGCTGAGTTTTTTGGTCAGTAAAATTGAGATAAATATTCCTACTCTATAACATTTTGGTGGAGACCCTATATGTGAAAACTATTATGGAACCAATAAAATATTTTATAGAAATTTGTCTTAATAAAAAGCATAATCAGATGTTGCCTCTTCTGAGAAAGCTTCTTTGAAGTCAAGGTTGTGTGAAGGCTCGGAGTCCTTCCATATCACCCTCTGCTTACCCCTCGTGGGACAGATAAAAAATACATGTTTGGAATCTGTTAGAGTAGATCATGAAGAACAATAACATAATGTATAAATACGTCCGTGTGGTAAAAGCTCTATGTGTCAGATAGAGGGACAGAATTAAAATAACTCAAGTTATATTTTTCATCTTTACAATCACTTTGTCTAGTTTTATTTAAAATATATTTTAAATGGAGGAATATGTATACAGTTGAATGCAACGTAGAAGAAAAGAACAAGAACAGAGGAGTGTATTGTAAAGAAAAGTAAGGGCCATTGCCCAGGTTCTTAAACCAATTAGTTTGTATAAATTACTCTAGGGCTATGTATTCAACAGAAAACCCACCTGGGAGGAAGGAGTTCAGTTTAGACACAAGTGGTCAGGAATGCTTAAACTAGGGCTGTGGTGAGAATGAAGATGGAGGTGGTAGGTTGGATGAAATAAATATGTAGGAGATAAAGTCTGCAGGTCTTGATGAGAGGGAAGGAAGAAGCAAGAGTAATAGATGACTCTCAGATTTATAAGTTTAGTGGCTTAGAAGTTGAGGATCCTGGGAAATAAAGAAGAATGATACGGAGGGAGGAAAATGAATCAGCGTCATGGAATTTGCTTTCGAGGTACTCAAAGGAATCCTGGGAAACGGATACATATTTGGGAGTTATCTAATATTGGCAGAAGTCGAAATCATGAAAATGATAATAAGCTCACCTTGAGTTTTTAAAAAATGAAAGTATATCAAGGACTGAGTCCCATGGAACAGTAAAGTTTAAAAAACAAGAGAATAAAGGAAATCCAGGAAGAAAATCAAAGCTGGATTGTGAGAGAGATTCTAGTGAAATTGCTTATTTGTACCTAAGATTCCTCTTATAGATTCAGCATCTGCAACAGTATCAACTGTAACTGCTCTAGGCTAAGCAAGCTTGCTGTCTGCACTGCTGGATGTTTAAAATTCATATATCAACCCTCTGAAGCCATAAAATCAATTTCTGAATTTGTAGTCTCCCTGTGACAAAGGAGAGAAAATGTGTTGGGCAATGAAGACCTATGGTCCTGTAATTCCCCCCAAGAAGAAAAGACTTCTGATATAAGGTTGAACCATAACAGAATTCAAGATATAATTCTTAAACCCCGAAAGTGCTTCCAAAATCTCATACAGGTTCATTTCCCAAGATACAGTTTGCTGATACACATCTCTCCATCTAAGATAGATAACTTTTTTTTCCCCCAACAGAACATGAACAGCAGGTCAGTTAAATTTGGGATTATTTTTATATATAAAATACAGAGACAACTCCAGACTGACTTTGTGCGTGAATATGTCTAAAAAATTTTTATTCTGATCTGTTTTCCAAAGTTGATAAGGATGATGAAGATTACTGTTTATGCTGATATGTCAAGAAGAAAGTAATAAAATTTGAGTAGAGGTAAACGTTTTTCCTTTCTGTGGTTTCAGAGGAATCTTTACCACAACAGGTTTTGAAGTGGTACAGATGGACTCTGATTAAAATCTCCATTAAATTTTTAAACTGAGTGACGGTGAACAAATTACTTGACCTCTCTGTGAACACCTTACTCCTTGAAAAGAATGATAGAAATGCTGAGCATACTTGATCTGTGATGAACACAGAAGATAATAAGTGTAAACTTGTCCTGCAAACGTAATGGAATCTACAAATGAGAAAGGCATTTCCTACTATACACAGGTTCCTAATGGAAAGTAGTCAATGTCATTGTAGAAAATATATCTCAGATGATTTATTTTCAAACTGAATTGAAAAGCTATTGTCAGAAAACTCTAGCAAAATGAAATTGTATTTTGTAACCTTCAAGTCAGAGTCCTGGTTTAGCAAAATGTGCTGTGGGCATTAACTGACATTGTTGTTAGTTATGATTAAGTATCTTAAACATTCTTATCCAGACCTCAACGAGAATAGACTGATACTAAACCTGCGATTGGAAAGAAGCAGAAGTCAGGACAGGATATCAGATCCTGGATAAAGCATTTGATCATTTTTGGAGTTTGGACAATGTTCACGCATTTTGTCTGCATTCAGACCTAATTACAAAGTGTTCTTATTTATTTCTTGATTCATCATAACCACAGAGTGGTCTTGTTTGATGCTGACATTCTGTGAGATTACATTCAGCAGGAAAACACTGTTGACTAGCTGTGGATGTCAACCCAGCTCCCACCCGTGAGAAACTTTTTTTGTGTGTGTTTGTTTTCCTCAGTTACATGACCCTGTATTATTTGATCCTAATTTTCTCTCTGATGGTTTCTCCTTATACCTTTTTTGCTTTCACTATGCCCTGCCATACTGGCTTTCTTTTCTGTCACTTAAACAAGCCAAATATATTTCCGGTCAGCACGTCTGAACTTGATATAACTTATACATAAAGTTCACCTCTCCCGGATCAGCCCATAGCTGTCTTCTTCTCATTATTCAGTTTGCAACTCAGACATTACCTCCTGGAGAGGCCGTGCCAGTCTCTCTTTCCACATTAATCCATTGTTTCTTCTTTATAGTATTTATCTGTAGTTGGGATTTTCCTATGTATTAATTTATTTAAAGTTGGTCTTTCACCAATCTGAGGGCAGCAATATCACTATGCAGACAGTAGAACAATGATAAATATTTGCTGAATCACTTTTATAACTCTTTAGGGTCAATCACAGAATATTCTGTATAGTATAAATGTTCAAAAATATAATCCAGAAGTGAATGAGAGTTTGATTAATTTTATACGTAAATTATACTAAATAACTAGTTGAAATAACATTAATTAAACTGTACATAGTACAGGTGATACTGAGGTCTGCAGGACTTTGCTTCTGGTCTTTATTGACTGCTGAATTAGTCTCTTTCTGGTTTTTCTTAAATGTTAATCTGATTTTGAAAAATATATTCTAAATTTCAAAGGTTGTTAAAGTCATTTACCTTTTCTTTTTTAAATTTTTGTAATCTTAGGAAGCCTTAGAGGTCATCTACACCTGGTCTAATGCACTGATTTAACTAAGCTAAATGATTGGAAAACTAAGGCCCACAAAATGAGTGGTAGAATCTTTTTACTGTTAGATGTTAAAACTTGGTTTCTTTCACATGATTTAGTGTCATTTTTATATACAATATAGCCTCCATTCAGATAACTTCCCTACATTTCAATGAAAATAGAAAACTTTAAATAGAATAGCTGACCTATATAACACATTGATAGAAAACATCTTAAAAATAACTTAGATAAAGCAGAAGAAATAGAAAATATATTCTTTAAATTAATGATGATGGTTACAGATATATTCACACTCTTATTCCAATTTCCTTCTCCAAAATACTAATTGAACACACAAACTTAAAAAAATGGATCACAATAGAAATTGTTGACTAAACACAGTACTCTTAAAAATATAGCATGAATATTGTACCAATAAAAAATTTTAATTAAATAGTGTACACTGGTTGAGATTTAAATTTGTTAGTAGAGACTATGCAAAAAGTTTGATTTTACCCCTTAAAAAGATGCTTAAGGTAAAATTTTCCCTCAGTGTTTTGGAAAGCATCCCATAATTTTCATATTGACAAGTTCCTAAAGCATATTAAAATTAAAATTGCAGCTCCAGTAGATACAACTCTATCCTTGGTGATCAAAATGAGCAAAGGAGAAGAGCTCTGCATCCAAATGACTCATTTTTATGATTTCTACATATGTAAGCCATTAGATTGGCAAAACAAATCAAGGTGACCATACACATCTATACTTTGCTTGCTGAAAGGTAAGACTAGACAATCTGGATGGTATTTTGCATCAGTTAATGACATATGAAGATCATAAAGGCAGGTGAACTGCTTCTGCTGTATTGCTTGTTCTTGGAATTATTTTAGATATTTGAGGAGAAAGAGTCATGAATAGGAATAAAATGTTATATTTTATCCATAATGATGCACATAGCCAAATCTTTAGTATTCACCTGAATCATGTTGGGGCAACCCATCCGTGATTGATCTACTTTTCTATTAAAAGGCAGCAAGAAAAGCTTTTTTGCATATATTAAATTCCATTTTAAAGTTAACTGATTTCAAAATGGGGCATATGAAGAACCATGCTCCAGTGGGACACACTGAGGTATGTCCAAAAAAGTGACCAGAAAGCTAAACAGACTCAGAACCACCTATGAAGATCACCTAAGGGAAAAGAGACAATTACCTTGGGCAGCTGTACTAATATTTTCAGCTAGATGTAAATTTCATAGTTACTTGCTCTGGTGTTTTTCAGTGTCCCTGCCTTGAAACCTAGACTTCCACTGAGGTCTCTGAGGGTTTCCAAGAAGGCTGAAGGGGAAGCCAAGTAGTCAGCTTCTCAGCTTTTCACTCTCTCTCCATCCACAACTCATCTGCTGGTGTGTAGTTTATTCATGAGAGTATCACATGGGATTTTTGTTTAACAAGTCCACTACTAAAAAATCTAAATTATTAAATATATGAATCTAGGACAAACCTTCCATATACAGATAAGAAAATAATGTAAGATGTTAAATCATATGAAACTAGGAAACTTTGAGTTGAATGAAATGTAAAATAAATAAGGAAAGAAATCAGATGTGCTCAAATGTCTGGAAAACCTATGCCTAAGGATTAGGGGTAAAAGTTGTTTTTTTTTTTTTTTTTTAAATATCATAATTTAAGCTGTCCCAAATGGAAAGTGAGCTGCCCTCAGAAGCAGCACTTTTCCTCAGTTGTGAAGCTATTAAGGCAGAATCTGGAAATCCACTTTTAAAAAAAAATTTATTTTATGTTGGAGTATAGTTGATTTACAATGTTGTGTTAGTTTCAGGTGTACAGCAAAGTGATTTAGTTATACCTATACATATATCTATTCTTTTTCAAATTCTTTTCCCATTTAGGTTATTACAGAATATTGGGCATAGTTCCTCGTGCTATACAGCAGGTCCTTGTTGGTTATCTATTTTAAACATAGTAGTGTGTATATGTCAATCCCAAACTCCTAATTTATCCTTCCCTCACCCCCCACCTTTCCCCTTTGGTAACCATACGTTTGTTTTCTAAGTCTGTGAGTCTGTTACTTTTGATGGTGATATAGAGAAGACGAACACACCAGGTGGAGAGTTAGAAGTGGTGACCTTCAGACTGTTTTTAGCTCTGAGAATCTTGGCTTTATCATATACAATGAAGTAAACTCTGCCAGATACCCCGAGGTTATGGAAGATTATGATTAAAGTTTGTTTGAGATGTCTTGTTAAATACAATTGTCCTTGTGTTCCTGTCCATTTAGCCAATTAGAATTCTCATCTTGTGAATTCCTCTATTTCCTTACACAGCCCACTGTGAAAGAACACACCCATTTCATAAAAATGTTTCCTTATATTTCTTCCTGCTCAAATATTATGTTAAATAGTAAATAGATGTCGGCTCAAATACGCTCTCTAAATGATTATTATTGCCTGCCTAGAGGGTTGTGTTAAATAAGATGCTGAAGTCTAGTTTTAAGTCAAAGAGAAAGTGGAGGCACTTAATCCCAGGTCCATGCTATCCTTGGTATAAAATCACAAACAAATAAATGGGTGAATTTACCTGAGTGATATAAACAAAACGACACGTACAGCAAATAGCTTAGAAAAACTGTAAATTGCCTTTATCATCCATTTAACTATTTGGCTATAGGATCTGAAGTTTAATTATGTGTAGAAATCCCTAGAACGTTATTGTTAGGATGCTATTTAATCCCAGAATTTTTTTCCAGAATGACGTGATTCAACAGCTTCTGCGATATTTTTAAGAAGCCATGTATAGGAAGACTATTTCAACTACAGTTTTTTCTACTACCAAAAATATCATGTAATGATTTTCAAATTTTTCATATCATCATTTTAAAAGCCTTATTTTATCTTCATAAATACATTTTAAAAAGTAAACTGCGTTGATTATGTTTTTACTTCAAACCTTACCCTACGTCTTGCCTCATTTATTATATTATGTACATAGTAATAGAAGTACAAACCAGAAATAATTGGGTCTATTTTCTTTTTTAAGAACAGATGAAATTTAATCTTGAAAGCTATTTGGAATTACTTTGCCATTTCTGAATTTAAAAAGGGGGATCATTTTTTTTTCCTGGGGGAAACAGAATAACCGTAAAATTGGGAAGGAGAACTCTGGTTCTAAATTCCTTTTAGTATGCAAATCATGGAGGGCCTATATTCTTTTCACAGTTCCTCACGTAGGAAACCTTGCTCTGAGAGTAAAGATAGTGCCACAGGAAAGCTAAAAGCTGAAACCTGCAGACCTGTAACTGTGAAGTAGTTTGATATCTGATCCATGCTAGGAACTTCAGGAGAGAATATATCAGCTGCCTGGTTGTTCATATATTAGACTTGCTGGTTCTGAGAGAAGTTTAGTGTTTCAGCTAAGAAGCAATTTCACTTTATCTTAATATTAAAAATATGCTGTGATTTTCAAGTACATTAATGCTTTTCCTTTTCGTTTTTACAAAACTAAAAAGAAAATTATTTTTTTCTTGGTAGAAAAGCAGCATCTCAATTATACAGAGACTACTGAACTTGACAGAGTTCAACCTCAGAGAGCAAACTCATTTTCCTATACTACAGTGATGAGTTCTTATGTCAAAGAGAAACACTGTTCTAGTATTTGCTTAACTTTCAAGTAAGTTTTAACCAGAAAACATTACCATGTGATAAAGGGTAGATTAAAATGAAATAAATGAATCAATACAATAAATCCACAATATTCCAAGTATATCATCTCTGAATCAGAAATGTCTGGAAAATAAGCAAAGCCACTTAAATGAATCAAAAGGTTACAGGAGACTTTATTATGTAATGGAAATGTCCATTCTTCCACAGTTTTCAAACCCTTGAGAATCTCTTATACTCCTCGTGATTCTTACTGGGCTGTAAATCCAGAGTCCTTAACTCTTGGTGCTGGGAAAACTGGACAGCTACATGTAAAAGAATGAAATTAGAACACTCCTTAACACCATACAAAAAAATAAACTCAAAATGGATTAAAGATCTAAATGTAAGACCAGACACTATAAAACTCTTAGAGGAAAACATAGGAAGAACACTCTTTGGCATAAATCACAGCAAGATTTTTTTGATCCACCTCCTAGAGAAATGAAAATAAAAACAAAAATAAACAAATGGGACCTAATGAAACTCAAAAACTTTTGCACAGCAAAGGAAACCATAAACAAGACGAAAAGACAACCCTCAGAATGGGAGAAAATATTTGCAAATGAATCAACAGACAAAGGATTAATCTCCAAAATATATAAACAGCTCATGCAACTCAGTATCAAAATAACAAACAACCCAATCAAAAAATGGGCAGAAGACCTAAATAGACATTTCTCCAAAGAAGACATACAGATTGCCAAGAGGCACATGAATCACCAATTACTAGAGAAATGCAAATCAAAACTACAATGACGTATCACCTCACACCAGTTAGAATGGGCATCATCAAAAAAATCTACAAACAATAAATGCTGGAGAGGGTATGGAGAAAGGGGAACCCTCTTGCACTGTCGGTGGGAATGTAAATTGTTACAGCCACTATGGAGAACAGTATGGAGGTTCCATAAAAAACTAAAAGTAGAATTACCATATGACCCAGCAATCCCACTACTGGGCATATACCCAGAGAAAACCATAATTCAAAAAGACACATGCACCCCAATGTTCATTGCCTCACTATTTACAATAGCCAGGTTGTGGAAGCAACCTAAATGTCCATCGGCAGATGAATGGATAAAGAAGATATGGTACATATATACAATGGAATATTAGTCAGCCATAAAAAGGAATGAAATTGGGTCATTTGTAGAGATGTGGATGGACCTAGAGACTGTCATATGGAGTGAAGTAAGTCAGAAAGAGGAAAACAAATATATATTAAAGCATATATGTGAAATCTAGAAAAATGGTACAGATGAACCATTTTGCAAGGCAGAAATAGAGACACAGATGTAGAGAACAACGTATGGACACCAAGGGGGGACAGAGGGGTGGGATGAAGTGGGAGGTTGGGATTGACATATATACACTAATATGTATCAAATAGATAACTAATGAAAACCTGCTGTATAGCACAGGGAACTCCACTTCATTCTACAGTAGAAACTAACACAACATTGTAAAACAGCTATACCCCAATTAAAAAAAAAAAAGCATGGATAAGAGCTCTGGAGTCCTGCCTACCTATGTTTACATCCCAGATCTCAAATTTACTACTGTGTATCTTGATTCTGTCTCTAGCATTTCTTCCTCATTTTCCAGTTTTAGCTTATCCTTTTAAATCCAAGTGGCTGAGGCAGGACCCAGGGTTCTAAGGAGGAATTGCTCAATACAGAATAGAAAGGAAGACTGCTTCCAAATCATTAAGTATAAATCTAGTATTCCTTTTTAATTACACTTAGCTTTGCCTTCCATGGCCTAATTTAGTTTTTTTCTTCTTTTTTTTTTCCTTTAGTCAGTTCTTCCTTCTATATTTGAATTTTTGCTTGCTCTACTGGAGTTCTATTATTTGGCTGTTTAATATGGGTGAATTCTTTAGTATTTTAAACTGTGAGCTCACTTCATCCAACACGTTGTCAGGTAAGATTGGCTTGATCTTGATTCCTTTATTCAAGTTATCAACCAGGATTTGGAAAAGAACCTGCTTCAAATGATGACTCGGACGTTACATTCTGCCAGATGTGGTAAATATCTTGTATTGGAAGTTTACTTTGTGCCAGATACTTTGAAGAGATGATTTCATTTAATTCTCCCAAGGACTCTATGAAGTGGATAATATTATCCCCATTAGTCAGATGGGTAAAATGAGGCCCAGGAATACACTTAAGTACAAGAGCCAGCCTTGGAGATGACACATCTTTCACAACAGGCAATGTATCTAATCAACTCAGGACACTGATTCTCTTCTTCTCTTCTTTTCTTCTATTACTCCCTCCTCTCTTCTTTCACTACCTAGCGTTTCCTTTTTCTCTTTCCTTATTTCCTTATTTTGGAAACTGAGGAGACAATGAGGAATTGGGCAGAGACCTTGCTTTCAAGTAATTTATAGGCTCATCCTTCAGTTAATCACAGTACTCTGTGGGCATTTAACATTCATCAAATACTGTATTTTAAATATGCAATGAACTAAATATATGAACATCTAGCTAACCTAAAGAGAGGATCTGTTCCCCCAACCCATTATTCTAGTTATAATATAATAAAAAATATCCTCTCATTTTTTTATAGTACACTCTTCTTTTAGGACTCTAACAAGTCAGCTGTCATTTAGAGCTACTTTTTTTTCTATAATCTGATACCTTTATCTTATATTACAAAGATTATAGGGACATATTTTACCCTTTAAATAAATTTAAATAATGGTGGCACATTGTAGGATTTTCAGAATTTGGTGGGGAGAATATACTTTAGTACAGTTGACGTCTGGTGGACAATTTTAAAAATTGCTTTTTGGAGGTAATTGACAGCAGTAAAAGAAAAAAAATGCAAAGTTCACACATGAAAACAAGTCAACCAAATAAACCAAGAAAAATATTTCCTTGCCCAATAAATCATAGAGAATTAACTTCTTGAGTGAAACTGGAAAAAAATGGCATGAATGAAAGAGATGAGGAATGTAGTAAATAGAGTTAATCAAGCAGTTAACTTAGTTATTTGCACAGGGGGATTCTTTTGAAGTGTTAAATATTGACATTGTAATGAACTTTCTATTTTGAAGTTCCATGATTTCTTAGAAATGTAAATGAAAGGAATACAATTATGCACAAGCAACTTAATTATATATCAAATCAGAAGAAATGAATTGCTCTGTTGAGGAAAACTCTCCTAAACAAAATAAATAAGTAAAATATCACTTTAAAGAGGATCTAAGGTTTAGTGCTTTGTGTTTTTATTTCCTCAGTTGGATGGATTTTACTTAGTCTTTTCTAAATTATTAACACATTTGCTATGGTAACTGCTTTTAAGTCACTGTTTATCTGAAACAATTCAGCTGTCTAAATTAACATCAGCTATGCCTTTTTAGAGCCTTGTAAAAATAAACTCATCTAACTTTATTCATTTATAAGGTATGAAATATCTGATTGTACTCTTATTTTTTCACATTTCACTTTCATTAAAGCTTTACTACATCCTACTTTGAAGCCTACATTCCTCTCTGTATTTTTGAGGTGAGTAGCAATGTCCCTCAGGAGACTTCTCAAGGGCATAGATTCATGGCAATTTTGGCAAACTGTGCCTTATAATTTCTATGATTCCTGATCAATTGTATTGTTAGAGTTACAAATTCAAAGAGATGTGAAGACACCTGACTATCTCTATCTTAAAATAAAGTCAAATGTTAAATTGCTGATTTGTTCTCTCAAATATAACATTAAAACTGGGCTGGGGGAAAGAAACCTTGCCACTCAAATAGTACATAACTTTAATATTTGCAATCTATTGGGTGTAAATTCTCTGCCAAGAATTGTGCTAATCACTTTATATGTATATTTTTATTTAATCCTTCCAGAATATCAATTGAAATTGTGAATAAATTAATAATTTGCATTTTAAACTAAATTGGTGACCAATTATTTAAACAGCCAAATAGTATAATATTTAACAGAAACACAGGATAGCCTAATTAATATAACATATGTCTATTTAGTACAGTTTAAGCTATCTTGAATACCTGATGTTTAATTATGTTTTAATATAATCTACATGTGTTTGTGTATTTGTCTTTCTAATCCTTTTCCTTTCTTTTTCTTTTTTCATTTCTAGGAGACACATTCACTTACACAGAATGAACTTACTTTAGGTTTTATTATTCTGCTTCCATTTAAGGACAATATTGCTTATTTTATTTTTAAAATCTTTATTGGAGTATAGTTGATTTAAAATGTTGTGTTACTTTCTGCTGTACAGCACAGTGAATCAGTTATACATATACATATATCCACTTTTTTTTAGAATCTTTTCCCATGTAGGTCATTACAGAGTATCGAGTAGAGTTCCCTGTGCTATACAGTAGGTCCTAATTAGTTATGTATTTTATATATAGTATTATGTGTATGTCAATCCCAATCTCCCAATTTATCCCTCCCCACCTTCCCCCCTTGTAACCATCAGATTATTTTCTACATCTGTAACTCTATTTCTGTTTTGTATATAAGTTCATTTGTACCATTTTTTTAGATTCCACTCATAAGCAATATCATATATTTGTCCTCCTCTGGTCTGAATTACTTCACTCAGTATGACTGTCTCTAGGTCCATCCATGTAGCTGCGAGGGACAACATTGTTTAAATCTTTTCCATTTGTTTCAAAATTTGTAGATCAGACAATTAGAAGCAATACAGCTATATAACTGTGGCTTACAATACTGGAGAGATTCATTTTCTTCTCTGTTGCCTGTTCTATCAAATAAATAGACTAAGAGTTTATGATTAATACTCTTAGTGCTGTAGTGAGATACCTTAATTTGAGCACAAAGCATAGCATTAGCTAAAGCTCTTTCTCATGATTTAGGTCACAAAAGCCCCAAGTTAATAAAACTTCAGTTAAACTTCTGGAGTCTCCAAGTTGAAAAAATGTAATCCTTTTGCAAAATTAGAACAACAACAAAAAAAAGCCCAGTAATGACCTGTCATTGCTGGCAAATCTACAGAATTTAATAAACTTTTCTATTAATTTTCATATATATTATATTACTTTATTCTATGTTTTGTTATTGAAAAGTGCTTGTTAGCAAAATGATGAGTTTTGACAAATGAATACAACTGTGTAACCACCCTATAACAAAGATATAGAACAGTTCTAATATTTTCCTTATATCTTATGGATGTGTTCTTTTACACAATAGTGATACTAGGCAAATTTTTCTTAACCCCAAAGGAGTGAAAAGAATGTATAAGTCTAGTCTGGATACAATCAATAGAATTATATTGGGATAGGGGTTTCAAAGAGAGAACATCAGTGTAGGCTAACCATACATGGACAATCTTCAGGTTTGACCTAGTTGGAAGGGAAAATAATGGTAATAAGAACAGGACCAGCTATGCTTCATGGAATCTTCTGCAGCTCAATCTTGGCCATCCTCTTTTCTTGATTACTTGCCTTCCTTAGTGTCTGACATAATAAGGTCAAACTTTGAGTTGGCCTCATTAAGCGTGGCTAACTAAGCTTATGCTGTACATACCAGCACAGACCTATTGCTAACATGTCTCATGATTAAAATAAAATAAAAATCAAATAAAATTATAATTTTTTAGTAAATAACCAAGAGCAGTTTTAATCCATCCCCTCATTTTTCACACCATTCACAGGCTTTGCTCTTCTTACACTGTTTCAGAGGGCTTTTCTTTTTCATTTTTCCAGCTTTTTTGAGATATAATTAACAAATAACACCTTAATTGTTGGATATATGTATATATTGTGAAATGATTACCACAGTAGAGTTAGTTAACATCCATCACCTCCCACAGTCACGATTTTTTTTGTGTGTGTGGTGAGAACATTAACTTTCTTAACAAATTTCAAGTATATAATACAGTATTTTTAACTGTAATCACCATGATGTATGTTAGATGTCCAGAACGTACTCATTTTATAACTGAAATTTCGTAACCTTTGACCTACATCTCCCAATTTTCCCCACCCCCTAGCCCCTGTCAACCACCAATCTACTCTGTGTTTCTATTAGTTTACCTCTTTTAGATTCCACATATAAGTGGGATCATATAATGTTTGTCTTTCTCTGTCTGACTTATTTCACTTAGCATAATACCCACAAGTTTCATCCATGTTGTCACAAATGGCAGAATTTCCTTTTTTATGGTTGAATAATATTCAAACTCCACAAGGTGGATGATTAAAATATTTTATGAGTGTCTCCCATTTTTACATTGAATTAGCAATTTACCATAAGCAGTGATATTTCCATGAGATTAACAATAATATTTATGGATATTCTAATGGATATTTGTGGGTTAATTTAAATACAGCTTTGAGAATAACAAAAGAATTCCCTTTTTTTAATTTAAAAAGAGTTTATAAAGCTACAATGCCTTATTAAAGGGAAATAAATGACTTGTGTTGGTGAGAAAAATTTTTTCTCTCCCCTTCTAGTTTCTTTGGGCTGGTCTAAGAATTAAATTTATATGAGACAGATAAACAGGAAAAAAAACTAATTACATACCTGTGGGGGCTCTATAAGAATATGAGACCTCCAGACAGCCAGGCAATTGCTTATATGCTATGTGATCAAAGGAGAAATGGGTAGGAATCTGGTATTTCAAAGGTGAGGAAGATAATTCACAGGGAGGTGGGAAGAGCAAATGTTTGGTAACCAAATGATTGCCCTGCCATGCAGATAATTATTTTTTATGTTAAAAAAAGTGATCTTTAGTAATAGCTCTCCTCCTGATGCAGGCACCCTATCCAAATTCTTTTAGACAGTTAAAGGGGAGGTAAAAAGAAAAACTTCCTGAGTCTTCTGTTTTTCAAGATTACCCAGCCCAAAAGAATCCTCATGCCAAAGAGACACACTGTTGGGTGGCAAATTTTGCTCTCCTAAACTTGGAAGGAAGGAAACTTGCTTTCTGTTCTGTCTCCAATAACTTTGGATCAGACACTTTAAGTTACGAGGAATATATTCCAGCCCTTTGCTGCATGCTAACTCCATGTTCAGATGCACCTTACTGCTTAGAGGACTGGCTCAGTTAAAAATAAATACTTCTAGACAAAAGGGGCAGATTTTAAATGATAATGATAATAACAGTTCATTATTTGTTATTTTTGAGCTTTTCTGTACCAAGCACTTTGCTACAAGCATTTTAACATGAATTGTACAATTCAAGCTTCAAACTGTCTGAAGACAGAATTTGAGAAAACTAAGGATTAGAGAAATAAGTGATTTTTCTCCAAGTCCAAAGCCAAAAGAAAGATGCAGAGCCTGGCCTCACACCCAAGTTTGTCTTGGCTCCAATTCCTCATAATAATTGCATTTTCAGCCTCCCCAGTCTTCTGCTGGAGCTCCTGTAACAAACAGCCCCATCATTGGTTTCTTCCACTTGTTGGTAGGGAATACACTCTGCTCAGCTCTTCAGTTCTTGTGGCTGACTTGGACACTGATGGTTGACTTCACCATTTGTCCAACAATTTTACCCTGATCTTTTACCTTGAGCAGCTAAACGACCTCTCTTGAAACCCTAAGGCTCACAATGCCACAGCCAATGGACAACCCAACTGAGTCTCCTTTTGTGAAATTGCCCTGTAGATTTTTGGTGATTCCCAATCACCATTCATCTCTACAGATACTCCTGAATGTTCTGCACCTGGCTTCAAGATCCCACTATCCTTAACAGTCCCCTGGAGTCACTTGTTGCCTCCAGGGAACAACCAGAAGATATAGCCTCAGTGTGTGACCTTCATTTGTAAAATGACATGACTACTATCTATGTCCCTTCTTGAAGCTGCTGTGAGAATGAGTGAAATGATGTATGTGAAAGCTCTTTAAAATTTTTAGCACCTTTAATTTCCTCCTCTCTCAACCGAAGAGAATTGAACTAGATAATATCTAAGGTTCCAATGGCTCAGTGATTCTATTATATGTAATTTATAAGCTTGCCATGCAAATTCCTGATTTGGACTTCAAATAGCTTAGTTTATGCTAAGGCAGACTCTAGTAAGCATTATGTAAACTGATGAGTGCTTAGAATAAACTTAAAAGAATTCAGAAGACTAACTTGTCAAGCTCTATTTAAATTACCTTATTTTAAAGGTCTTCTGATTTTCTTTAGTCTAAATAGGTAATTTTAACTCACTTTTCAAAAGATTAGTCCACTGAAAAGTATTAGATAATAGAAAATTTATTTTATTTGCTTAGTCTGAGCTGTACCTATTGCATCAAAAAACTTTCAATTTGTCTATTAAGGATATTGTAAAAAGGCTTTTTCAGTTCATCTGACCTGAACATTTTTAATTCAAACACAAATTTGGGGCATTAAATTTCAGCAGTAATGTTCACAACTGAATTAGAGTTAAATAAAAACAAATACCTTCTAACATTTTGATATTTCAGTCATGCTTTCAATCTGTAAAACATTATAGTTTGGTTTATGTGCAAACAAAATTGTTGTTTCCTTTTTTGATTTATAAGTATAAAAACTTACCCTTTGATCCAGCATACTTAACATTCTTTTTTCCATTATGAAATATGAAAATTTTATAGAAATTTTTACAGTAGAATCATCTTACCACTTCTTTCAAATAAACAGGTACAGGTATGAAAGGTTAGCAAAATGTAAGATACTTGGAAGTCAAAGGTCTTTGTACAATCTGTATCACCATTCTTAACTGTGATAGAAGTGATGATCTTCCCACAAATATATATATATATATATATGTAAAAACATATGTATGTTTCACCAATTATTAATATTTAATTGCTTATTTTCAACTGAGAAAGAGGTAGTTAATTTTTATTGAACTTTTTAATGGAACTTTGGTTTCTAATGGCTCTGTTGTCACCTTTACTTTATGAAAGATGAAATTTACTGGCTACTAATTGCTTCATATTTAGAACAATTCTCATTGGTGTCAATCTCATAATAAAGTGCTGTTTAAAAGATACTCAATTACACAATGAAATCTTATATGTATGATTTTAACTCAGAATCTATGTTTCATTAATGTAAGAGTACAAGTAGAGAGGAATTCAAAGTACATCACAACCTTTTTGGCACCAGGGACCAGTTTCATGGAAGATAATTTTTCCATGGACCAGGGCAGGGGGGATGGTTTTGGGATGATTCAAGCACGTTACATTTATTGTGCACTTTTATTTCTATTATTATTACTTGTAGTATATAATGAAATAATTATACAACTCACCATAATGCAGAATCAGTGGGGGCCCGGAGCTTGTTTTCCTGCAACTAGATGGTCCCATCTGGGGGTGATGGGAGACAGTGACACCGAAGTGCGTTGCTTATGTCCAGTCTACTCCGTAGTCTCATTTTGGTTGCTGTCACTGCAGAAAACCCTGCTTCACAAAGACAGGATGCTGGAAATGGAAGCAGGCTTTTCAGTGCTTTTGTGACAATCTCAGGCTATTCCACCTTGACTTTAATCCAGAACGTATGGAGATTTGAAGTTACCTCAAACATACTTTTAAGACCACCGTCATTTGTGATCTCAAGCAGTTGATCCTCTTCTAGCATGGAAAGTCAAAGTCATTCACCTGGCTTATTCCCAAATGGGTCACGGATCCATTCCTTCTCAGTTTGGGGGTCTTTTGTGGTTGGGAAGTAATGCTCAAACTCTTTTGAAAGCTGAGGTAGGTGATCGTGCACCAGCTGGGAGAAAGAAGGCCCTGGCTCAGTCTCTTTCAAAATCTCTGCTAATGTTTGAAACATGTCAAAAATCCTAATGTTCACTCGTCGCCCCCATAATTCCAGTTTGACTTTGAATGTAGCCAACTTATCTGCCAATTTGAACACAGTTGGCATTCTCCCCTGAAGTGACAGATTGAGTTCGTTGAGCAGGTTGAATATGTCGCACAAGTAAGCAAGTTTTGCGACCCATTCTGTGTCACTGAAATGTGCTGCCAGTGGTGACTGTTTTTCTAAAAGAAATCTCTGGAGCGGCTCTCATAACTCAGAAACTCTGGCCAGTGATCTACCTCTAGAAAGCCATCTTACTTCTGTGTGTAAGAGAAGACGTGTGTGCTCTGCGTCCAGCTCCTCACAGAGCTGCGTGAACAGATGTGAGTTAAGAGCATGTACTTTAATGTGGTTGATAATTTTCATCACATCCTGCAAAGCGTTGTTAAGTTCAGGTGACATTTTTCGGCTAGCCAGCACTTCTCTATGGATGACACACTGTGTAGACTCACAGTCAGGAGCGACCTCTTTGACCTGAGTAGTAAAACCAGGAAGCCGTCCAGTCATGGCATCTGCTCTGTCCGTGCATATTCCCACACAAAATGACCAATTCAGTTTTCCTGATATGTAATAATTCAAGAAGACTTGAATAGTTCTGCAGCTGTCGTGTTGGTTGGCAACAAAAGTGCACATAACATATCCTCATGCACATCCTCCTGAAAAATACATCACACAAAAACAAGCATTGTTGCCTTGTTGTCAACATTGGTAGACTTGTCAACCTGGATTGTGTACCACGGTGACTCATTAATCCTAACGCTGACATTGAGGAAGTCACAGAATGCCAGTATGTCTGTGTTGGCATCTGTGAAGCAGGGATAATAAGAGTTGACAACAGCACACTGTACTGTGAAGACAAATACAATAACATCCACAAGGCAGGTTGTGTTCAGGGTAAGACAGGAGCCACATGCTATAAAAGGTAATGGCAACAATAGCATATTAAACTTTTATTTCCAAGATATTCACTAAATAGATTTGGACACCAGTTGCCCAGGACATGTTGTCCTTTAATGGAAACAAATACCTGCCAGTATTCATTAAAGTCCAGGTTAGCAAAGGATGAGTGCATTTTAATATACCTGTTGCATCCTGTATAGATTAACAAGAAGCCCTTGGGAAAATGAACGCTGTGATAATGATGCTGGCAGGAGATTAGAAAAGCAAAACAAACAAAAACAAGAAACTTCTGAGGCCCATTCGGCGCAGTTACCTTTTAGCTGACAGCACATTTTACTCTGAATTTATTGGCTTTACCCTAAGCAAATTTTAACCATCTTAAGTGGGAGATTGTGTCAGCATCTTTAGATGTCACTTTGCCTGGCAAGAGGTGTTCTTAATACATCATGCCATAGGACTCTTGCTGTTACATTCAATCAGATCTACTCTTTTCATAGGACTTGGTAATTAGAAATTGTGCAACATTTCATGCTTGATTTGATATTTAGATTTCTCAACATTCCCCCAGAGAAGTATTGGCAGGAATAAAATGCTTTTAAATGAAATTTTTTGCTTAAAACAATGCGTGAAAAATCATGTGACATGCTGATTAAAGGCACATTTTTTATGCTATTTCTTTAGTTTTAGAAATGCCTCAGCTTTCATTGCTCAACATGGCTGTCTACATTATAAATGACCATAAATATATCAGGAAGCCTTTCTCCTGGACCTACTTAGTGCCAGGTTTTCTGAATGCTAAGCTGTTACAGAAGACACACTTGCAGCACAATCTGTGTGACCTGACTGAAGCAATGCGGGTGTACTGGGAGACTTTTTTCTGGGTGTCACTCTCTGGATTGAAAGAGACTATAATGTAAGTGACCTTCTAAATAGGTTGGCTGTGAAAGTATTAGCTGGTGTGAGGAGAGGTAGTAAAATATTCCTTTTAAAAGTTGGAACAACATAATAACAGAGTTAGAAAAAGGGGACTAAAATTGGAGAGAAAAGAAGCCAGTCTTTCAGGAGAATGTTTGCTTCCTTTCAGAACAGAATCTTTTACAAACATGTGTCAGTAATCCACCAAGTCAAACAATGACCATTGTTCAATGTCTTACAGACTCAATGGGTCTTTTTTTCCCTAGAAAGGTATGACATTGCTTTCAAATACTGTACTTTGTCTTTAGAGTCTGGTTTTCTTGTTTAGAAAAATTAATGACAAGTGAAAATGAAAGGTAATAGTAAAACGTAGAATCCTATTTATGAGGCTTGGCACGTTCAGAGTTTTAAATGGCTACTTGATTCTCGGTGACTCTTCGGGGACAGTGGTGATGCTTTCCCAGTAAGACTCTTGGCTTCTCTCATGCCTCCTGTCCATCCATCAGGAAACTGTGAGGCTAATCCTAAAGCATGTCTGACTTCCAGTATTTTCCTAATAAATGTATTTGAGACCTTCCTTGATCAAGTCCCTAAAATACTTTACAGCTTCATTTCACTGCTCTTAAGTTTACCTAATGTTTCAGCCTAAACAATTGACTAACACTTTCCTGCATCTTCTTAAGTCTGCCCTATCTCTTTGACATGAGTTGATACAACTATGTCATGTTTTTCCTCATGCCAAGCTTTTTCACCAATGTGACTGACCCAAAAGGTAAGTCATTCTTTTATCCTTGGAAGAAGAAGTGACATCAAGTAAACAGAAGAGTGGAAGTTTGTCTTTATTATCTCACACATAATGGAAGTTACTGTTCCACTGACAGAGGTAGAATGCTGGAAAGAGGATTGGTTACTCCCATATTGTCATGACCACTAGTCAAAGAGCAACATTTATTTATAGGTCTTCATCTCTTGATTTATGCATTCAGACATTTATTGCAACCTTAGAATATGCCAGAAACTGTACAGGTGTCAGAGCAAAAGAATAGGCCTGCAGCTGTTCTCAGATTTCTCATAGTCTGTGTGTGGAACATGCAATTAAATAGACAACTGCAATTACTGTCACTGTGATACAATAAATTCATAAGCCAAAGTACTAAATATCTGACTCAACTTGTTACTAGTGTAATTAATGCTAGCTGCTATAACAACTCCAAAGTTTCTGTGACATAGTGTAATAAAGCTTTATTTTAAATTACATAATAGTCCAGTGAGGGTTGGATTCTCCTAAGGCAGTGACTCTAAGACTTAAGCATGTGGCCTGGAATGGTCACCATGGAAAGGGAAGAGAGATTGATTGTGAACAAGATATTTTACTGCCATGTCTGCCAATTCCAATGGCATGATTCCAACTTCAAGGAAGGCTGGGGATTACAGTCTTATTTTTTTCCTGTGAATATAAAATATGCCAGCTTTTATCCTTTGGGAAAATAATAGATCTTAATCTAAGTCCTGAAGGAAAAGTTTAGCACAAAGGCAGAAGTGGAATAGGCATTCTAGTCAGAGAGGATAGAGCATGTACAGACTCACAAGGGCATGCAAGATGGGACATTAATCTACTTTAAAAGTGTTCCTTATTCCAGTTTAAACTAACCCCCAATAATTTTTCTGTACTTGCTTTAAAAAATATCCACAATAAGAACAGGAATGTTCATTTTTACTGTAAGGAGTCATAACAACTTACAAAGTATTTACTTTTCTCAATAAATAAAGTCAAAACACTTATTATCTAGGGGCGTCACTTGTATAATGTTAGACCAATTAAGTTCCGAATATTTTAAAGAAAACAATAGCATTTAATTCCAAATTATGTGGTTAGCAGGCTCTTTCAGGAAGGGTCTGAGTTTCTCAACATAACATCCCAGATGAGCAAATTGTTGTCCAGTCACCTTGGTATGCCTAAATTTTCTAACGTAAGCAGTGCGTTTAGTTATTGGTTTACAGCCTTATCTTCTTAGGCAAGAATTACGTGGAATAAAGATGTTCACATAAATGGTTTTAGTTCTGAGTTCTGATGGTTAAGCAATGTGAAGGCAGGTAGTCTCAAGTATCAGAAAAAAAAATTCTATAGGAAAATGCTGTGTAAATTAAAATTTAACAAATAAAAGTCAATTATTCTTTCCTACTAATAAGTAGGTATAATAACAATGAGAAGGTACTCCTCCACCACTCCATGTCTTAAGGCACTTAGCAATTGCTACTTTGTGTTAATGAGGAGTATGTTATTTATTCTACTAGGGTTTGAGGTCATTGGAGGCAAGAACTCTAATTCATCAGTTTATTCCACATTGCGGCCAACACACTGGTCTTGCAGGAAGTAGGTATGATCCAGGCACTGTGATAACTGGTAAGAATATAATGCTGAGAATATAGGAGTAGTCCTTATTTTTTCTGAATTTAGAATTTAGAGGCAAATATATATGCATGTGGTATTGTTATTACAAAATGAAACAGAAAAAAATGGAGAGGGGCTAACAGTAACAACAAAATATCCTTTGCTATATCTTTTACAAATGTGCATTTGTTTTTGTCACTTACAGAGTTATAAAAGTAGAAACAATTTGATAACATTTTGCTTTCAACTGTAGTCTCCCAGAGGTTAATCTTGAGATAAGAAATTGGGCGCAAGGAGTTTATATACAAGATGGAGCAATTACCAGTAGGAAAATGGAAAGTGAGATATGGGAGAAAAAACAGAAAATAAAAGGTACATTATTAATATGGTACCACAAAAAAGTCAAAATTCTACATTTTTCTTTCAAGAAATAAGTTAGAAATTAGAGCATGAGAGATAGTCTCAAACATGTGTTCAAGTAAAAGTTCCAATTATAATATTAATACATTTAGTTCAATTTTTATGCAGAATTTTAAAAGTCACTTGATGGTAGAGAAGGTCTTTTTTGATCCTGCTATGGCATGATTCAGATTAAATTCTATCTACATCATGAACATCTAAAACTCAATTTACAGTTGACATTCCTGATATGTTCAATACTACTTGGGATAGAATGTCAATATTGCTATTATTAGTCAGAACTTAGTGGGAGAAATTTAGGGAGGAGAGTTGTCATGTCTGTTTTACATCAATGCCAAATTTGCAGTCCAGACCTTGGGATGATCAATAACAAAAATGTTCAATAGTAAGTTTTTACCACTGTTGAATAAAAGTGTGAATGACGTTTGAACCCTAATTTTAACAACTGCAAATGGCTTTGTTGTTCAGTCTTCCCAGCAGAGTTAGGAGAAGGAAATATTCTGGACTCTTTTATCTCTTCCCATCCAATCTTCTCAACAGTTCGATCTACCCCTGAAAACTTTCCATTCCCACTGTCTTGACCACAGTAATGCAAGACTACATCACCTCTTTCTTGAATGATTCCAGTTACTCATCTCAGATTTCATTCTTGCTACCATGCAATGCAATTTTCATGCATCAAATACAGTGAATTTCTTAAAATTATAAATCTCATCATATCATTCCTTTCTCCTTTAAAATCCTCCAAGGGTTTTCCATTACTTGTAATATAAAATTTAAATCCTTTTTTCTGTGCAACAAGGCCCTGACAGGGCTACTTATCTCTGAGACTTCAACTCCTATCGCTCTCCACCTATCCCCTTCCACTCCCGCCACGCTGACCTTCTTTCTACTTCTCAAACACCATGCTTCTTCCTAGCTTGTCTCTGCACTGTCATGTCTCTAGACTGGGAAAACTCTTTCCTCAGAGTTTCATGTCACTGTCTCCATCTGTTTCAAAGAGGCTTTATCTGACTAACACTCTAGTCTCTCTTCTCTGCCTCTGTGTCATTACTACTAATCATATCATCATTATTTTCTGTGTTTTTTCAAATCGAAATGAATTTGCATTTACCATCTTATTGTCTTTATTTGCTTCTTTATTATTTGATTCTTCAAATGATACACAAGCTCTAAGAGAGCAGAAATCTTACCTGCACTGGGTCCATCATGAGCAAATAGAACAATGCACGGTGCACAATAATACTCAATGATTATTTATTGTATGCATAAATAAATGAATGAAATAATGAATGAATCAGTTCTCTTCCAGCTTTAAGCATCAAAATTAAAGCACCTCATTAAGAAAAGATTTTGAAAAAATCATCTTTGAATCACACTTAATAGGCAATGGCTTAAGATTCCTCTGAATTATTATTGGAAACTTATATTCTTCAAGGTGCCAACTCCTCCAATAAAACTTGCCCTGACCCCTCAGCAAACATTGTGTTTACCTTCCCTGAACATTCTTATATTTGAATTATTCAAATTACTCTTCTTCCTGATTTTAATTACTTAGTAATTTGAAACAAAAACTCTTCCACATGTATGGGCCATATTTTCTGTCCTAGATTATCAGCTCTGGAGGACAGAGACTTTATCTTGCATGCTTTTACAGAACTTGGCTCAGTGCTTTGCACATACAATTCTTTCTAAATAAATGAGACATTTGTGCTTGTTTACATTTCATCATATTTTGTAAAATGCTAGAATCCTATGACTAGACTGTATAAAATGTATCCCAATTGTGTATATAATACTATTATATCGGTAGTAATTCTTGCAGAGACATGGAGTACATTTTGAAGAAATTATGGCTAAAAAGTAAACATTAGTTTATGTTTTGTTTTTGTTTTTTTTTCTAATTTAGAAAATGTCATTACCTCCTGTCTAGCTAAAATACTTTGTAAATTCTAGTTTAGGGTTTAACTAGATAGACACATTGCAATTGATGAGTCCAATAATAAATTTTAATCTTCTGTAATTCCAAACAGCCTACCGAAATAAAGGCTTTTAGGAGAAGAAACTAGTTCTACCACTTGAATACTTTAGAGAATTTGGGAGGGCATGATGTCTAACATTCTTAATTCTTTTTAATTCAACTTGAAACTTTAGAGAATTTGGGAGGGCATAATGTCTAACATTCTTAATTCTTTTTAATTCAACTTGTAGAATATCTTAGCAGTAAAATTCTATATTTGCCTATAGTTGTATTTTTAATTTTGAAGTAGCACATATTATTTTTAAGTCATCAAGGTAAATATTATCTCACTGGCTCTCAGTTTTCTCATTTCCAGGTATAGGTCATGTTAATCCTTGCCTCTTTGGCTCCTGGAGGTATAGCAGCTGGTAGAAATTGACTTTCAGAGCATGTGTAACCGAGTTCCTGCTTTATCCACCTCACTGTGTCATTGTGAGGATTACATCTGATAATGCGAAAGTGATTTAAAATTGGAAAAGTCTTATACTACTGGTATTTTCTCTGAATTGTGGGTCATTTTAGATTGATGACACAGTCTTAACGGTGCCAGAATCGCTGACCTTTGGATCAGTTAATTCTATTAAATTAAATAATGTGGTTTGTTTCAACATTTAATCCAATTGCTCATGGCTGGAATATAGAGTGTTCTCGAGCACTTGCATGCACATATGCATGCGCGCGCGCGCACACACACACACACACACACACACACACACACACACACACACACAGATTAGGGGGGATATTAACCTACTACAAAGTAAGTTCAAGGTGAAAAATTAATATAAATGATGATGACAACTTTATTTACCATTTGTTTAACCGGACCCAGGGCTGAAGTTTAGATGGTACACATGACATGGACACACCAGTTATTAAATACCATATGTTTCCTTTTGATTTTAAAAATAGTCACTGCTTCATCTCACCCCTTACCACCACCTCAAACTCCATTAACAAGCAGCTGTTACTCTGATTTGTTGGTGTCTTGATAAATATTTTAATGCTCACTTTTTCCTAACTGTATATGTAGAAAAAGAGTGAAAGAGATAAATGAAATGTGGGTTGCACCTAATCTTGCTTGATCTTTACAGAGAAGAAAAAGAAAGGCAATGAACTTCTTAATCAGGTCTTTCCTTCTCTTTCTGGCCTCCGCATTTCTTATTCTCCCGCTCCCTTCTCTGGAAATGGGCTTTACTGGGCTAATGCAGTATACCTTAACTCTGAGTCTATTTCTCTAGTCTGAAATACTTTCCAGACTGCTCAGGTAAATTACTATTATTCATCCTTGACATGTAAGATGGAAGTATTGCCCTTCCTAAATGCCTTATTACACCCCAGACAGGGTGGGTGACGCTCCATATTTTTAGTCCAGTAAAGCATTTATCACTGTGCACCATAATGCATTGCCTATTACTTCTTCTTTATCCTCCAAGACTGATCTTTCCTTAGGAGAAAGGCTGTGTTCTCCAGTGCTTAAGGATATAGTCTGCAGACGAATGAATATATTGTTTGAATATGTTGAGATTCAGTATATGTGCTGAACATTTTATAAACTTGATTTTGGTTAATTCCTATCTTAGACACATGCACATTCTGATTTGGAGCGATGCTGAACTGCTCAAGATTACACAGAACTACTGTTTGGATTTGAGTGAAGTTTGTCTGATTCCAGAATCCTATCTTTGCAGCGACATCACACTGCATTTGTAGTGATGAATAAATCTTTTCATTCCCATTGAGCCTTATAGCCCGTGGGCATTTGTGGTTCACTGAGCAGTTTCTGACTTGGTTTTCTTCAGGGAGAATTGAGAATTTTTAAAACCATTTGTAAAGAAGTTTATCCCATATGAATTTTTGCAACATAGATTCTGTTCTGTATCCAGCAGTCAAATTCAAAATCCACAGAGGTTTGGGACTCTCCATGCCATTTGTTTAAAAGATTCTTAAGCTTGAATGCTTTGTGCTCCAGTAATCTCTTTCTTTTGCTCTTTACTGGGTCTATGACATTTTTCTAATATTTTACTCTTTGAAAACATTTTACAATTCCCATTATTTGTATAAATATGTTGTATAATATCATTTGCACAATGTATTGCATAATAGAGTGCTATGGTAACTGCTTTCCCAACTTTTCTCCTTGTTTGGTCTTAAATTTCATCAACTTATCAAAAAAATTTTTTAAGTAACTTGAGTCTAGTGTGATTTGTAAATTATTTGCTTAAATTGGTATTTCTTCTGCTCTTTCTAAGGATATGAGCTTGGGCTTCCCTGGTAGCGCAGTGATTGAGAGTCCGCCTGCCGATGCTGGGGACACGAGTTCGTGCCCCCGTCCGGAAAGATCCCACATGCCGCGGGGTGGCTGGGCCCGTGAGCCCTGGCCGCTGAGCCTGTGTGTCCGGAGCCTGTGCTCCGCAGCGCGAGAGGCTGCAACAGTGAGAAGCCCGCGTACCGCAAAAAAAAAAACAAAAACCAAAAAACAAAATAAAGATATGAGCTTGTTTTTCAATAGAAAAGGTCCGTACACTTTAGGCAGGGGGGTGTGCCTGCCTCATATGTGTAAGCAGCCGGGACCAAGGGCTGCTTAGTCCTCAGTTCAGATCCTGACCAACTACCTGCTAGGAGCATATCTTGGGTATGCTACTTAAAGTTTTCATCATTAGTTCACTCATATGTTAAGAGGAAATAGGAATAATCATCATCTTATTGGGTTGGCAGTAGAATACATGTACCCAGCCCTGAAGGAATCTTAGTAAATTTGATTTTTGTATTTCTCAAACATTATATTCATATTTTATGTTTATATATTATAAATAAAAGTTATTTTTAAAATTCAGTTTAGAAATAAAAACCAATATAAAATTTTTAAGAAAATATTGACAATGCTAGTGAATTATCTAATTTTTGCTAATTTCCATTCCATCAAGTGGTTTGTGGGAAAGAATTCACAGGTTTTTCACTATGAATGTATTTTTAAAAAAGGCGAGAGAGCAGTAAAACTCATCCTGATCTCATTATAAAATAAAACTATGAAAAGTCAAGGAAGAAAATGTTTATAACAATTCAAAAGTGTTCCAAAAGCTTAACTGAGTCAAAAGTACTTAATAAATGAAGAGTTTTACGAGTAAGGCAGTGCTGTTAATTTTAACTATAAATGAAACGTAGTTTAATTGTGTTGTCTGTATTTTTACCATTAAGTTTGGCATAGTACAGACTCATAAAGAAGCAAAGAAAGAAATTTGTTAGTTTTTGATGAAAAGGAGTACAGAGGGCTAAGGGACAGGCATACTCTGGTAGGCAGACTAACAGCCTCCCAGCAATGCCCACATTCTGATCTCTGGAATCTGTGAATATGTTACCTTACATAGAAAAGAAGTAAGGTTATAGATGGAATTAAGATTTCTGATCAGCTGACTCCAAATAGAGTATTCTGGATTATCAGAGTGAACCAATATGTAGTTACAGCATCCTCATAAGTGAAAAACAGAGGCAGGAGAGTCAGTGTCAAACCAGAGAGATGGCAGTGTGTGTGAGAAGGACTTACCCTCATATTACTGCTTTGAAGATGGAGGAATGGGGCCATGAGCCAAGGAATGTGGCAGCATCTCAAAGTTGGGCAGGGAAACAGACTCTCCTCTAGAGCCCCCAAAAAGAACAACCGTGGCTAGATCTGGATTTTAACCTGTGAAGTGTGCCAGATTTTTGGCTATGAAAGATAATCAATTTTTGTTGTTTTCAAGAATAAGTATATGGTATTTGTTACAGCAGCAAACGGAAAACGAATACACCTGCCTTGTATCACTTACCAGAAGGTATGCTTCATGCTTCAGACTGATCTAATGGTCACTGCTATATTTTGCTACCAAGAGAAGTGTCTGGTACATAGTAATATGCAATAACCATTTGATGAATGTTCATTAATTTGTCAGTTTCTTTCAAAAGGACTGACAAATTAGTAGGTTTAGATTGATTAATTAATCCTTTTGTCAGATTCTACATAATGATTATCCAAAAAAAAGTGTGTCAGATAACTGCAAGCATTTTGTAATTCATAAAGCATGTTTATATCTATTATATGACTTTATCTTAAAACAGAACATGAAGTACCCAGAATGGCTAGTATTATTCTTAATTTAAAGATAGAGAAACTAAGATCTGAGATAAATAAATTTCACTGCTTCACAGGGTTGGTAAAGGGGCAATCCTGCACTCCAAGCCTACTAGTTGAATTTCATATCCTTGTGAGCATTTAGTCTTTAATTAATTAATTTTTCCATTCACATTCATTAATAATTGCATATTCAAGAACTGTGCATGATACTAGGGAACTGAAATAAAATAGATAAATTAATTCTGTTCCCATAATTCAAAATGTAGCAGCAAATACAGGCATAAAAATGATCAACCAATGTAACAAGACAAAACTTTCAATTAAAGAAGGCAGATTCAACACATTTAAAAATTTCTTTCTAAATACAGTGTTACAATGATAGTAGAGAAAAAAGTGTGAAAACTAACAACTGCAAAGCAAATTTAAGAGGACTGATTGGCATACACGATTGTTCCAACAAGTGTTGTCATATAGAAGTGGGTGAGGAGTGGTAACTCCTGTGAGGTGGTCACAGCTCCAAGAGTCCACAGAGATGGATCCAGAAATTAGGGAATTCGATTGTCAGCAAACCCCTGCAAAGGGTAAAGCCTGAAGCAGTACGGGTACTACAGAGGAGGAACAAGACACAGGCTGAATACAGGGCCACTAACTGACAATCCAGATCTGGCACATTCTTTGAATAACCCACCTCTTTTTTCTTTTTTTTTTTTTGCGGTACGCGGGCCTCTCACTGTTGTGGCCTCTCCCATTGCGGAGCACAGGCTCCGGACGCGCAGGCTCAGCGGCCATGGCTCACGGGCCCAGCCGCTCCGCGGCATGTGGGATCCTCCCGGACCAGGGCACGAACCCGTGTCCCCTGCATCGGCAGGCGGACTCTCAACCACTGCGCCACCAGGGAAGCCCATCCCACCTCTTTTAAATATAGAAGACACTAAAGTACACATATGTGCCTTGACAGACACTATAGGTGTTCACTAACTAGTACACTTTCCCAACTCCCTTCTTCCTTTCTGCCTTCATTATTTAGCCTTGAAAAACTATGTACTCACCCTCCCAATCGCTAAAGCATCTTTGACAGGTTTGCAAAACCAACTGACAAGTAAATTCTTGCCAATAAGATCAGGGTGGAAGTCTGCTGAGAGCTTTCTAAAAAGGTGTGATGCATGGAACTGCAGCAGCATATTTACATGAGAGGATGGGCTGAGAGAATTAAGAATACATTGTCCCTGACATTTCTAAGCTATTAAATCCGTGACACAAGTTTCTAGTTCCAGATTTTCTGCTACGTAAAAAAAAAAGTGACTCCTATTTTCTTAAGCCATCAATAGAAATGTTCTCTGTTACTTGCAGGCAAAAAGTATTCCTAAAAATTACATATACATAGATTTAGTGGAGCTAAAAAGATATATGTACATGGAATTACGGAAGAGAGGAAAATGTTGAGGTCAAGGTCCTGAGGGGTTGACACCTGGAACTCAGGTAGAGAGATTAGCTTTGTACAAGAAGCTGGTGGACATCTTTTCTACCAAAACAGGAAGGATAGCTGTGAAGATACATATAGCTTCAAATCAGAGGTAAGGGGGGATAGCATGCTGAGAAATCTTTTGTCTGAAAACATGAATTATCTCTGTAAAGTAGGATGCAAAGTTATCTGCTTTGAGTGTATGTGAATAGGTATGTGCCATTGGTCTGATGATAGGTACTTGGTTGCTGGAGTGTTTGTAAGGGAAAGTAAAGTTTGCAGTCACAGCTGAGGTGGCTAGGAATGGAAGCTGACTGTAGTTACACAGCCCTGGAGACTCACCATAACTGTATGGTGACGACTCAGAGGAAGAGCTTTGCACATAAGAGAGCTGAGAGTGATTGATGATCATAGGTACATGTCAGCTGAGTCGGTGCTAGTGAGGCAGATATAATAAAAAGAACGAGGGCTTTGGAGTGACACTGGCAGACCTGTTTTCTCATCTTAGCTATGTCTCTTATTAACTATATGGCACTGGATGGTCTGCTTTACTTCTCTGAGACTCAGTTTACAAAACATATAAAGTGCTGTCTGCACTGCATGATGAATAATTGCTAAACAATGATAAATTATATTAATGGTGTTATTATTACTCCTATTATTAATAGTAAATCGTCATTGACAAGTAAGTGATAATCTAAGAGAGTTAGTAGGCTGGGAGGTTAAGATAAGGGAATATTGATGAGGTAATGAACAAGAATAGTTAAGGAGTAAGAGAGATGTATCAATGTATGACAGAGATGACAGTAATTCAGAGTTTTGAAAACAGTAACAGAAAAGGGTATCCTGGACTCAGGTTTATCAAATAAATACCAGAAACCAGGGAGCTGGTTCCTCTGTCTCCCAGCAGGAACACAGGGCATAACGATACCTTCTGCTGACTCAGAGACAGGAACCTCGCTAATGGGCACATCCCTGGCATCTCCCTGGAAACCAAGCTGTGTATAGAGATTCACTTTGGTCCAAAGGATGTCAGACTTAATGTTTCATGCATGAAGCATCTGGGGAAAATTACAAAGTCCAGGTGCCTCCCTAAGTGTGATTTTCTGGAGTGAATGTGAGAGTGTTTTGAGAAGCCATTAAGAAAGGTTGAGATCAGAGTATAAAATAGGTTGTCAACATAAATACTGAAATCATCCAAGGCCACGATCAAAGTCACAACAGGTGTAAAGGGATATCCATGAAGAAGTGTGCAGAATAGCAAAATTACATGAGATTCAAAGAACGTATTTGAATATGAAAATAAAGGTGATGAACAGGGAGCAGCAACAATGACTTGGGGAATTTCAATGTTTCCCCTTGGCTGGTTTTAGGGTAGGTGGGGAGCGGTAATATCAGTAGTAAAGAAACAGGGTTGTATGGATCAAATCCTTCCATATATCCAGGATATTTCTTGAGTCTCAAGTTCTTCAATTGTAAAATGAAAATAGTTATGTCGACTTCAGAAAGTTATTGTCTTGTTACATGAGGTAATTTCTATTGAAGACTGAGCAGAAGACCTCACACATGCAGCACTTTTCATTACTCTCCAAAAGGGAAAGCTGAAAATGCATGTGGTCTTGGGAAGAGAAAGGTTTCAGTTAAGATAAAGCATATCAGGAAAAAACCTCTATTTTCTAGATTTTGTCATCACATCACCTGGAAAGAAATTCAAGGTCTGTCACTTCAGTTTCCTCCAGCAATCAGCGGGCTTTAAAATACTGGCTTACAAGCAATAGAAAACAAATGGAACTACATCTCAACTGTGAAGTCTTAAAACAGATTCCCAATTAGAATTTCACAGTGAATTGCAATTACATTTTTTGCCTTTAGACATTTCATCACTGCACTCTATAGTCTTGCCTTCTGGACGACTTTCATCAATGAGAAGATAAACTTTTAGCTAGTTATAAGGGTGAGTCAAGAGACCAGCAATCAATGAAGCACTCAGACTTTGTAAATGACACGGCAGTTACATGATCCCTAACCTTTACCGCACTATAGGTTTTTGTTAGGAAAAATAAATAAAAGAATGTAGAGAGAAGATGACAACTTTTTGTTAACTCTGATAAATATTACATTAATCGTTTTCGATCATCTTTAATGTGGCTTGAGTTTTAAGCCTTGATTCATCCTAGACTGTGGCCGAAAAAACACTGGAACTATTCACCATGTTATATGAAATAACATGAGTTGGGTTGTACCATATAATGCAGACGCATTAAGAGATATTAAGATATCATAATTTTAGTGCTCTGCTAAGGCTGGAATTTGTTTTCCTACCCATACAGGTGAAATATTATTCTTTTTAATGAGTAACAAAATGACACATATCAAAGTTGATATGCTATTACTGTGAGAGTTTTACTTCAAAGACAAATTATTACTTTTTTGAGGAAGAAAACTAAATATATACTTTTTACTTTAGATACAGTTATTATGACAATTATTTTTTTAACATCTTTTTGCAGTATAATTGCTTTAGAGTGGTGTGTTAGTTTCTGTTGCATAACAAAGTGATTGAGTTATACGTATACATATATCACCATATCCACTGCCTCTTGCATCTCCCTACCACCCTCCCTATCCCACCCCTCTAGGTGGACATAAGGCACCGAGCTGATCTCCCTGTGCTATGCGGATGCTTCCCACTAGCTATCTATTTTACATTTGGTAGTGTACATATGTCCATGCCACTCTCTCACTTTGTCCCAGCTTACCCTTCTCCCCTCCCCGTATCCTCAAGTCCATTCTCTACTAGGTCTGCCTCTTTATTCCCGTCTTGCCCCTAGGTTCTCTATAACCTTTTTTTTTTTTTTTTTAGATTCCATATATATGTGTTAGCATACGGTATTTGTTTTTCTCTTTCAGACTTACTTCACTCTGTATGACAGACTCTCAGTCCATCCACCTCACTACAAATAACTCAGTTTCGTTCCTTTTTATAGCTGAGCAATATTCCATTGTATATATGTGCCACAACTTCTTTACCCATTTATCTGTCGATGGACACTTAGGTTGCTTCCATGTCCTGGCTATTGTAAAGAGACCTGCAGTGAACATGACTCTTTTTGAATTATGGTTTTCTCAGGGTATATGTCCAGTAGTGGGATTGCTGGGTCATATGGTAGTTCTATTTTTAGTTTTTGAAGGAACCTCCATACTGTTCTCCATAGTGGCTGTATCAATTTACATTCCCACCAACAGTGCAAGAGGGTTCCCTTTTCTCTACACCCTCTCCAGCATTTATTATTTGTAAATTTTTTCATGATGGCCATTCTGACCAGTGTGAGGTGATACCTCATTGTGGTTATTTGCATTTCTCTAATGATTAGTGTTGTTGAGCATCCTTTCATGTGTTTGCTGGCAATCTGTATATCTTCTTTGGAGAAATGTCTATTTAGATCGTCTGCCCATTTGTGGATTGGGTTGTTTGTTTTTTGATATTGAGCTGCATGAGCTGCTTGTATATTTTGGAGATTAATCCTTTGTCAGTTGCTTCGTTTGCAAATATTTTCTCCCATTCTGAGGGTTGTCTTTTGATCTTGTTTATGGTTTCCTTTGTGTCCAAAAGCTTTTAAGTTTCATTAGGTCCCATTGGTTTATTTTTGTTTTTATTTCCATTTCTCAAGGAGGTGGATAAAAAAGGATCCTACTGTGATTTGTATCATAGAGTATTCTGCCTATGTTTTCCTCTAAAAGTTTTATAGTGTCTGGCCTTACATTTAGGTCTTTAATCCATTTTGAGTTTATTTTTGTGAATGGTGTTAGGGAGTGTTCTAATTTCATCTTTTACATGTAGCTGTCCAGTTTTCCCAGCACCACTTATTGAAGAGACTGTCTTTTCTCCATTATATATTCTTGCCTCCTTTATCAAAGATAAGATGACCATATGTGCGTGGGTTTTTCTCTGGGCTTTCTATCCTGTTCCATTGATCTATCTTTCTGTTTTTGTGCCAGTACCATACTGTCTTGATTACTGTAGTTTTGTACTGTAGTCTGAAGTCAGGGGGCCTGATTCCTCCAGCTCTGTTTATCTTTCTCAAGATTGCTTTGGCTATTCTGGGTCTTTTGTGTTCCCATACAAATTGTGAAATTTTTTGTTCTAGTTCTGTGAAAAATACCATTGGTAGTTTGATAGGGATTGCACTGAATCTATAGATTGCTTTGGGTAGTATAGTCATTTTCACAATGTTGATTCTTCCACTCCAAAATATGGTGTATCTCTCCATCTGTTTGTATTGTCTTTAATTTCTTTCATCAGTGTCTTCTAGTTTTCTGCATACACGTCTTCTGTCTCCTTAGGTAGGTTTATCCCTAGGTATTTTATTCGTTTTGTTGCAATGGTAAATGGGACTGTTTCCTTAATTTCTCTTTCGATTTTTCATCATTAGTGTATGGGAATACAAGAGATTTCTGTGCATTAATTTTGTATCCAGCTACTTGACCAAATTCATTGATTAGCTCTATTAGTTTTCTGGTAGCATCTTTAGGATTCTCAATGTATAGTATCATATCATCTGCAAACAGTGACAGCTTTACTTCTTCTTTTCCAATTTGGGTTGCATTTATTTCTTTTTCTTCTGTGATTGCTGTAGCTAAAACTTTCAAAACTATGTTGAATAATAGTGGTGAGAGTGGACAACCTTGTCTTGTTCCTGATCTTAGTGGAAATGGTTTCAGTGTTTCACCATTGAGAACAATGTTGGCTGTGGGTTTGGCATATATGGCCTTTATTATGTTGAGATAAGTTCTCTCTATTCCCACTTTTTGGAGGATCTTTATCATAAATGGGTGTTGAATTTTGTCAAAAGCTTTTCTGCATCTATTGAGATGATCATGTGGTTTTTCTTCTGCAATTTGTTAGTATGGTGTATCCCATTGATTGATTTGCATATGTTGAAGAATCCTTGCATTCCTGGGATAAACCCCACTTGATCATGGTGTATGGTCCTTTTAATGTGCTGTTGGATTTTGTTTGCTAGTATTTTGTTGAGGATTTTTGCATCTATGGTCATCAGAGATGTTGGCTTGTAGTTTTCTTTTTTTGTGACATCTTTGTCTAGTTTTGGTCTCAGGGTGATGGTGGCCTCATAGAATGAGTTTGGGAGTGTTCCTCCCTCTGTTATATTATGGAAGAGTTTGAGAAGGATAGGTGTTAGCTCTTCTCTAAATGTTTCATAGAATTCACCTGTGAAGCCATCTGGTCCTGGGCTTTTGTTTGTTGGAAGATTTTTTTTTTTTGGTACGCAGGCCTCTCACTGTTATGGCCTCTCCCTTTGCGGAGCACAGGCTCTGGATGCACAGGCTCACTGGCCATGCCTCACGGGCTCAGCCGCTCTGCGGCATGTGGGATCTTCCTGGACCGGGGCACGAACCCATGTCCCCTGCATCAGCAGGTGGACTCTCAACCACTCTGCCACCAAGGAAACCCAGTGTCAGTTTTTACTTCTCCTTTTTCATTTCTAATTCTATTGATTTGAGTCTTCTCCTTTTTTTTCTTGATGAGTCTGGCTAATGGTTTATCAGTTTTGTTTACCTTCTCAAAGAACCAGCTTTTAGTCTTATTGATCTTTGTTATTGTTTCCTTCATTTCTTTTTCATTTATTTCTGATCTGATCTTTATGATTTCTTTTCTCCTGCTAACTTTGGGGTTTTTTGTTCTTCTTTCTCTAACTGCTATAGGTGCAAGGTTAGGTTGTTTATTTGAGATGTTTCTTGTTTCTTGAGGTAGGATTGTGTTGCTATAAACTTCCCTCTTAGAACGGTTTTTGCTGCATTCCATAGGTTTGGGGTCATTGTGTTTTCATTGTCATTTGTTTCTAGGTTTTTTTTGATTTCCACTTTGGTTTCTCCAGGGATCTCTTGGTTATTTAGTAGTATATTGTTTAGCCTCCATGTGTTTGTATTTTTTGCAGATTTTTTCCTGTAATTTATATTTAGTCTCATAGCATTGTGGTCAGAAAGTATACTTGGTATGATTTCAATTTTCTAAAATTTACCAAGGCTTGATTTGTGACCCAGGATATGATCTATCCTGGAGAATGTTCCATGAGTACTGGAGACGAAAGTGTATTCTGTTGTTTTTGGATGGAATGTCCTATTAATATCAATTAAGTCCATCTTGTTTAATGTGTCATTTAAAGCTTGTGTTTCCTTATTCATTTTAATTTTGGTTGATCTGTCCATTGGTGAAAGTTGGGTGTTAAAGTCCCCTACTATTATTGTGTTACTGTCAATTTCCCCTTTTATGGCTGTTGGCATTTGCCTTATGTATTGAGCTGCTCCTATGTTTGGTGCATAAATATTTACAATTGTTATATCTTCTTTTTGGATTGATCCCTTGATCATTATGTAGTGTCCTTCTTTGTCTGATTTAACAGTCTTTCTTTTAAAGTCTGTTTTGTCTGATATGAGAATTGCTACCCCAGCTTTCTTTTGATTTCCATTTGCATGGAATATCTTTTTTCATCCCCTCACTTTCAGTCTGTATGTGTCCCTAGGTCTGATGTGGTTCTCTTGTAAACAGCATATATGCAGGTCTTGTTTTTGTATCCAATCGGCCAGTCTATGTCTTTTGGTTGGAGCATTTAATCCATTTCCATTTAAGGTAATTATTGATATGTATGTTCCTATTACCAATTTCTTAATTATTTTGGGTTTGTTTTTGTAGGTCTTTTCCTTCTCTTACGTTTCCTGCCTAGAGAAGTTCCTTTAGCATTTTTTGTAAAACTGGCTTGGTGGTGCTGAATTCCCTTAGTTTTTGCTTGTCTGTAAAGGTTTTAATTTCTCTATCGAATCTGAATGAGTTCCTTGCTGGGTAGAGTAATCTTGGTAGGTTTTTCCCTTTCATCACTTTAAATATGTGCTGCCACTCCCTTCTGGCTTGCAGAGTTCCTCTGAAAGATCAGCTGTTAAGCTTATGGGGATTACCTTGTATATTATTTGTTGCTTTTCCCTGTTGCTTTTAATATTTTTTCTTTTATTTAATTTTTGATAGTTTGATTAATATGTGTCTTGGTGTGTTTCTCCTTGGATTTACCCTGTATGGGACTCTCTGTGCTTCCTTGACTTGATTGACTATTTCCTTTCCCATATTAGCGAAGTTTTAACTATAATCTCTTCCAATATTTTCTCAGTCCCTTTTTTTTTCTCTTCTTCTCCTGGGACACCTATAATTCAAATGTTGGTGCGTTTAATGTTGTCCCAGAGGTCTGAGACTGTCCTCAATTCTTTTCATTCTTTTTTCTTTATTCTGCTCTGTGGTAGTTATTTCCACTATTTTATCTTCCCAGTCCATTCTTCTGCCTCAGTTATTCTACTATTGATTCTTCTAGAGAGTTTTTAATTTCATTTGTTGTGTTGTTCATCATTGTTTGTTTGCTCTTTAGTTCCTCTAGGTCCTTATTAAACGTTTCTTGTATTTTCTCTATTGTATTTCCAAGTTTTTGGATCATCTTTACTATCATTACTCTGAATTCTTTTTCAGGTAGACTGCATGTTTCCTCTTCATTTGTTTGGTCTGGTGGGTGTTTACCTTGCTCCTTCATCTGCTATGTATTTCTCTGTCTTCTCATTTTGCTTAGCTTACTGTGTTTGGGGTCTCCTTTTCACAGGCTGCAGGTCATAGTTCCCGTTGTTTTTGGTGTCTGTCCCCAGTGGATAAGGTTTGTTCAGTGGGCTGTGTAGGCTTCCTGGTAGAGGGGACTGGTGCCCGTGTCCTGGTGGATGAGGCTGGATCTTGTCTTTCTGGTGGGCAGAACTGCCTCCGATGGTGTGTTTTGGGGTGTCTGTGAACTTAGTAAGATTTTAGGCAGCCTCTCTGCTAAAGGTTGCGGTTGTGTTCCTGTCTTGCTAGTTGTTTGGCATAGGGTGTCCAGCACTGTAGTTTGCTCATCGTTGAGTGGAGCTTGGTCTTTGCGTTGAGACAGAGATCTCTGGGAGAGTTCTTGCCAACTGATATTACATGGGGCCGGTAGGTCTCTGTTGGACCAATGTCCTGAACTCAGCTCTCCCACCTAAGGGGCTCAGGCCTGACACCCAGCTGGAGCTCCAAGACCCTGTCAGCCATACAGCTCAGAAGTAGAGGGAGAAAAATAAATAAAATAAAATAAGGTTATTAAAATAAAAAATGTATTATTTAAAATAAAAAAATTAAAAGTTGTAAAAAAAAGAAGGAAGAGAGCAACCAAACAAAAAAAACAAATCCACCTATGATAACAAGGGCTAAAAACTATACTGAAAAAAAAAAAGGACAGACAGAACCCTAGGACAAATGGTAAAAGCAAAGCTATACAGACAAAATCACACAAAGAAGCATACACATACACACTCAGAAAAAGAGAAAAAGGAAAAAACTACATATTAAAAAAAAAAAGGGAAGAGCCCAACCAAATCAATAAACAAATGTACCAATGATAATAAGCTCTCAATACTAAACTAAGATAAACATGAAACCAGAAAGAAATTATACGCAGAAAGCAAACCCCAAGTCTACAGTTCCTCCCAAATCCACCTCCTCAATTTTGGGATGATTCATTGTCTATTCAGGTATTCCACAGATGCAGGGTACATCAAGTTGATTGTGGAGATTTAATCCGCTGCTCCTAAGGCTGCTGGGAGAGATTTCCCTTTCTCTTCTTTGTTCGCAAAGCTCCTGATTTGGCAGAGGCCAGCATGACATTGTGACAGGGCTGCACAGGCTCCCAGGAGGGGAGGTGTAGATAGTGACCTGTGCTTGCACACAAGATTCTTGGTGGCTGCAGCAGCAGCCTTAGTGTTTTTTGCCCGTCTCTGGTGTCCAAGCTGATCGCTGTAGCTTGCGCCCATCTCTGGAGCCCGTTTAGGCAGTGTTCTGAATCCCCTCTCCTAGCGCACCCCAAAACAATGGTCTCTTGTCTCTTAAGCAGTTCCAGAATTTTTCCTGGACTCTGTCCCAGCTAGCTGTGGTGCACTAGCCCCCTTCAGGCTGTGTTCATGCAGCCAACCCCAGTCCTCTCCTTGGGATCAGACCTCCGAAGCCCAAGCCTCAGCTCCCAGCCCTGACCTGTCCCGGCAGGTGAGCAGACAAGTCTCTCGGGCTGGTGAGTGCTGGTCGGCACTGATCATCTGTGCGGGAATCTCTCCACTTTGCCCTCTGCACCCCTGTTGCTGTGCTCTCCTCAGTGGCTCCGAAGATTCCCCCCCACAACCCCCCATCTCCTCCAGTGAAGAGGTTTCCTAGTGTGTGGAAACTTTTCCTCCTTCACAGCTCCCTCCCAGAGGTGCAGGTCCCATCCCTATTCTTTTCTCTGTGTTTTTCCTTTTTTCTTTTGCACTACCCAGGTACATGGGGAGTTTCTTGCCTTTTGGAAAGTCTGAGGTCTTCTGCCAATGCCCAGTAGGTGCTCTGTAGGAGTTGTTCCACATGTAGATGTATTTTTGATGTATTTGTGGGGAGGAAAATGATCTCCATATCTTACTCTTCCACCATCTTGAAGGTCCCCCTTGACAATTTTTTTTTAAATTTTTATTTATTTATTTATTTATTTTTGCGGTACGCAGGCCTCTCACTGCTGTGGCCTCTCCCGTTGCGGAGCACAGGCTCCGGATGCGCAGACTCAGTGGCCATGGCTCACGGGCCCAGCCGCTCCGCGGCATGTGGGATCTTCCCAGACCAGGGCACGAACCCGTGTCCCCTGCATCGGCAGGCGGACTCTCAACCACTGCGCCACCAGGGAAGCCCTGAACAATTATTTTTTATTTAAGTTTTGCGAGACACGCTGATCTCTGAGAAGGCTGACATTTTGTTTGGTAAACAATTGTAAAAGTTATTCCAGACAGAACTTTGAAAAACACAGGATCTTATAGCCCTTAATTGAATAGAATTGGAGGATGTTTTTGGTCTCGTTATTAAACTAACCTAAGGGAGAAAGAAAATAAATCAGTTCTTTTGTGGATAGGTATGACAAAGTAAATCACTCTTTCAAAGTTTTCTTTCTTTTCTTTTTCCCTTCCCCCTCCCCATATCCTCAAGCCCATTCTCTAGTAGGTCTGTGTCTTTATTCCCATCTTGCCCCTCAAGTTTTCTTATTACAAGTTGTTAATATAGAGGTACCACAGACAGCTGCTCTATATTTAAATATTTAAAAAATAGACTTTAAAAAAATAGACTTTCGTTTTTGGGAGCTATATTTACAGAAACATTTGGGAGAGAATATAGAATATTCCTGTGTACCCCAACAAACCTCCTCTAGTTTTCCCTGTTATTAATATCTTGCATTAGTGTAGTATATTTGCTAAAATTGGTGAGCCAGTATTAATACATAATTATTAACCAAAATCCATAGTTCAAATTAGAGTTCACTCTTCCTGTTGTACATTCCTTAGGTTTTGACAAATTTATAATGATGTATCTACCATTACAGTATCTTACAGAATAGTTCCACTGCTTTAAAAATCCCTAGTGCCCCACCTAGTCATCCTTCCTACCATTTTTCCTTCAAATTCAGAGCAACTACTGATCTTTTTACTGTCTCCATAGTTTTGACTTTTCCAGGATGTTAAATACTTGGAATGATAAAATCTGTAGCCTTGTCAGATTGGCTTCTTTCACTCAGTAACATACATTTAAGCTTCCTCTATGTCTTTTCATGACTTGATAGCTAACTTCTTTTTCTTGCTTAATAATATTCTATTGTATGGGTGGGCCACAATTTGTTTATCCAATAATTTATTGAAGGGCATCTTGGTTGCATAATTTTGGCAATTATGAATAAAGCTGCCATAAACATTCATTTTTAGGTTTTTATGTAGTTACAAATCTTTAGCTCCTGTGGTTAAATTCCTTGGAGCACGACTGCTGTATCATATGGTAAAAGTATATTTTGTTTTGTCAGAAACTGCTAAACTGTTTTCAAAGTAGCTGTACCATTTTGCATTCTGATCAGCAATGAATAAGAGTTCCTGTTGCTCCACATCTTCACCAGCATTTGGAGTTATCAGTGTTTTGGATTTTCACTATTTTAAACAGGTGTGTAATGGAATCTCATTGTTTTAATTTGCAATTTCCTAATGACATACAATGTTGAGCATCTTTTCATATGCTTATTAGCCATCTGTGTATCCTATTTGGTGAGAGAGATCTTTTGCTCATCTTTTAATTGGGGAGCACAAATATTTTTGGTGCCCAAACCTGGGAGGATTAAAATTTTAAATTAATATTTGATGCCTCAGGACTGACATAAGCAAAGGCAAGTCTAATGATGCCCAGGGCAGAATATTTGACCACAAGTAGATGACTGAGTATTGGAAGTCTGTGTCAATGAAAGAAAATGCTTCAGCGATGGGATGATATGAATGAGAGCTGTGTTACAGGGCTCATTCAAGTGCTGTGAGCTGTTAAGGAGACTTGTTCTCAAGTACATTCCAACTGTTGGGAGGAAGACATTAACCCATTTTCTCTTGCTGCAATCAAATATTTAAATGTTTATTATTTAACTTACTCCTGCTCTAATCAAGAACCCTATGTTAAACATTCTTTCATTTGTTTAACAAATATTTATTAAGTGACTACTATGGGTAAGCACTGTTTTAGGTTGAGAAAATGCAGTGATGAATCACACATATATCCCTCAACTCAAGGAACTTACATTAAATTTGGATGAGTCCAACAATAAGCAGGTATGTCCATAAATAAATAAGACAGTTTCAGAAGAAGATAATTTTCTTTCTTTTTTGGCGGTACGCGGGCCTCTCACTGTTGTGGCCTCTCCAGTTGCGGAGCACAGGCCCCGGACGCGCAGGCTCAGTGGCCATGGCTCATGGGCCCAGCCGCTCTGCGGCATGTGGGATCTTCCCGGACCGGGGCACGAACTCGTGTCCCCTGCATCGGCAGGTGGACTCTCAACCACTGCACCACCAGGGAAGCCCAGAAGAAGATAATTTTAAAAAGGAAAAATGAATAAAATAAAATAGGATTAACGAGACAGAGGCTGGTTGGAAGAGGCATCTGATCAGAGAAGGCATCTCTGAGGAGGGGGCATTTGAACCAAACCCCGAAGAGGAATCAGGCACGGAAAGGTGATGGTGATAGGTGGAGACTTGGGCTAGAAGAGCGCTTTCCAAAACTGGGAGGAACATGTATGAAAACCATGAAGTAGGGATAAACTAAGCATATTTGAGAAAAATAAGAAAAGCCAGTGTAGGTAGGGTGTGATGAGTGAACTGAGTGACTGGGGACAATTTCTCTAGTGGCACTTTGCCCAACTGATGGATCTTTTTTAAGAAAACAAACTAAAGCACATAAAGAATTTCAGTTGCAAATAAAATCTTCTCATATTAGCACTAAATTCAAACTTCAGAATAAACTAACAATGAAAAGTTCATGGTAGCACTTTCCCATAGGCAATTGGATATTAAAACAATAAATACTAAACCATAAAATGAGTATCTGGACGTCTAACTGGATTCCAATGTTTCCCTAAATGACTATTATGGCAGACACTAAAATATTACCCAACAGCTATTTCTCACCTTTCCTAGTATAACCTTGAATTTGTTGGAGACAGCAAATTCCCAGCTTGCTCTTTCAGTACCCCTTGCAACTGAGGAAAACCGTATGACACAGCCAATACCAGTAAGTCATCAACAAATTTTATGGGAAGCTGTGGAAAATCTGTTGATTTTCTGGTGAAAGAGCATGGAACAGAAGGGACTGCCTCCACTTCTACACCCCTTTTCCTTCCTTGAAGATTTTCTTGATGGATCCATCTGTAACAGCCAGCTATCTTGCAATCATTAGGCAACGAACCACGTTTTCTGATAACAACGCTGTGCAGCTGAACTCAGGCAAGTAACAGCACATCTCTCAAATTCTGGTTGGATAAGAAAGCAGTACATGGCTTCAAGATGAGCTGAGCTTTCTGTCACTCACAAACAAACACACTCCTAATTGCTACAACTATTTGATGCTTTTTGAAAATCAAATATCAAACAGTCACTTTTACATTTTTTTTTCTTTAATTTTGATACACACTGTGCTTGTGCTCGTGTGGTTACTCTGAGTTCCATGAACATAAACAGGAGGAGGCAACATTCATTGAGATCTTATCAGGAGCCGGATGAAGGTCTAAAAGCCAGATGTACTCATTACTTCAGCAACACTGTGCAGCTGGGGCATTAACATTCACATTTTGTCTCATGAGTGACAGAGTTAGGATCTAAATCCAGGTTCCAGGGCCTTGGCTGTAAATATTCTGTGGGACTCTCTCCTAGACTTAAGGAGCCATTTCAGTACACAAGATTGAATGGACCAAGCTAATGAGATTTTATGTACAAATTCTGATTCCTTCAGAGTTGATGGAAAAAAGATAAATGTAGAGTGACTCTCTCCATAGCAATATACATGCTTACTGTATATATTCAAGTTCAGTATTTATACATACATATTTATCATTGTCCATATAATAGTTAGTTACTAGTTTCTCAGGAGAAAAATGAAATAAAATAACAATCCCAATGAAATGGCAAGTGTTAGACTCACTGGAATTACAAATGGCTAAATAATACAATTTTTTTTCTTTTAGGAAGCTATTTTAAGAAAAACACTGACAGAGTGTTAAAAGAACAAATTAGAAGGTAACGTGGTAATAAAGTTTATTGAACAGTGTGTGTGCTTCCGTTTGTTTTGCAAACTGAAATTTGAGAAAACATTTGTGCACAGTCACCTCAGCTATCAAATACTTTTCTTGAGGTAAATGTTCCCTGTTGTTATAGCATAATTACAGAGCCCAGTGTACCTGTACTCAAGATTCTTATAACAATCTGCATTTCAAAGGAAACTAAGAGCCCAGCAACCTGCCCATTCAAGCTCATACACTATTCAAAGAAGGAATTTGATAGTAAAAACTCTAAAACCATAAGATAATTGAGTTACAATAAATTTAAAAGAATTGTCTCATGTTTTACGTTATTCTGTTACATGGGTTATAAAAGGATGACATTTCTTTAACCATTAATAGTCATTTATGAAATTTCCCATGAGTATGTGAATGCAATTAATAATAGCATTAGTACTAGCTGTACTCCTAAGATTTCCTACTATTTCTGGTACCAATACCAGTTGATGGTGTTTTAGCGGTTCAATATTTCAAATACACAAAATATAAAATATCTAAACCCTTATCGAGACAACCTGGACAGATTTCACACAATCTTAGCATTCAAACCAATTCATCAAGTGTGTTAGATTTACAGCCTACTCCATGGAGGTCTCTGCTTGATCTTCACTCTCAGAGAGATGTCCCTTACACCCTGAATAAAATAGCAACCAGCTCCCAACTCCTCACCTTTTGTCTAATTTATCTTCAGAGAACCTAAAGTTACATAGATGTTTATTTACATGCTTATTGTCTATCACCCCTCTGGAATGTAAGACTTTGCCCGTTCTCGGCTAACTTAGGACCTTGAATAGGGTTGGGTTTACAGTGGTTGTTCATTAAATGCTTGCTGAAATAACTAATGAATGCACATTCTTGATTTTTTACTATGAACTAATTATTCAACAATGATACTGACAATGTATACTGATAACGGCTGACTCATCTAACATTTATGTCAATGTGAACATCATAAGATCTAATGAGCATTTTTTCCTGAAGAAATCCCTTCTTCCTCATGTGTGATATCATAGCTTACTTTTGACAACACTACAAGCACATTTATCAAATTAAATGCTTTTTCATAACTATTTTGACAACACAAGTCATTGATGCTATACTGAAAGAAACAAACAGTATGCTCATTATATTTTATTCAAATATAATGTAACTTAGGAAGGACTATATAATTACTATACAGGATTCCATTCTAAAAGTTCACCATGAGGACTGGGGCAATATTTACCAGCATAATAGTTAAACACAGGTGAAACATAATTATCTTTGTCCTTTCTTATCATTTTGCAACCAAAATCTAACAAATTACTTTTTCCTATTAAGGAAAAGCAGAAAAAGTGATTAACAAAAAACTTTCTGATGGGAGCATTTACTCTTCCTTGAAACTGGAAATGGATGTATGATGTAAATTACACGAGTGCCTCTCCATAGAGTGGGATATAAACACTATTCGATATGGAACATTTAACAGAATACGTAATAAAATATCAGAGGAGAAAACAGAATTTATTCATTAAAAGAGAGGTTTCGCATAGCCACACCTGAGCTCTTACTCCTCTGCATTGAATCCTGACCAAGAAAAATGGGCCTTCAAGTTAGGACTCAGAAGAAAAGTCACTTTTAGTCAAGTATGATCATTAGCCTCATGTACTAGATCACTCCCTCTTGACTTGTTTCAAGTTTCACAATTTACCACAGCTATCCTTTCCAATTTATAGTTAGCTGTTGTGACCATTTCCTAGTTTTATTAAAAATGAGTAGTGATTTCATATTTTGCCTGTTTTTGAAACGTATTTACTTGGTTTGCTTTTGATTGTTTCAGAGATGACAACGGAAGTTGAAATCTCTTTGCTCTGGTATACTGAACCAGAGGATCATGGGCCTCATTTAATTTAAATTAACACTTTAAAAGAAAACATGATTTGTTTATAAAATATATTGAAAATTCCATTGTTTATTGTGACTATTTTTACAACCATATCTATATCTATAAATAATATAAATTGGAAGTTGTCTGTATGGTACTGCATTTAAACAAAACACACATGAAAATGAACTCTTTTGAGCATTTTAAAATGTATCTATTGTTGTCTTCGCAGTTGTTAATTTTGTTTTTATGTGTTATCTAACAAAATAGCAAGGTGACAGCAAGGGTATCTTGTCACAAATAACCCATTGCAAATCTTCTTTCTATTCACAGAAATAAAATATCCAATTAGATGTAGAGAAAAGGGAAAGTTCCTGCACTGTTAGAAGGAATGTAAATTGGTACAACCACTATGGAAAACAATATGGTGATTTCTCAAAAAATTAAAATAGAACTACCATATATGATCCAGCAATACCACTCCTGGGTATTTATCCAAAGAAAGCAAAAACATTAATTAGAAAAGATATATGCATCCTTATGCTATTCCAGCATTACTTACTTTGTCCTAGATATTGAAGCAATCTAATTGTCTATCAACAGATGAATGGATAAAGAAGATGTGGTACACACACACACATACACACATACTATATAATATATACGCACACAAACACACACACACATATATATAATGAAATATTACTCGGCCATAAAAACGATTGAAATCTTGCCATTTGGGACAACATGGGTGGACATAGAGGGTATTATGTTAAGTGAAATAAGTCAGACAGAGAAAGATAAATATGTATGATTTCACTCATGTGTGGAATCTAAAAAACAAAATGAATGAACAAACATAACAAAACATAAACAGTGTTATAGATACAGAGAACAAACAAATGTTTGCTAGAGGGGAGAGGGGTGGGGGAAAGAAACTAATAGGTGAGGGAGATGAAGAAGTACAAACTTCCAGTCTCAAAATAAATGAGTCATGAGTATGAAAGGTACAGTGTGAGGATTATAGTCAATAAATATGCAATATATGTAATATCTTTGTATGGTGACATATCATAACTAGACGTACCCTGGAGGCCAGTTTGAAATGTATAGAAATATATAATCACTATGTTGTATAACAGGAACTAACATAATGTTGTAGGTCAATTATATTTCAAAGCCAAACAAGCAAACAAACTCATAAGAAAAGAAATCAGATTTGTGCTTACCAGAGGCAGTGGGTGTCTGGTGGCGGGAGAGAGAATTGGAGGAGGGCAGTCTAAAGGTACAAACTTCCATCTGTAACATAAATAAGTACCAGGGATGTAATATACAACATGATGAATATAACCAACACTGCTGTATGTTATATGTGAAAATTAAGAGAGTAAATCCTGAGTTCTCATCACAAGAAAATTTTTCTTCTATTTCTTTAATTTTTTACCTATATGAGATGATGGATGTTTACTAAACTTTTTGTGGTAACCACTTCATGGTGCACATAAATCAAATCATTACACTGTATGCCTTAAACTTATACAGTGCTGTATGTCAATTATATCTCAGTAAAAGTGGAAGAAAACATAATCTAAAAAAAGATGTTTTATACATACACATACACAATGGACTACTACATAGTCATAAAAAGAATTAAATCGACATTTGTGACAACATGGATGGACCTTGGGGGTATTATGATAAATGAAATCAGTCAGACAAAGACAAATGCTGTATGATTTCACTCATATGTGGAATCTATAAAACAAAACAAACAAATAAACAAAACAAAACTCATAGATACAGAATATAGATTTATTGTTTCCAGAAGGAAGGAGTATTGGAGGGTGGGTGATATGGGTGAAGGGGATCAAGAGGTACTAACTTCCAGTTATAAAATAAGTAAGTCATGGGGATATAATATACAGCATAGTGACTATAGTTAATAATATTTTCTTGCAACTTGGAAAGTTGCCAGAAAAAAGTAAATTTTAAAAGTTCTCATCACAAAAAAAGAAACAAATTTTGTAACTCTGCATGGTGACAGATGGTAACTAGACTTATGATGGTCATTTCACAATGTATACAAATGTCAAATTATGATGTTGTAAAACTAAAACAAATAGAATGTTGTATGTTATTACATTTCAATAAAACTAATATCATTAATAATTTTATATGGCTTATATCTGTAATTATGCTTTCAATATTTGTCTTATATAAAATATACTATTAAAACTAAAATCACCTGTTCTTTTCATTTTTATAAAAATTTAAAATTATATATGTCGTCCACATTTGTTCTGGTTTGATATTTGTTTTGTATGGTTCTAGTTTAGAGTGTGAGGGTAAAGAAAGAAGAAAAAAGCTGCAATGACTGATCCATGAAACACCTCTTTACTTAGAGGTAGGGTATTAATTTCTGAAACCCAAGTAAATATGGTATTTCAAGAAGCAGAGAATAATCAAATGTATAAAATGATGATTATGAGTCAAATAAGATTAGAATGGAGAAATGGACATTGGTTCTAGTGATTCTGAGGTCATTGCCGACTTTGACAAGAATTAGTTCAGAAGAACTATGGGGATGAAATCTAGATTGGAGTGAGCTCAAGAGAGGTGGGAGGAATGAAACTGAAGAACTCTTAAAATGGATCAGAGAAATCTGACTGGAGTTCAACGAGTATGTGGGATTAAGACAGGTGTTAATATTTTATGTCTGCATGTTGATAGGAAAAAGTGATAAGTAGAAGAGACAAGAGATTATTCCTGTAGTGATACATCAGAGAGAGAACAAGAAGTTGTCTTAATGAATTTACTGACTTAATTTTGATATTTACCTACTTCAATTTGAAGAAATACTTAAGAGAAACAAACTTTTAACAATTATATTAAGTTTCTGAATATTTGCGTTTAGGGAAAAGAGCATAAGCTTTGAAGTCCTTTGTCTGAATCACAGTCTGAAAAATTCCTTTGTCTGAATCACAGCTCTACTACTCATTAATTATGTGTCACTGGACAAATAGTAGGTAGGGAATCGAACAATTGAACAAGGAGACAGAGGCAGGCCTAAAATAGGAGGTCAGATATTTCATCTATAGTAACTGAAAAAAAAGATGGAATATATAGGAATAGAAGCAAATTTGTTGCTAAATCTTGTGGTAGGAAGATACAGTGTTCTCTTCAGTGACTTCTTAATATTCCATTTTATGTCTGATATATCTTTTAGCTAATTTGCCACTTTTTACTACAAGAATGCTGTGCTAAATAGCCTTCCAGCTAAAGTTATATCTGCATATTTGATAATTTTATTAAGATAAACTACAAGAAATTACAGTGTGAGAAAATACATATTTACATAACGTTTAATACAATGTTAAAGAGTTCAAGAAAAATTTAAGATTTAATTTTCACTAAGTGTGCATAAAAGTGCCTTTTCCAGGAACCCTTACAAACAATGGTTATCATGATTAAAGAGCTACTTCTGTAAAAAAAATTTAAATACTGTAAAAATATTTTGTTGCTTTTTATTTTTATTTATTTGTTTATTTATTTATTGCGGTACGCGGGCCTCTCACTGTTGTGGCCTCTCCCGTTGCGGAGCACAGGCTCTGGACGTGCAGGCTCAGCGTCCATGACTCACGGGCCCAGCCGCTCCGCCACATGTGGGATCTTACCGGACCGGGGCACGAACCCGCGTCCCCTGCATCGGCAGGCGGACTCTCAACCACTGCGCCACCAGGGAAGCCCTTTTGGTTGCTTTTTAAATTGAGAATTTGATGAAATTCCTGAAGCTTCTTCCCATAAAAGTAAAAGTGCATTCAAAAATTTGTATTCAATATCAGAAGGTGCTGTGACTTCAGTCTTAACCCACCTTTTCTCATTTTGATATATTGGGATACTAGGATGAAAATAAAATAAACTAAAAAACATTTTAAAAGTCACTCCTATATGATAATGTATATGAGGTATGTGAAATTAAGGACAAAAATAGAGAAAGAAATAAAAAACATGGTTAGTAATTTATGTGAATATCCATCACCTCATTCTAAAACTAGTGGCAATAACCAGTGGAAAAGAAAAATGTGTTGTTTGACCTCTGTTTCAATTTCACAGTGGTATAATTAGGGTATAGATCTGTGTCGCACAAACAGAGGCCTTTGTCAGAAGGCAAAGCAAAGATGGGTCTTTGTAAATATATATGGGTATTAGAATTGTAATTATGCATAATTTCAGTTACCTCATGCACTTGAATAAACTCAAAAGAGTCTTGAGAAACAGTTGTCTGTCCATGTACTGAGACAGTATTGTAGAGTTCTCTAATTAATTAGAGGCACAGTGACTATTTTGAATTATGAACTTGGAAATGAAGTGAGAATGACAATGAATTGCTAAGCAGTGTTAAACATTCCAGGTCTAGTGATTATAATCTCTTTAGATAGAGGGACTTAAAGTATTTTAATAGGTAATAGTATAAAAATTGGTAAAGTAGAAATTAAAATATTGCACATTTCAAGGCATATCATGAAAAAATGAGTGCTAAGTACGGTAGTAAATTGCTGGGGTTGTATGTACTGTAGAGAATATCAAGAGGAAACATTTACATATTCTGAAATGCTGGAGGATAGATTCAGTGTTTAGAATGAAATGCCCAGCACCTGTCAACTGGAGTTGGTTGCATCTAAGAGATTGTTTTACTTGTGGTATTTTAAAGTAATCTTCCCATGTTTTCTTAGATATCTCTGAGGTGGGGATAGAAAAATAGCATTTTTGAGTGCCTCCTTATTACTAGGCATCCTTTGGGTTGACCTTTACATATGATACCACCTGTAATCTGTTAATCCTTCCTCTCGTTGAGATTGATTCCCATCTTGCAAATGAAGAAGCCAAGGCTCTAGAAGATTAAGCGATTTTTCCCACTGCAGACAATTAACTGGTGATGCTAATACTTGAACAAATAGCACGACTGACAATTCAAGAAAACTTTGTCAAAATCCAAAGTTCATCCTCATTTTTTAAGCCATGAAGGTTTAACACAGGCATCTAACTTTATTTTGAGATTCTACTCAGTCTCTACACTAAAATGGGTGAACTTCAACTGGAACATAATATCCCTAAACTATGTTTGAACTTACAGGAAATTGGCATTTAAATCTCTAACTGGGGACATGTATACTAACTCAAAACATAGTTTACTTCTGCTATTAAAATAAAGTCTGAGCATCGCTGTTGCCTATTTTCTTGTATAGTCATATGTCCTTCATATCATAGCTCCAGACATGCTGAATTACTTCTAGTCACCTGAGCATGCCATTGTCTCACCAACCTATCCTGTTCCCGAGGCCTGAAACACTCCCCTCTCCAACATCAAACAGATCCTTCTACCAACTGCTATTCACTCTTATTTCTTATTGACTTTCTACACAAAATCTTCTCTGACATTTATAAACCGAGATTTCTGTCCCTCTTTTTTGTTCCTATAATATTCCAAACGCACCCTTTTGTGTCATTTAATATCCTGCGTTTTAATTGTCTGCTTGCCTCTCTTTCTCACTAGACTTCAAACACTTTGAAAGGTAGAAGCATCACCTAGCCATTAACGCATTCTACTTTGTTGAGGCCTTAACACTGACATGTAAATTAAGTATATTTTAATTATACTAATACACAGTACATATATAACTAAGTGAATGGAGCAAACCTATTTGCCTGCCAAAAGAAAAATATAAAGAAATGAACCCTTTTTATCAATGGCTCCACTGTATTAAACTCCAGCTCATCTAGATTTAATACCTCAGAATCATTAAGAATGACTGATGCAAAAGAATCATAAAAAAGAAAAATAATTTAAATGAAAATAACTCTAATATTCATAATACTGAAATAAAATGATAATTATTGTTAGCATAATGATAGTTATTACAGTTTTCTGTCCATACATGTATTTGGAAAGTTATGATCATAACTTAAATCCAATTTTATGTTCTGAATTTTTAATGTTATAGTATTTACGCATATTAAAAGCTGTTTAGAGAGGGCTTTAAGTTAAATGAAGTGACTAGGGGTGGGGAGGATCCACAAAGTATGCACTTTCAAAACCCTGAGTTGGATAGTAGGGGAGAAAAAATATTTTTTCTTCTACCCTTCTGAATTCTTACATACACGGGAGACACCCAGGGAAGAATGAGTAACTCTCTAAGGTGGCTTAGAATTCTGGCTTAAATATCATCTTAACAGGCAAAGAGGAAGGGAAATGTAGGCTTCTTAGGGGATAGTAAATGTTTTTAAAAAATGAATAGACCTTTAAAAGAATAGATGAAAGACATGACAGCTTATGACAAAGTTTGTCTGGGTGTGGTGTCTACCTCTGGTCCCTTCTCTTGTTTTGAGTCTATCATCCCTGGTTGATGAAACTCCAGGGAAGAGAATCTGTATCAACTGGGCTCCTTTTGTAGAATCTGTTTTTAGGCAGATAAGGGGAGTCCGGAGAAAGCTTCTCTCTGAATTTGCTGTTTTTCAAAAGCCTACAGCTCAAAATAATTAATGAGGCAAAGTGGCATATTTTAGGTGGCATATTCTATTACCCTTCAGTATTACTGAGACTAATAATTTGTATTCTCCTCTGCAGCTCAAATTTGTATTTATACAACACTGTATGTAAAGGAGAGGCTCACAAATGGAAATGAAAATTTCTTGTAAGCTATGTTTCTACTTAAAGTCTGAGATTGTCTATTTTTTTAATGGAGAAAATGTTTTATTTCTTATTTTTTATTTTTTTTAACGGTAGGTCCTTGTTGGTTGTCTATTTTATGCCATCTTTACCAGCACTGAGTCAACTTGCTTTTTGAACAACAAAAACAAAAATCTTATGAAAAGTATTAAGAATCATAAAGCAAAGATTTTAGAGGGAACGATACATAAACTGTTATTTCCAAAGGGGAAAAAATATTTCAGTGTTGTCAGTAAAGATAAATATGGCTGAGTGGCTGAAAATCCCCTTGAAATCAGTCTTTATGTTTAGATTCAAACATGATAAATGTCTGTGCCTTTTGGAGATGAATTACCTTGCTAACATTATATAATAAGTTGTGTGCGTGAAAAAAGAAGTGAGCTAAGTGAATCTGTCCCTCATCTGGAAGTGTGGTTTCCCTGAAATTGATTTACATTTGAATGAAAACAAGGAAATTATGCACAGAAGGATTCATTATAAAAAGAATCTCTCGCCCTCAGCATTTGGAAAGCAAAATCCTTTTAAGTATTATTCTTAAATAAGTAATGAGGCATTTATTGTAATTCAAAACCAAATAACATCCTGTGGAAGAACTGGGGAAGGGCAGAATGAGGTGCAAAGAACTGATGTCATGTGACTGTTTCTGGGACTTGCTCCACTGCTCACTTGCCTTAAGGCTTTAAACAGTCAACTAACCTCATTGAACTCCTGTATCTGTGTATATGTGAAGTTTACATGAAGAAAAAAAAAAGAGACAATGTATGGAAATATGCGTTGAAAACTAGAAATTTCTATATGAATATTAGTGTAATTACTAACATTATCTAAAAGGAGTCCCTGACTGTTTATCTATCTCTACAAAATAAGCAGGAATATCAGTCTCCCAATTATATAGGTGCTGCTTGGATATATAAAATGAAGCATGTGCCTGTGAAGTTAAGGTATGGTACTAGGCACTTTGTACACTGTGGGTGGGGTGGCAGGATGTAGACAGTATGCAGGTTCAAAGAGCTGATTTGCATTCCTGAGATTTCTGACTTCCCCTCTTCTCTGCAGTCCCAAGAACAATGAATTCCCTTGACAAAGATTCTTTGCTTGACCAAACTTTAGACAGGGCTTGAACCTTCTCCTAGGTCCATCTGTGCACCTCCTCATAAAATCCAGTTTTAGCAGGAAGCCTGCTAAGTCTGTTAAACAGAGGCCCCTGGCCCTTGATATCTAACAATCCTGGATATTTGAAGAGGTTCGTCATCCTCCACTACACCTCACACCCCCAGCACACACCCCCGCCCCCTGCCAGGTGATATCTGATAACCTTGGCCTATCTTTAGCAAGAATTCTATTAGTTTGGTTTAGACAGAGTACCCCCATGACTTAGACATTTCCTCCTAGTAATTTTCCATACTCTAAGCCCCACCCTGATTCTTGGCTATAAATTCTGACTTGCCCATATTGTATTTGAGCCCAGTTCTGTACTGAAGTCTCTTTTCCCCTATTGCAATATTCCTGAATAAATCTGTTTTTACCACTTTAATTATTATCCAACTCTAGCTTTTCTTTGGCACCATTCAATCCAAGGATCTGTTTGGGGTCAAGTGAACAAACACACCAGGTAATAAATAGGCTTAGTCAAAAACGTGCAATACAGCATGTGAACAGCCTGGAATTTATGGACACTTGAAAATGAGCGATGCCTTTGGAAGTGTTCCTAATCAAAACGGGAGAACAGAATTGGCTTCTTAGCAACAAGCTCAAGCCTCTGACTGCTTTTAGAAGTTTTTGAGCAATTAATACTCCTATGAGTAACTACAGTGAAAAAGAATAAGAAATTATTGGTATGAAGGGGTACTGCAAAGCATCTATTAGAGGATGAGTCTGCCCCACCCAAACTAGAGGTGGGCATCAGATGGCAGAGCACCTGAATAAACGTACTATGAAGAAAAACGTAACAGAACAGCAGTGGATAAAATATTTGGGAAGTACTGCACTATGTGCTACAGGGTCTGAATGGAAAATAAATCCTCCCCTAAAGGAGCCCATCATGCAGGTTTTATTCCTTTATTAAAGAAAAACACTGGATCTTCTTGCCTCTTTAATTACTGTTTTCAGCCTGCCTGAACTTGACAGGGATCTTTCTGTTGCAGCAAATTAACGCAAGTCAACCCACTTTAGAGAAAAAATGGAATTTCTTGACTCTCATTGAAAAGACCATGTATGGACTTCAAGTATGAAAATCTTCAGGTGTAGTTGAATGCAGGAAGTCAGACAATATCCTCTGGAGGTATGGTTGTGGACTTATGACTGGGAGAATCAGTAGCCTCCTGACTAGTTTCTCTGCACTCACCTTGCCATGTCTTGATGATAATAACAAGAGTGATCAGGTCACACTATAAGTTAGATTTTGTCACTTTTTGGCTGAAAATTCTACAATATTTTTCCATATTATTCAAAGTTGAAATCAAGGTAATTAAAAAGTCAGACAATACTCCATATAATTTGGCCTTTCATTACTGGTTTAGTCTATCTCATCATTTTTTACTCTGGATAACAGAAATTGCATTTGTGTAACAAAAGTCGAACTGCCCACATAGATACACAGATTGTGTGTGTGTGTGTGTGTGTGGGGGGGGGTAGATATAGACATAAAGATTAGATATTGGTGTAGATATAGAAATAGACATAAATACTTGCTAATGCATTGGCTAAACTTCACAATCTGACCCCTTATAATCAAAAGAAACCAAAGATTATAATTCTTCATTTCATGGTTATTACTTCTCCAACAATCTCATTTTCCAGGTTAAAATCCTTGAAACTACCTTAGAATTAATAATCCTGTCTCTAAGATTTTCTAGAGGAAGTATATAAGTCTTAGAAGGTAAATGCCACCTGAAAGCTTAAAGTATAATTTAGTATCAGATCCAGAATTAAATTCAAAGTTGAATGATTTCCATTAGGCAATACTGTGTCTTCAGGCATATGTCCCAAATTAACAATGAATGGAACAAATGAATTATCTGTTCAGAATGACCTCTATCACCATGGGCCGTATACTTAAATTGATTATATTTTCCCAAAGTGCCCTAAGTTTTCATTTACATTATACTTATTTGTGAACATCAATATATAATATCCATGTATGATGTCAAATTTCAAAAATGAAAGAATATGCATATTTGATAACAGTAACAGCTTGAATTAGAAACCACAAAAAAATCCATAATGATTAGAATCTTCATTATTATACATAACTTTGTTATGAAATTGAGCAATAAGTCAAACAAAAAATTATATTGGCTTTGTCAATTTAGTCACCTTTCTGAAAACATTTTCTACATTCTGCTCTAAAATAAACAAGGTCACTAGATGCTCTATTCTGGGATCAATACAGCTTATTCAACACATTTAGCTATTTGATCTACCAACCTGTATGAAACGAGCATGGGAATGATTGAGTTTTTATTTGACTAAATGAATGCTAAAACAATTGGTGGTAATAGTAATACAAAGAAGATAAGAGAGGAGGAGAAGAAGACAGAACAAAAGAAGAGGGAGAATTAGGAATAACAATTTAGAGACTACTACTTACCATGTGCCATAACCAATGGTAACCATTGCAGATATAGCTCATCTCCTCTTCACAATAATCTTATTTTTGTTAACTTAGTTTTAACTATGGCAAAACTAAGGCTCAAGGATTATACAAATAACTTTTCAAAGTCAATAAAATATTAAATGAGAAAACCAGAATTCAAACATACAACTGCTTGTCTCCTAAAACAAACTCCTAACCTCCATACTATACAGCTTTATTTCTTCATTACTGCATTATATTTATGTACTCTAACCTAGTAAATGATAGCAACTTAAGTGGAAAGTGAAAGATGATGCTATAAAATGAAAATGTGTCTTATTATGATCTTTTTTTTTTTTTTTTTTGGCGGTATGCGGGCCTCTCACTGTTGTGGCCTCTCCCGCTGCGGAGCACAGGTTCCGGACTCGCAGACTCAGCGGCCATGGCTTACGGGCCCAGCCGCTCCGCGGCAATGTGGGATCCTCCTGGACCGGGGCACGAACCCGTGTCCCCTGCATCGGCAGGCGGACTCCCAACCACTGCGCCACCAGGGATGCCCTTATTATGATCTTTGACTTATAAATCTAAGCTTAATAAAAGATCAAAATACCGTATTTGGAAAACTCTAAATTTTAACTCTGCTTAAATTTTAAATTGAGATTAATATATTTTACTTTCCTATATAGCCAGAAGAAAAGCATCTCTATGTATAATTTTGTGAAATGGTTTTTATGATTTGGCCAAGTAAACCACTAATCTCAATGTCTGAACGAATTTATCCTGTTTTCAATTTCATTGTACCTCTGCTGTTTCTGCATTTATTCAAGTCCCTAAATTGACAACTTTAGTTTGAATTTCAATTTTTTTAAGATCAAAGATAAAACATAGATCCTATTGACTATTTTGAAGAGGGCACATATCTTAATATACTAATGTCATTCTATAAATTCAGATTATTATCGACACAGAATAAAACTTAAAATGAACCAAGACAGAGATTAAATTTGCGTCAGTCAGTAAATTAAAGTTAGATTAAATGAATGACTAATGCAACTGACTGTAGGTATTACCACTACCTTTATCATAATTTACAGATAAAAGGTTCTTTCCCTTCTACATTTCCAGTGATTAGGATGAATGAATTCATGTTAATTATCAGGGGGTGGACTGGGGTGGTATGCATTATGGTTTATAGAACTGTTTCCCCTTAAGCATGCCTAATGAGAAAGGAAAATTAAACACACTTTTCAAAAATGCATTTATTCAATGATATTAATCCAAATAAAGAGTACATACAATTGAATAATTTAAAAGTTTAGTAAATTCTGTAGATGTGATTTTTTTACAGTTTTCACTAGGTCTGCATTGATAATAACCCTTTCCTCTATCTCCACTATTCAAACTAGATTTAGTTCAGTTGTAAGCCAAGGCAATCCATGTTTTGATATATCTATAAGGAGTGAAATAGAGAGCCTATGACTCATGATGTATCTGGCTCAAGCAATTTGTCTATCAGCTGCTGCCAGATTCCTTGTGTACCTTCTGCTCTTTTACTGCCTCGTCTACCCGGCAAGCAGCTGTTGTTATTTTATTTTTCAGAGGTGATAACCTAGGTGTTTCTGATCATAACTGATCTCACTCCTTGATTCCTTACCTAATTAAGAAAATAAAATCTTCTTCTTCTCCTCTCCTGCTTTTTCTAGAATTAATCATAGGCTCAAAATAATTAAAATTAATTATAGGTTACTTCTGTTTAAGTGAAGTCTTTATCTGATCCCTCACAGACTGTTGCAACTCTCTACCACTTATGTTTTACATATATATACGAGCATATTTGATTTCCTCATCACTTATCCATATTAAAGTACTTAAATAGTACTGTCAATTAGGCAATTATTATTCAAGATTAGATAAATCTATTCTAAGGCAGAGAATACGTTACATTTCCTGTTGCAACATACTTTCACACACATTTAAATAGAGCATAGGAGATTTCTGAGTTGAATTCTGAAGTGACTACACACAAACATATATGCATGCGTGTACACACACACTATTAACGGGAGACTGGAAGATATATATATATATATATATATATATAAACTACATGTGTCAGGATATGAGGCAAGTTACATACAGTCTGCAAGTTACATATAGTCTATGTTCTACTAAATTGAGAGCATAATGTCAAAATCTCCACTATATTCTCTCTACCTATCATATACTTTGTCTTTTATAAGTGCTCTTAGAACAAACAGATATGTACATTGTTCATCTCTTTTTTAACCTGAAAAACTTCTATTTTTTCCTTTGTATTTGACTTCAGTTTTTAAAGTTCTCATATGGGCAGTACCTAGTATATTACATAATTCTTATGCTTTGTCTTTTTTTTTTTTTTTTTGTGGTACGCGGGCCTCTCACTGTTGTGGCCTCTCCCGTTGCGGAGCACAGGCTCCGGACGCGCAGGCCCAGCGGCCATGGCTCACGGGCCCAGCCGCTCCGCGGCATGTGGGATCCTCCCGGACCGGGGCACGAACCCGTGTCCCCTGCATCGGCAAGCGGACTCTCAACCACTGTGCCACCAGGGAAGCCCTGCTTTGTCTTTTTAATTTCTTTTTCAATACCTATATGTTCGATAATCACCCAGTTGCTGTGCTTGGTGCTGAATGAGATACAAACAGAAGACTGATGAATCAGGGACGTGCCATCCAGAAGTTCATGATTCCACACTGCCCATCAAAAAGGTTTAATGTAACCCCTAGTTTCATTTGGCTGAAACTCAGGTTTTTATACAAAAAGTATCTTTTTGAAGAAATGGTGTAATTTGCTTTAAATAATTTATATCCTTAACTTTTTATTTGCATATCTGATTTTCTTTTAACTAAAAAACTTACCAGTTATTCTTCATTATTAGAAAGGAATAAAAGATCTATGAATCATCATTTTAGTCTTCCCAAATTAAAGTTGTAACATTTAAGGAGTCATTTACTAATTGGAAGCATGTAACTACCGTTCACTTTTTTTCTCTGTGATCCAAATTCCAAATCGTAAAACAGCAAAGTTGAAGTGAGCAGGTTCTTTAATGTTGCAAATGTCACTTTCCATGTTAGTCTCTTTTTTAAGCATGAATGGATAAGACCTTCCTTTTTAAACCACTGATTCCTTGAGTACTTCGAAGCAGAACCTGCCTATTCTGATATATTCTTTCTCTTTTTCCTTATCCTATATCTTCTCCTGTGCATAGAAAAGTGTATTTAGCCATCAGAATCTATCATTCTATTCTCCTCTCTTGTCAAGGACATTCAACTTTGTATGAGGCTAACAGTAGTATAAAAATGACAACTGCCACTGCCATTTACTTTGTATATACTTCATGTGAAGCACTGATAGATATTTGGGGTATGTTATTTCTAATCTTCACAACAGTCACACCTGGTAAATATCATGGTCCCTGTTTTACTTCTACTTTTACAGAAAAGCACAAAAAAGACTACAGAGGTTAAACAACTTGCCTAAGGTTACATAGGCAGTATCATTGACTGGATATAAACTCAGGCTACGTGAGTTCGAGATTCATTCCATTTCCATTAAGCAGCAGCCTCATTTTCTTATGTCTTCATTCCTGTCCTTCACCTTTAACATTCACTATCTAACCTCTAATCTTTTCAAGCAACTTATTTCTATTTATCTATATCCATGTATCTACATATCTATGCGTCACCTCTTGGATTTATTCAGTAAAAATGTTCAGTAAAATATGTTCCTTGGATGAGAAAGAAGGTTGCTGTTAGACTCAGGTTCTATGACCTGCATTTATAATTTCTTGTACCCAGATTTTTCACCCCAAAACATTGGCTCCATCCTTCCTGGACTGATGATCCAGTATCTAGATTCACAGTCTTTAATCTGAGTGGTAGATTCTTCTAGATTCCTATCATTGGCTACTCACTCAGATACACTAGAGTGCCTCAACTTTGGTCCCCACAACACCCTGCTTCAACAATTTCTTCCTGTTGAAAAGCAGATTGGAACAATGGCAAGATGTCGTCGATCCATGATGGTGGATGCTATGATTCAGCAAAAGTTTCTGATTCCCATGTTAATGTTAGACCTACACCAGACCGGGAAGTATTGTTTGCTTTTGTCTTTTTTATATTATTGCTCCTTTGTTAACTATTGAGAGTTAACCTGTCTAAGATTCAAAGTATAGCCTTTACAATATAGAGCCTTTCTGCCTTGTAGAGACATTATCAATTACATCTTTATTTGTTTTAAGTATCATTTCTCTTATTTGTTGTTAAACAACTATGGCTATCCCTGTGGAGCTCAACGCTTTCTAATCACTTCCTTTATACTCTCTGCCTATGCCCGACCCCTACAAATGTCTGTAGATGACCTCTCCTCCTGGATGGGTGGTAATGAGTAGGGCTTATAGATATTCCTGACTCTGCTAATAAAAAGAAAAATCTTATTAAGTATTAATTTTTATCTGCTAATAAAAAAAAATCTTATTAAGTATTCTGTCCTGAAGAAATTTCCCATTACTTAGAAGTCTCCCTGCTGTGTCTCCATTTGCTCTCTCCCACTCCTCAATAAACAGCCCATAGATAGCAGCAACTGTTCTAACATGTTTCACCCGCTCCATTGATAGTTTAACTGTTTCAAACCTGGCTATGGGTGCATTACATTTACATAATTTATCTTTTTTGTTCTCAGGGAACCATTAATCACCTATTATTAGAAATAATAGGAAAGTCCAATTTTTTTAACACTCAGTTTGAGAGAAAAGTAAATTCTATTTTACTTTATATATATATATATGTATAACTGATTCACTTTGTTATAAAGCAGAAACTAACACCATTGTAAAGCAATTATACTCCAATAAAGATGTAATAAAAAATATATATATTCTACTTAATTTTGGTCTTAAGATTCTCATGTCAAGTAGTGGCCACCTGAAAAGAATACTTAGCATATGTGAAGTTTTCTATTGGTTTGTCAATAAAAGTTTGAATCTATCAATAGAGCCTGGCTCTGTTAGCCTTTCCAGATCCTTTAATTATCTTACAGAGAGTTTGAGAAGAGAGCATTATTACACTTAGACCCAACAGAAGGCATAAAGATGGGGATAGATGCGTGCATTTCAATTGACCTTCATGTATAGAGATAAAGATTCTGAGCCAACAAATTACACTTTTTAAGTATTTCCAATAATAGATAGTGAATATGCACAGAATTATGCTCTTCTTTCTGTTGAACAGGGTGTTGCCCACAGTGTGTATGTTAAGAATGGTTGGGACTGAGCCCATGGAAATGAAATTAGGAGAAACTATTAACTTTAATAAAGTTCAGATTTCCAATCTCAAAGTGTGCTCTACTCATTTGAGATAATACTCACAAATATTTTGATAGACATCATTTCTGCAGTGAAGCAAGAACTACAGTGCTTTAAAGAATGATAGACAACTTAACAGACCATGTTTTTAAAAAAATGAAGAGCATCATCATGTTGTTTGATTAGTTTTGCTTAATTTCCTCATCTATAAAATGGGAATTTGATTCTCTGTTCTACCTTTCTCAGAGAGGTTTTTTTGTTTTGTTTTGGTTTGGTTTTTTTTGCGGTATGTGGGCCTCTCACTGTTGTGGCCTCTCCCACTGCTGAGCACAGGCTCCGGACACACAGGCCCAGCGGCCATGGCTCATGGGCCCAGCCACTCCACGGCATGTGGGATCTTCCCAGACCGGGGCATGAACCTGTGTCCCCTGCATCGGCAGGCGGACTCTCAACCACTGCGCCACCAGGGAAGCCCCTCTCAGAGAGGTTTTTTTCAAAAATCAAAAGTATCAAGATCAAAGTACACTGAGCTATAGAAATATATGGTGCAATCTTATTAATAAAATAGGATGAAGAACATATCATTGATTTGAACCCTGTGTTAGTTTAGAAGCAGTTTCATAATATTCCAGAATTTTAAAGTTTGAATGACTTTTTCAGATCATTTGACATGGCTAATTTTCTTATTTTTGACATGGAAGATTTTGGGCAGTGTGAGGTTAAAAATTATTCAATTAACCCAGACAAAAATTTAATTCTTCAAACCCTGAGCCCAATTACTCTCTAGAATATTCCCATTTATTCAAAACAGCCTATAAATTATTGTTTCCAGACCATGGTATAAAATATTGTTTCCAAACTTCACATACACATCTTAATAATAAAAACGAAGTTTTTATAAACAGAGTGATGTTATTTCCTATTTTTTAAATTATCTTCTGCTATATAAAACTGGTGTCCAATCCTCAAAGTAATTTTTAAAAAATATTCTCTTTTTTTTTTTTCAGTTATTTGTCTTTTCTCTCTCTCTCTCTCTCTCTCTCTCTCTCTCCTTTCTTCTCCTGGGAAAATATGTTACAAGATCAGTGACTTAATATTTACTTTTACAACTGTACATATTACCAATTATTCCTTAACTCCAGCTGAGATGTACTGCATAAACATAGAAAATAAAAATAACATGAATAAAATAAGTAATCATTATTATAATTGTATTACAGGTAAATGTAGAATCTTTCCATCTTACAGAGCACTTTCATGAACTTAATCACATTTCAATATCATGACTACTATATAAGTTAGAATTTATTACTCAGTGCTTTACCGATCAGGGAGGTAAGTACAGTTTGAAAAAATGTTGACTTAGCATAGATCTGAAACTTAACTGTTGGTACTGACCAGATATCAGAACTGTGACTAAAGCCTGAGCACTTTCTAGGGCTCCCCACTGCTGCTCTTTCAATATCTTAGTGTGTTTGTACCCCTCTCCTCTGACTATACAAGTAAATCTCTTATGTAATTTAGACTTACTGCACTTGAATTTAGTTAGCAAGATATGGACAAATGCAGAGCACTCAAATATCTCATAAGAATATGAATGCATCATCAGTCCTCCTATCCAAGCAACTTCAAAATTGGTTCTTTTAAAAAACCTGGCATTTGTCTTCTGAAATAACCTGAAACAAATGTAGTACTTTAGTGTTCTCTACTACTCAGAGACATTTCATCTCTTCATTATGATATATTATACCCTTCCTCTAACCCTTTGCAATTCATTCTTTTAATTGATCAAGGTTATTTAGGTTACTTATAAAATGTCACATCTACAAAATTATACATCTTATAAAATTGTCACAGCTACAATTATACATTAGTTTTGGAATACACAACTCTGGGAGCACGCACGCGCCTGTGTGTGTGTGTGTGTGTGTGTGTGTGTGTGAAGGGTTGGGAGAAGTGTTAAAGCAAGAGCAAGAGGTAAAAAGTGAGAAAGTAAAGGGAAACCTATGTTAACTCTAACTGGAGAGCTTGACTTGCATTCAGAGTAATGCCTAGTCCTGATGGGTTATATTTGATTGTGAGCCAAATTCAGGAAAAGTTTTTGAAATGAAATAGTCTTAATGCACATTGTACTTATGCTACTAACCCTAAGCCCATCTTCCTCCCATTAAGCCTACTCCATACAGTGAAGATGCTCCTGTCTATTCATAGCTCATTCCAATTCTGATCATATAGTGTCTCAATTACACCTAGCTTCTTAATTTCATGTTGCCAATATATTAAAAAAAAACCTTTCAAGACTCATACCATAAAATCCACAAAAGAAACTAATATAGTTTAAGAGCTCCACTGACTAACTTTTCTTAGACATCTGCTAGAACATCTTTAATGGAGATCTTGGTAAAATTTGACAACATGCTATTGAATTGTACTTTCTCCTTCATTTACTAATTTTAAGATTTTTAATGCCATCATTATTTGTGAAGACAAATCCCTGTCTCTGACCGGATATTATGTAAAATATAATGTAAGAAGCGTATCTAAAAACAGAGGCAATTTCCCAAATATGATAATCCATAAATATTTTTTAAAATATTTTTCTTGGCACTGCACCAATCATCACTGAAACACCAAGGTGTTTCAAAATTTTTTCTGAAAAATTGTGGCTTTTAGCTAGATTTTATCTTCGATGCCAAAGTTTCTTTAATTACTTTGAAGGACGTACAATCTTTTCAACCAGAGGCTGGTGTCAGGGGAGCCCTAAGTTCCCATTCATATTGAGGGTGAGTATAAAAGTAGAGTGAACAAGGGAGAATCAGTCTAGAGGCTTCAGATGGAAAGACTATATCTTTTCTCTGAAAGCCATGTTAATGAGCTGTGGGAGCCTGGGTATACCTATTTTGTCCCTGTTGCATTTCTCCTTCCCCAATTCCATTAGGAGACATGCCATGAGGAAGTTTCCTAGAGCTTAGAGATAAGACAAATAAGCTGCATTTCTAACTTCTGGAGGTGATGTCATAATGCATTTCCCCATAGGAATGGTCAAGAGTGGTCAACCCAGTAATAGCAGCATAGGAAGTACATGTAGAATAAATAGACATGTTTTGGCTGAGGCAAGTCTTCCCATCATATATATATATTAGTATCTCTAAGGGAAATGTGTTTCTACCAAGGGGTAGAAATTTCACCCATAGCAGAGGAAGCTGTTTTGTCACCAGAGGCAATGAGTCCTTATCATCATCACCATCATCACCATCGTGACTAATTTAATGGACCTGTGCTACATTTCAGGCACTGTTCCAAGTAATTTATATACATTAACTCAGTTAATCATCACCACATTCACAAGAAGTACAAAATATATTATCTCCATATCACAGAAAGGGAAACTGAGAAACAAAGTAGGGAAGTAACATGCAAAAGTTTCCATAGATAGTAATCAAGTAATTAGTGCATTCAGAGTTCAAGATATGCCATCTGACTCAAGAATGTATCTCTTAATAACTAAACTCTCTTGTCTCACTGTAGTGGTTCTAGAATCAGACAGAAGTGGCTTGAAGTATTAGATCTATCATTCATTAGTTTGGGGATTATGGTCAAGTAACAGACATACTAAATCTCAGTTCTTTTTTTTTCCCATAACATGGAGCAAATAACAATACCTATCTTACAAAGATGTCATAAATTTTAAATAAAAGGATTGTGAAAATGCTTCACACAATGACTGAGAATGAGATTTAACCTTCAGATAATAAAATGATACTTTAGTGATTAGTGTGCACGTGTGTCTGTGCATGTGTGTGAATGTCACAAGAAGCATTAATCAAATTTGATGTTTCCTTAGAGATTAATTTAGGCACTCTGAAAATCTTTTTGATTGACTAGCAGCCAAGGAAACTTTTAATTTAAGTGCTTGCTTAATTAATTTAGCTAATGGGTTAAACAATGCCCGAGGGCATAAGAAGTAAGGTGGGTCAGGTGTCCAGATTATTGGCGCCCTTGATTTTTCTCCAGAACACTAAAACCTCTTTTTTTCCCTTTTGTTCTTACTTCCCATTTCTTATTCCCCCAGACTCTTTTTAATTTTCCTTTTATCATAAGGAAGAAGAGGTTTATCAGAGTCGGAATCCGGAAAGCAGTGAACGAGCCAAGTCTCCTCCCCACCCCCTCTCCATAAACACACTTGAAGGCCTGAAGGTAATAACCCTGAAAGATTCTCCCCGCGCTGCAGATTTCCTGCCAAGGGTTTGTTGGGATATTATGGTAAAGGAGATTTGGGGCATCTTCCTGCCTTATACAACGTAGAAGAATCCTTGACTCTGTCACATTGTATTATTTTGCAATGTTTGGTTCACACTATCAATTTGACAAAGATTACAAAGCCAATCACACCTGTGACATTATATGACCATCAAAAACTGCTGAATGGCTCAAACCCAGGACAACATGTTCAGGCAGGGGTTACTGGATTCACCATATCGGCATGAATGGAGAAGGGGCAACCTTAGCACTTTCTATTCAACTCATCAATGACTCTGAGAATGTTAGCCTGTAGTTGGCTTTTATGATCGTATTCTCAGACATCTGGAATTCCTTGATCCAGATGCAAGACTGAGCAGTGCCTGAAAATACTGTGCTACTTTACTTTTAAAAGGTTTTGAAAATTTTGTAAATTACTCTAATGGTACTTAGAATTTCCCAAAATATGAGATTAACAAAAAATACACTGATTTCTCTAAACATTTTACATCAGAAAATTTATTATTTTCAACTTTGCTTTTCCTGAAATACCTACCACTACCCTTTCTTTAAAAATCTGTTCTATCAAAGCATTTTTTGGTTAAATCTATTTTGTGGTTAGAATTTTACTCTCAAATATATAACCTAAATCCAATTATCTATTCTGTATGTATTTGCTCCCACAACCAATATGATCTACAGTAAAAGGGATGAGTGGATCTACTGAGGTTCTTCTTTGTTTCAGGCTAGTTTGTGAAGTTAGGTCTTTTTTTTAGCCTAACTCTAAAATACAAATTTGCTAGAAGGACTTTTCTTTATAAACCTATTTCTCCTGAAAAATTATGTAGCATAAGAAAATATCAGCCGGCTGAAGCAATGTAAAACTAATCAAATCAAAGAGCCACTGGCCAGAGAATTTTTAGAAATAAGTTTTCTTAATCATGGCTGATAAGTGAATTAGTTATATCTCTACTTTAGGAATAGAACTGCCTACCTCCAAAGAGCTCGTGCTCTGTGCTTTTCCAACTTTCTGGACAAACTCCAAAAGGCATCTTTTATTCAGAGCTTCCAGTTGTGTGTGCTTATCAATAATTATAATTACTAGCTATTGGTTTCTCATTATGATCCAGAAACTACATGTTATAGATTGAATTTTGTGCCCTCAAAATTCACAAGGTGAAGCTCTAACCGTCAGTGTGTGTGTACTTGGAGATAGAGCCTTTAGGAAGTAGTTAAGGTAAAAGATATCATAAGGCTTGGGACCTTAATTCAATAGGACCCATGTCCTTAAAAGAAGAGGAAGAGACACCAGAGATGCCTATGTACAGAGAAAGTCCACATGAGGACACAGTGAGAAGACAGCCATCTGCAGGATAGGAAGAGAGGTCTCATCAGAACCCAACCCTGCCAGCACTTGGATCTTGGACTTCCAGCCCCAAGAACTATGAGAAAATAAATTTCTATTGTTTAAGCCATCTAGTCTGGTATTTTGTTATGGCAGCCTTAGCAGACTAATACATTAGGTCAAGAATTTAGATGCCTTACCTATTTTGATATTTACAAAGACACTGAAGAAGGTGTAATTACTGCCAGCTTATTTATAATGAGGCTTAGACATTAAGGATTCCAGGATCACACAACTAATGAGGAACAAATCTGGACAATTCTTATACTTACCATCCACCACTGCATAAGAGGGACCAGGAAAGAGGGGACTTGGATGTTTATTAATAGGAATTGACCAAAATGACCACAGTATTCCCCTCAGTTTGACTGAACTTTAGACAGCTTCTATCCTGATGATAGACCCTGACCTTTTTCTTCTTAGAGCATTTACTTTAGAAAACTTGCAATTGTATATCCTTTCTCTACACTTTTGAAATGTATATAAATCTTCTCCCAGCCTCTTATCAGTTTTACAATCAAGGAAATGTCTTGACAAGGGCTTCAGAAACATTTTTTTGTAATGTAAACATTGAAAGAAATAGTGCTCCTATCTCCCAATCTCTGTGGAAGGTAGGAATCTAACTTGGATGGGCACCAATTAGCAAATATACATGCCTAATCATAGCAAAAAAAAAAAAAAAATTGCGAACTCAGGAATAACTCAGTGCACTCTTCACATCCTGTTGACTAATCTTCCCCTAACATCATCCAGTACTTTCCACTAGCTTACTCCAGCACTCAAGAACAATCCCAACTTCTGTTTCAGCAGACTTGCATTCATTCTTTCTCCCCTACTGCAATAGTCTTGAATAACATCTTCCCCACCTGTTAAATTATCCAGTGCAATTTTTGCTTTAAAAGACTTTAAAAGGACCCAGGAACCTAACATCTAGGATGGAATGTCAGCAAAATTTAACTTTTTAAAATATAGGAAGAAGAGAGTGACACAATGGAAAGAGCCTGGGACACAGAAACCTGGAGGTTGTGTTCAGAGGCTGTCAGATTTAAGAAGTAATCGTTCAGATATTTGGGTCATTGAAAAGTAGAGCAGGAAGCACCTAGTTTTCAAAATGTGTGTCTCAGTTTGAGATCCCCGGAGATATACCCTAAGGCAAGGATTCAAGGGCAAATAGCTAGTGTAACATGTGAAAGAAATACCAGCAGTGGAAAAGTGAGACTAGGAGAAAAGGCAGCCAATAAAGATTACTTCAAGCCAGCTACTATTGGGGTGAATGGAGGTTAACGTCCCATGGGAAACTTTGGAAGTTTTACACAGGACAATAAATGTGAGGGACCTGGAGTATTTGTGCACCAGCTCTTGTCAGACACTGTTTGAGGGTTGAGGGTATTAATTCCCAGTACTTCCTTCTTGCAAGGTAGGCAGGTAAAGCCCTCTCTTGGGGGAGCTTGTAGGGGGAGGAGAAAACATCCCCAGAAAAAGTAATGCAAGTGCTCGTCCCTGGAGAAGCTTATACTGAGATTGCAAAGGTGATAGGATATGCTTGGGACACCTGCAGCGTCAACTACACTGTGTTAATCCATGTGACTTCTAGAAGAGAATTACATGGTCTAAAATTGTGGAGAAAAACTGGGTTAATCAAACATAAATTGGCTTCTTGACTTCATGACTTCTTAGATTATTTTAGGATATGAATGTGAATGTCAAGATGAGAACAGTTTATTTAAATTTTTAAACCATTTTGGCTGATACATCTTATAGGACTAGTGTTCCTCTTAACACACTTTGGGAATCACCAGTATAATCCATTTACTGAGTATTACAAATAAGGAAAATTAGGTCTTTATTGGTGATATCTAAAAGTGCAGCGATGTCGACCCTGGAGATTAGTATATCTGCCAATAGTTTAGGACAGTAAGAGTTCAGAACATGTGATAGGAGTTTCTAGTTATATATAACATTGTTGATACCTTCTTAATCCTATCTATTCTCCTAGTAGTCTTTACTATAGTGGCTCTGTTTTCTGAGACCAGAGTTTGAGGCATAGAAATATAATTCCAAAGCTGTTTATTCACAGCAGTATATATCTTATAATACAGATTAAAAATATTATCGTATATATTTTGTTATTTTAAAAACAAGCTATACTAAGCATTATTTAATAACTGGTATTTTAATATTAGTTAACATATTGGTATACTAAGACCAATACATTTGTCTTATGTTAGTGTTATGAAAATTCTACCACAAGTCAAAAGAAAACTGGTCACTCTGTTTTCCATCCAGATGGAATCTGCGGATTGATTAAGCATTCGACACTCTTTCTATTTGTCGGTGAGTAAACAGAGGCTTGAAAGGTTGGCATACTCTAAGAGGCATAGAATGATGTAGAGTCAGAGCCCAGATTTAGTCAGATTTCATATTCTGACCTTCTGACTTTAGCTCTGGTGCTTGCCCATAAAATCTTCTTGCCATCTCACAATCATTCAGGTAATGCTTTGGCCTATTTTGGTTGGAGTTATATCCTGCTGGTGAGCTCCAGGCATAAGTTTATTACTTTTAGCATGGTTTAACATGGTTTATAAAAATTTCACAATGCGAAGGAGAGACTGCAATGAAAGGAAAACTACATATCCTCAACTTGCAACTGGTCAATATGATAAAATATATTCTATACTATATCCCTAGATTATTTTCCTGATTTTGTTATTAGCACTACATGTGGTTAGGAAAGATTAAGCCTAAGATGTTTCCAATGCTGAAGGTCAGCTATCTTAGGAAAACTGGTAGACTATGTCAATCAGAAATCTTTATGTATGAGGAAGCTTCTGAAAAGGAACTCATCCTAAAGGAAACAGGAATCTTCCCAGGCAAGCGCTGACTACTAAAGAGCCTTAGTTGCTTGTTCAGAGGGATCATTTAGAACAGGGGTCCCCAACCTCTGCGCCACACAGCAGGAGGTGAGCGGCGGGTGAGCGAGCGAAGCTTCATCTGTATTTACAGCAGCTCCCCAAACATCGCTCGCATTACCGCCTGAGCTCCACCTCCTGTCAGCATTATGGTGAGTTGTAGAATTATTTCATTATATATTACAACGTAAGAATAATAGAAATAAAGTGCACAATAAATGTAATGCGCTTGAATCATCCCGAAACTATCCCCCACCCCCACCCGCCACCCCGTCCGTGGAAAAAATGTCTTCCACGAAACCAGTCCCTGGTGCCAAAAAGGCTGGGGACTGCTGATTTAGAACACTGAGTGGATTTCTCACTGAGAGTGGCTTCCTGTACAATCCTCTATGGGATCATGTATGACTTATTTAGAGGACAAGAGAAGGCTTGGTAAGGAAAACAGCAAGTAAGAAATGAAATATCCATTTTCTTTAAAACTTTATTCAATACACTGGGGAAAAAAACACCACTGCTTTAATATCTCTGAGAAGGAACACACGACAAAAAAAGAGAGAGGTGGTTCAGACACTTCATTATTGGGGCTTCCTTTGGTTGTGGGCCCTTGAGATGTCCTCTGTATGAGCTTAGTGACTACTCTACAGAAAGAAGCTGAAGTGAGAAGAGATATAAAAGTGTAGTCATCATATGACACCTAAATCATTCCAGAAATACGTTAAGGGGAGATTATTTAAGAACCTGGGTCCTGCATTATCACATTTGCTGGAAGCACCATGAAACAGAAGTTATGATCGTAATAACTGTAATAAAAACATTGGTGCCTGTTTATAGACCTTTAATTTTATAATGTACTTTGATTATTTATCATCATTTTCAATTTCGAGTCAGTTACGTTGCCCTCGGAAGAAAGCTGATGATTATTTTGGTACTGTTGACATATCTTTGAGCTCAATTATTTCAATTTTTTTAAATATAAAGGAAGTAAATTCCAAATAAATGTTTAGTTCATATCTGCTGCATGGTCACTTACATATTACCATGTATCATAATATGCTTCTGATTGGATGTGCAATCTGCTTGATTTTGAATGCTGGCAAATTTTAATACTTACCATAACCATAACTGGTATATGGTTTTATGTCTTGATAAAACTGATACGAAGAAAATTTATTTTTCAAGAACAGATATTCTTCAAATTGGTAGTGTGAAAATTCAAACTTAATTTCAGATTTTCAATTCTAATATTAAATTCTTCCAGGCAAGTGATAAGATTTACAATGCAAAATTTACCCTCTACAAACCGTGGTTTATCTGAAGTCCTTTTTTAGAATTACTGTATAATCAGCATTTTAAGAGTCGGTCTACTTGCATTGGCTTGAAATTTAATGGTATTAACATGTAAGTTAGTTTTTGTAATTGCTAGAAACAAATAGGAAGTTGAAGATTTTCATTCCTCAGCACTGCTTTGATGAGCACCCATTGCCACACATCTCAGTTGCAAACTTTAAGTTTAAAAATAAAATAAAATTTTAAAAGTTATACATACATGTTTTAGTGGAGATTCTATTTTTTGGTAATAGCTGATATATAGCCAATACATGAAATAACTTTAATACAAAAGTATATACTTGGCACGTTATGATTTAATATTATATTAGACATTAAGGGGACCTTAATGTGTATAGCTATAATATTTTATTTGAAAACTGTGCTCATGGAAGCCCACATCGAAAGGAACACATTAATGTAGTTCCTTTAATTTATAGAAAGCATAAGCAGTTTCCTTTCTTTTTTTCTTTCTTCCCTCCCCTCCTTTCCCTCCTTTTTTTTTTCTTTCCCTTCCTCCCCCTCCCTTACCAGTCTATGCATCAAAACATGTTAATAGAGTGCATTGTTCAAAAAGCTTGAAAACTTTGGATCCAGGTAACTAAAACTTAAAACAACGTGACTTTATTCAGATTGAGTTTGCTGCTTCCTTTGAGGAGGAAGAACAAAGTAAAGATAGACAATTCCACCATAAAATTAATGGGGGGAAAAAAAGTCCAGTGTTTTGTAAACTACAGAGATGACAGTTGAAAGAACTACAAGGGTGGAAAATATATCACCTCAGGGATAAAATATTAAGGAGACAAATTTCTCTATGAAGTCAAAAGTTTTCCAGGACTTACTGCGTTGTCTTGAAAATATTATGGCTTAACATAGAGATAAGAAGAGCTTTTTAGAGTTATTTTATTTCTGTTAGGAAGAAAAATAATGTATGTTTTAGGTGATGTGGTCACGGTTTAAAATCTACTTACTTAAATCCTTTGGATAGAGGAAGGACAAATCCTAAATAAAAACTACTGGGTCATTCACATCCTTTAATATACCTAAAGTATTAAGCATGATTTAAAAGATGAAGCACAGTGTTTATTACCACATGAAACTGTGTTGATATTTCAGCCCTATTGCTTACTATCCTAAAGACCTTAAAGCTAACCTAAATCATATTTCCCATAAAGGAAGATTTTATATATATGCATACATGGGTATTGTATGCATATGTATCTATGCATGTGTGTATGTACCTATAAAATAAAAATATAGATATTTTCTTGGACAAGCAGCTTAGGTTATTTATCTGTAAAATGGGAATAGGAAATCCTTACCCTGCAGGAGTGTCATTATGAAAAAGGACTAGAACAATTTTGACCACATCATGAGTTACTGTTTCAGCATCCCATTCTTATCAGAGCATTTGACCTGAACCTACCTACCTAGATTCTAAGGCTATCTTTTCCTTCTTGCCCACACCTCATTGGCTGCTTTGAATGGAAGGACTCTCAGATATGCTCAAGGCATAGAAATAGATTAAATAAGATCAACCCAGCCAATTTTTAAAGTAGGGGGAAAATAAATAATAGAAATAACTTGTGTGTACTCATTAACTTATTAGAAAATTTATTTCAAAGTGTCAAACTCACTACTAATTATTGTTTACGCAAGAAGAAAAGTTATATAACTCATTCTTTCTTTTATTTTTAAAATTTTTTCTGTGGAAGGAGACGAGCTCCAGAGTTTTGTTCATGGTAAAATAGTTGTCCACCCTCAGGAGGAACCTAATTAAAAATTAATTACAATGATAGGGAAAAACAACAACTTAACCCAATATTTCAAAATCCTCAATAGATGATATTCACTTTTTTTAAGTTAAGGGAAATAATGGTGATCTCATGATCATCATTTCATGATACTGCAACAACAGAGTGGAGTCCAGAGTTTTTCTCTACCAAGATATGAGTGTCCGCATTTAACCGGTATACGACTGCAGAGGTGCAGCTGATCACAAGGCAGTTAAGCTCTGAGTAACTGACAGCCTTTTATTCTTTAATTAAGGTAACGAATACATTTACCTTTTTAGACTTCAGAATTTGGGAATTATATTTATAAACTGTCAAGAAGTCAAAGGAGAAAATCAATCAGCACGTAGTAAAAAGTGACCAATTTTATTTTTTAAATTGGTAAGAATCAATATTTAAAACTAAAAATAGAACTACCATATAACCCAGCAATCTCACTACTGGGCAAATACCCTGAGAAAACCATAATTCAAAAAGACACATGCACCCCAATATTCACTGCAGCACTATTTACAAAAGCCAGGTCATGGAAGCAACCTAAATGCCCATCAACAGACAAATGGATAAAGAAGATGTGGTACATATATACAATGGAATATTACTCAGCCATAAAAAGGAAAGAAATTGGGTCATATGTAGAGACGTGGATGGACCTAGACACTGTCATACAGAGTGAAGTAAGTCAGAAAAAGAAAAACAAATATCGTATATTAATGCATATATATGGATTCTAGAAAAATGGTATAGATGAACCAGTTTGCAAGGCAGAAATAGAGACACAGATGTAGAGAACAGACATATGGACACCAAGGGGGGAAAGCAGGGGCGGGGTGGTGGTGAGATGAATTGGGAGATTGGGATTGACATATATACATATACACTAATATGTATAAAATAGATAACTAATAAGAACCTGCTGTATTAAAAAATAAAATTCAAAAAAAGAATCAATATTGAATATTGGCAATTATATATGCTCAAGCCTAATACATGAAATACACACAAATCTTCTCATAGGTCCATGGCATGAGAACAATCATTCTTCCGTGAAAAGGTTTTTTAAATTCCATGAATACATTCTACAAAATTCTAGGTCATTCTATTAAGCATAAAATGCATAGCCTTTTATTCATTCGTTATTGACAGATAACCATGTGCCAGACCATTGACAAAACAGACAACATCCTTGTCCCCATGGTGCTTAAATTCTAGCGTGCAAGAAAATAAATAAGAAAAAGAAATAAAATATATATTAAGTATTATAAGTAGTAATAAGAGCTAAGGGGAAAAACAAGGCAGGGAAGGGGGATGAAGTGTGCAGGAATAATGGTTCCAATTTTAAAGCAGGTAGTTTGGGAAGGCCTCAAACAAAATTGAGGACCTGAAGGATGGGAGAGATGAAGTCATGTAAATGTCTATAAGATATCACTCCAGGCAAACTGAACCATAAATGGAAAGGCCCTGAGGCAGGGGTTTGCCTCACATATGAAGTAGTCAAGTGTGGACAGAAAGGAATGGACTAGAGGGAATGTAGGAAAGAAAATTCCCATGGGCAGTGGTAGGGCCAGATCAAATAGGGTCTTTTGCACATAGTAATGACTTCAACTTTTAAGTGAGAAGCAAAGGCACTGAAGGGTTTATGCGAAGGTGTAACATACTGTCACATTTTAACAGAATGACTTTGGCTACTATGTTGGCAATCGATTATGGAGGCAAAATAGAATCAGGATGACAAGTTAGAAGGCTGTTACAATTTTTCAGGCAAGAGTTTCAGTTGTTTGGACCGATGAGGCAGTGGAGATGATGAGAATAGATGAAATACAAATAGACTGTAAAATGTAGCTGGCAGAATTCAGTCAAAGACCCAATCTGGGGCCTGAGTAAGGGCAAGGCATTAAGGATGACTCCAAGATTTCGACCTGAGCCGCAGGAAGAACAGAGTTTCAATTAGCTACTTGTAGAAGACTATAGGAGGAGCAGAATTGCAATAGAAAGAATATAAGTAGCTCAATGTGAGTCTACTAATTTTGAGAGATTTACTAGTCATCTAAGAATTGTATAAGCAGTTCCATATGTGGGTCTGGAATTCAGGGAAGAGAGCTAGGTTTGACATATATATTCATCAGCAGAGACTAGATGAGATGGCCTAGACAAAAAATGATAAAATGTAAAATTATATGAGGACAGATAGAACATTGGATAATGTATAATGTAAAAGCCCTTTTATAGAGGAAACATTTCTGCCAAACATATTGTGGATATTTCTTTGATACTGAACGTCACCTTGAGATTCTTGTTTACAGAAAAGCACAGGTCAGAAGATAATCTTACAAAAAATAGGAATAAACTGCCTACCTTGAAGAAATACCACTTCTGTTCCCCTTTTCTCTTCTAAGCTCATTGTTCACAGGTAAACTAAGACTCTAAGAACTCAAGCTGTATCATGTATCAATAAACTTCAAGTTACAGCCTGTCATGCAGCCATTTGATGTTTGCTCTTACAAGCAAAAGCTGACTTTGGAGCTGAACATCTGTTTTGACCAATCCAGTGAGTCACATAACCTTTCTTTACCTTTTGAAAATAGGGATAAATTGTTCTATGGCCCATTTCATGGAGCTGATGTGACTATCTGTGAGATTATGTCTGCAAAGCAATTTGCATGTCTCTCTCTCACACACACACACAAATGTAGATATATTCAGAGCAAGTTGCTTCATTCCCTAGTCCAGAATCTAAAGAGGAAATCCATGATATTGGATTTTTCCTGAATATTTACACGGGTTGGGTAAAAGGGAAAATTATCTGTTACCTGGGAAAAGGAGACACATATGTTATGATTGCCCAAAGACAGTTGTATCCTTCTCTCAAAGAAGTCTCCAATGACTAGGTAATGATTTCTTAAGTATTAACTAGGTACAAGCATCTCTTAAAGATGCACATGAAATCCTCAAAAGCGTAAGAACACTGAATCTGTGAAAGCACCTCTCTCCCTTGTGTCCCGGCTTGTGACTCTAATAGACATCTAGCTGCTCAGATTATAAATCTAGAATTCATTCTAGGCTTTATTTATCATCTTCAATACATCCCCAAATCCTCTCCACTCTTTCTATTCACTCCTTGTCCTTTTAAATTCATGGCTTCTGCTTTACTCTAGGCATCCACCATTCTCTTACCTTGGCTATTGTGAGTTTCTCATCTGATCTTCTTGCCTTTTGTCATATGTTTCTCCATTTCTTACTCCACATGCATAGTCCCACTTGGTCTGTCCTCTAATATTTCCATCCAATCCTATACCCTGAAGTTGTAAAACTCCTAGAAGAAAACAGAAGAAAAATTTTGTGACATTAATCTTGGCAAGAATTTCACAGATATAATATCATAAGCACATGTATCCAGAGCACAAATAGACAAGGTGGGACTGCCTCAATCTAAAAAGCTTCTGCACTTCAAAGGAAACAAACAATAGAGTGAAAGCCAACCTACAGAATGGAGAAAATAATTATAAACCATATATTGGATAATGGGTTAATATCCAAAATATATAATAAATTCCTACAACTCAATGACAAAAAGGTAACTACCCAATTAAAAAATGGGCTAGGGGGCTTCCCTGGTGGCGCAGTGGTTGAGAGTCTGCCTGCCGAGGCAGGGGGCATGGGTTCGTGCCCCGGTCCAGGAGGATCCCACATGCTGCAGAGCGGCTGGACCCGTGAGCCATGGCCGCTGAGCCTGCGCTCCACAACGGGAGAGGCCACAACAGTGAGAGGCCCGTGTACCGCAAAAAAAAAAAAAAAAAAAGGGCTAGGACTTGAATAGAAATTTTTCCAAGAAGACATACATATGGCCAATGGGTATATTAAAATATGTCAGGTGTCGGTGAGGATATGAAGAAATTGGAACACTTGATCACTCATTGTGAATGCAAAAAGGTGCAGCCACTATGGAAAACAGTATGGAGGTCCCTCAAAAAATTAAGAAAAATGGGAGTTCCCTGGCAGTCCAGTTGTTAAGACTCTGTGCTTCCACTGCAGGGGGTGTGGGTTTGATCCCTGGTCAGGGAACTAAGATCCTGCATGCCAAGCAGTGTGGCCAAAAAATAAAAATAAAAATAAATAAATAAATAAGTAAATGGTGCTGGGAAAAATGGATAGCCACATGCAAAAGAATAAAACTGGACCGCTATATTACACCATACACAAAAATTAACTTAAAATGAATTAAAGACTTAAGAAAAAAGTTTACCATATGATTCTGCAATATGATTAAGAATCCTAAATATATTATCCATCCTCTTCAACCCCAGTTTCCAAAACCCAGGAACAGCCACTTTCAAGTAATTTAGTTCTTTTTTCTTGCTATTTACTTCCATATTTCTAAATAATATTTATACCATCATTAAGTATTTGACACTATACACTGACTTCCAAGAATGCTGAATGAGAATTTAGTTCTCTTGTACAACCTTCTTAATGTCTATTCCAACCCTCTTAAACTTTCTTCCTCTATTTTTTCAATATAACAATTTTACAATTTTTTGTCAAATCATTATTTCATATTCCCATTACTGTAACCATGTAACTATTTTTCACAGCTGAGCCACATAGAGAACTCTGATTATATTTTCTTTTTCGTTCAACTTTTGTATTACATGAAGTTATTTATTGTCTTTCTTTTAATTTCTTAAAATTTCTTTTGATTCTTCAGTATACCTATATCTAATATATCTGAAAATGTCTGATACATAGTGACTTCTTATAACAAAACAAGCTTTTGGACCTCACTTTACCATTTATAAAGCATGTTGTGCATGTTATCAAATTTGTGGCTCACAATGAACACATTCATCATGTAGAGCAGATCTGTTCTATAGATAAAGAGATTAAAGCATAGATGCATTAAAGTAAATTGTCCAAGGTCTGAAACCTGCAAATGACAGAAACATTTCGGACACTGGAGTTCCTGAGGCCAAATCTTTTGTCATATCCACTGTAACATATTTGATTCTCAGCATGGGATTCTTCCCTTTTCTGGCAAATTTCCTCATTAGCTACAAGTGTCAGCACTGGTCTCTAAGGTTTTTCATCATCTGCACTTAATACGTTGGGGAATTCATGTGATGCACCAAATAATTCTCTGTATGTGATTGTACTGGCGACATAAGAGGGTCAGTGAATATCCCTCCTTTGATGCTTGAGCACACCTTATACCCTAGAAATTGTAATGGACAATTTGATTGGAAATGAGATGAAGGACTGTAATGGTTCTCACTATATAAAATTACTTCCCTGGGAATAGAAAGATTATTCATGAAGAACAAGAGCTCAGTGACTTTACACTATCCTATCAAGTACTCAGAAAGCTGATTACAATTGGATTAGAATGAATAAAAGTAATTAAAGCAGTTCCTGATAAGTATGAAGTCACTTTCTTCTTTAGAATTTGAATACATTAGCTGAACAGGAAGGGCAAATTTTTGCCTCTATCACTGGGAAAAACAGTTTTGCCAGAATTGGCTTGTTCAACTTGTCTCCACAGCATGAATGTGTTCCCTACATGAGCTTCTCCAATCCTGTCTATTTAGATCTTGTCCATCCTTCAAGACCTAGTGCTTGTTCTTAATTCACTTTATAGACTTTGCCAAACACAAGCAGTATAGACTATGAGACCTAATAGACCTAATAGATCTAGTAGGCAACCTTAATAACTCCAAACCAGCAATTTTATATGTTTCAAGGTAATATACTTTCTATTACCCTTTCCAAACTTTTGGAATTCAAGATATTTGGAAATTTATTAAGTAACCATCCCATAATCTCAAACTGTCTAATCTCTAAAGTATAACACATATATAAAATTATCTACTTGTGTGTCTGTGTGTATATACATATATATGTGTGTATATATGTACATATATACATATATATGTACAGTCTTTGAAATGAAATATTATTAATTAATGAGAGGGGGAAGAAAATCCTTATTTATGTACCAAGCCCTATCTTAGGAGCTCTATTCATATTCTTTTATTTCAGCCTCACGGCCTTCAGAACCAGGCATCACTGCATTTATTATAGAGAGAAGACAGGTTCAGAAAAGTCAAATAATTTGATCAAATGAGTGCAAGTAATAAACAGTTTATCCAGATCTCAGCTTCTAGTCCATCTGTCTACAAAAATCCTTCCTATTTGTATTATACTTTGCCACTACTTATTTAATTCTTCTCACATGTATTTTCATGTAATAAACAATATAAGTTAATTTGGAACATATAACTTATTACATACCTATTTGTGTCCTCAGAGGGTAAAACATTTATTTAACTATTAGGACAAAATAATGCCATCCCCTGTGCCCGGCATCAACATTAAATCTATGAGATTAGCTATATACACAAACTGTGAAACATGGGTCAGTATTATATTTATTTTCTGAGAATGTGAATCCTGTAATATATGGCATAAGTGAAACTAAAAACAAAATAATTGTCATTCTGTGGCAAGATTTCCAATGATTGTTCCAGATTATGTCATTTCAATCATAATGCTTTGCCTGTGATGTCCCTGTGCCTGTGTGCATGTGTTGAGGGGATGTTTACACTACAGAGGAGTGAGCCCTTGACTTTCCACATATAGGGTCTTTCTGGCCAACAGCTTCTCAAAGAAAATTTATAGATTTCTCGACTCCATCTTTAATCTTTTCCATCTTTCAAAACTGCTGTTCTCCTTTTTAAATCCAACTAGGGGAAAAATGTGGAAGCAAGAACTTTAGGCCTGCAGGGAATCTGAGAGCTCAATCACTTAGCCTATTATGGGCAGTGATAAGCTCATTTTTCAGACACTGGAGATTTCTTCATACAAATCCCAGTAACTGCATCTTGGGGCTTTCTGAGTATGCTAACATTAGTAATTAGTAGTAATACAGCAGCCCATGAGGAGATTTGGGACTTGTAAAGGGCTTTTGATGCTCCTAGGACTCTATTGCTAAATGCCTTGCTACTCAAATTGAATTGGTTTGATTCTAAACATGGTTGTGACAATAATGAAAAAAAATAACACTTACAGTGTATTAAATGCCTACTATGCAGTTTATGTGCATTGTCATTTATCCTAACCACAGGCCTGTGTGGATTAATTCCTAGGGGACCAACATCCACCTTTTCCTCTTTCACTTTTGAATAATAGCCTTTCTATCTTTCTTCCTTTAACCTTTAACTTAACAATTAGCCCACAAGTTGATAGGAGAACCATTAGACTTAGCTAATTAAACAGTATAGTATGCTAATTGCAACTAAAATTATTACTCATTAATCAAACAACTTGCTGCAGAGGACACTGATATTCTATTCTCAGAGTAAACCATTTGAAACCAGAATGTTGGATAAAAAAATTTAAACCAGCCAGAAGCTACATTCCATGCTCTGGTATGGCTGATACTAAAATTCGGAGTTGAAACTAAACACAGAAACTTCCAGTCTAGATAAGATGATATAAATTTATCTCTCCCTATTCCTTCTCACAAAATATAACTATAAACCAGAGAAATAAAGAAAGAAGTCAACAAAAGGCAATTGTGAGAGGTAAAAAGAGTAATGCAAATTTGCTGAATACTCCAGAATAGAGAAGCAACATAGCAACATGGCAACTTACAACCCCCAATATTAAAGAAAAAGATGATCCAGATCCAGTGTTTATTGATCCCAAAACTAGCATTAAAAGACCACCCAGGTACATTCAGTCCTCCCTGGGACTGGACAAAAGTCTCCCTGACAATACCAAGCTGAATCAAATCCCATATTTGGTGAAAGGCATAAACTCACAGATTAAAAAACTAAGCAACCAGGGCTTCCCTGGTGGTGCAGTGGTTGAGAGTCCGCCTGCCGATGCAGGGGACACGGGTTCGTGCCCTGGTCTGGGAGGATCCCACATGACGCAGAGCGGCTAGGCCCGTGAGCGTGAGCCATGGCCACTGAGCCTGTGCAACCGGAGCCTGTGCTCCGCAGCAGGGGAGGCCACAACAGTGAGAGGCCCGCATACCGCAAAAAAAAAAAAAAATCCCTAAGCAACCACAAATAGGATAAACCCAAATGAATCTAGGTCAAGACAAAGAAAAAAAATACCTTGAAGAATGTTTTTTGTGTGTTCTCTGTTCTGTTGTATTAACATATGTGTTTATCTCTCTGCAAGTACTGCAACTGTCTTGATTACTGTAGTTATCAAATAAGTCTTCAAATTGTAGAATGATTCTTTTATTTTTTTAAATTGTTTTAGCTGTTTTAGGGATTATGTCTTTCTGTTGGAATTACACCCATAAAAATATGATTTTGACAAAGGTGCAAAAGTAATTCAATTAAAGGATGTTTTTCCATCAAATGCTGCTGGAACACTTGGGTATCTTTGGGGAAAACGGAGACCAGGACTACCTAAAACTAATACCTATACAATAATTGGCTAAAACATGAATTATGGACTTAAAAGTAAATTATGAATAATAAATATTTTAGAAAAAAGTTAGAGCAGATTTTTTGGATCTGTGGTAAGGCCAAAAGTTCTTAGAATTGACACCAAAAGCACAATCAATATATGAAAAAATTGACAAATTATAACCTATCAAACTAAAAACATTTGTTCTGAGAAGGCCCACGTGAGGATTATGAAAAGGCAAGCTACTTACAATATTCGAAACTGCCTTTCCAACAAAGAAACTAGTATCTAGAATATATAAAGAACTCTCATAACTCAACAGTAAAAAACAAACAGTTCAATCAAAATGGATAAGAAAAAATTTGAACAGACATTTCATCAAAGAAGATACATAGATGACAAATGAACACAAGAAAAGTTGTTCAACATAATTCACCACTTAGCCATTATGAAAATGCAAATTAAAACTATAAGGAGATATCACTACAATCCTGTCAGAAGGGCTAAAATATAAAATAATGACAACACCAAATGCTGGTGAGAATATTCATTATTCATACATTGCTAGTAGAAATGTAAAACAGTAGAGCCTTGTTGGAAAACAGTTTGACATTTTTTGTGTTTGTTTTTTTTTTTAATAAACATGCAACTACCATATAACCCAGAAATCAAACTCTTAGACATTTACCCAAGGAAATAAAAACGTATGTCCACACAAAACATGTATAAGAAGGTTCACAGTAGTTTTATTCGTGACAGTACTAAATAGAAACAACTTAGATGTCCCTCAATAGGTGAGTGGCTAAACAAGTGGGAGAATACCCTTGTCATGGAATACTATTCAGCAAAACAAGGAACAAACTACTGATACACGCTACTTGCATCAATCTCCAACAAATCAAGCCAAATGAAAACTGCCAATCCCAAAACGTTACATGCTGTATAATCAATTTCTGGACGATAGAAATGGAGACTAGATTACCAATGGCTAGAAGTGAAAGGATAGTTGTAGGTGTTGTTATAAAGGGGGGGAACATAGGGTGATAAAAAATGTTTCGTATCAAAATCGATAGCCTGGCTGTGATAGCATTCTATAGTTCTGCAAAATAGGGAAAAATGGGTAAAGAGTACAAGTAATATAGCTGCATTGTTTCCTACAAATTCATATAAATGTGAAATTATCTCAAAATTAATAAAAATGATTTAATTCAATAGAGCAATTAAAACAAATATTTGACAATTTTAAAAAGTGTTTCTGTTTTAATGCATTTTTGAATTATTATCCATGATTTAGAGTGATGAGTATCTTAGAAACAAGTTGAGCCAGTTGAAGCAACACTGAATTTTGATTCATTTGGTTTAAACCACAAGGTAGAATAATCATGTCACTTATAAAGTCCCTAGAAAAGACAGCTCCAGTGTTGCTTAAGTCAATGGCCCATTAGTGTCATCAAGGACCCAGGACTTTTTCATCTTTCTCCTCTCCCATCTTCAGTATGTCACTTGGTCCTCCTGTTGATCATAAGGTTTTTATTAAATTCAGGGTATCACAGGCCAACACAACTTCTCTCGGTAAAAGAAAATTGTCTTTCATTGTTTCTCTTTAATTGGTGAGAAAACATTTCCCCAAAGTCTCTTCTAGCAGACTTTCTGCCACATCACAGAAAAAAAAGAAGATTGTCCTATTTGCTTGAACTAATCAGTATTTCCCTGAGTTTCATAAGAGAGGTGTGACACAAACAAAATACAGGCTTTGTAAGAAAACAAGTATATGCCAAAATTTTGCACAGCACCTAGAGTCTGCTACAAGTAATAAAAACCAGCGGCATCCTTTCTTCATTTGCAGGGAAGTGCTGTTATATAATAGAAAGAAGATTAATTAGGAGTTGTGAGTTTTAGTCCAAACAACTTCAAAATCTCTGCATGACATTGGCTAAATCCCATCCCTTCTCTGGCCTTCAGTTTTATGATAATTAAAATGAAGAAGCTGGATTATTCTTCCTTCTAGCTGTGATATATTCTGTGATTGTAATGCAGTTAGACTTTTATATACCTTGTAACTTTAAACACACCATACATGAGCCAGTTCAAAGTCATAGTCTAATGTTAGGATCCCAGTGACTGTCTCACAGAAATTTAATTTCTTCCTCAGTGCTATCTTAAGCCCCTATCATCAGACTTATCATACCGAAGTGTGACTTAATGTTCATATTTGTCTTCCTGCTTTAGACAAGAATTATTTTAAGGAAAGAGCCACATTTATTCACTGTTATATCCACAGTGCTCAGACTTGCATAGGGCAGAGAGTAGGCAGCCAATAAACATAGAGTTAAATTATCTCTTAATGTACCGTCATCAGATTGGTTGTCGTGATACTCAGTAAGTAATAATAACAACAACAACAACAATAGTAGTTCCAAGGTTTTGAAGCTAGGGCATAAATCAGAAGGAAAGTGATAAATGCTTCATTAAAAAATTCAGATCTTTTGTACGTTGTTTTCCCTAAGCATGACTATTTCTGTGTTTGTATTAGTTAAAAGAAAGGTTCTTATTTTAATATAATTTTAATGTAACTTATAAGGAAGGACATGATATACTAAACTATTTACTCAAAATGAGGATAATCTATATTAATTTAAAATATGTAGAGTGTGTGGGGGTTTTTTTTGGCATACTATTTAGATACTGTTCAGAGATCTCCAGATGCATCAGTGATCAAAACATTCAAAGATTTCTGCTCTCATTAGATCATATTCTAGTGTAGACAGATAAAATGTAACCACATTTGAAGAGAGAGGGAAGTGGGTGAAACAACTGATTTAAAGAGAGTGGGACGGACTTCTCTGGTGGCGCAGTGGTTAAGAATCCACCTGCCAATGCTGGGGACACGGGTTTGAGCCCTGGTCTAGGAAGATCCCACATGCCACGGAGCAACTAAGCCTGCGAGCCACAACTACTGAGCCCTCGTGCCACAACTACTGAGGTCCACGTGCTTAGAGCCCATGCTCTGCAACAAGAGAAGCCACCGCAATGAGAAGACTGTGCACCGCAACGAAGAGTAGCCCCTGCTTCTACTTGCTGCAACTAGAGAAAGCCCGCACGCAGCAATGAAGACCCAATGCAGTCAAGAATAAATAAATAAATAAAAAGAGAGTGGGAGAATGAACTTTCTGGACTATCATGTGAGATTGTTGGGTGGTATTGAATGACTATCTGAGATCAGTGGTCATGAATGTAAAGTGAGACCAGTCTGCAAGTTTGGGAGTTTAGTTTCCCAGTGCAACACTGGTGTAGAGGGATAATTGGGTTTAACAAGGACAGCGGACTGGATTATTGCTATCTTCTTTTCACACTCATATCACAGAACTATAAATCTACACTCATTTTTACTATCATTGTAAGCAGAATGTATTTATTCACCCTTTGAGACTTTGGGCTTGGTCATGTGACTTACTTTGTCCAATTGGATAAAAGCTGACATTATCAGAGACTTAAATTGTGTTTTCATGATTACTGTTGCTCTTTTGCTCTCCCGCCTTTCCCCATGGGAAGAGCACAACTTGGTTAACTGCTGGTTCAAGAGGACTAGGGATGCATAGAGCGGAACTGGGCAGAATCTATAACTTAGAGCCAGATCGAGATCCACTCAGCCTATATCCACCCAATTCTAACTGATTCACAAATGCAATAATAAGAATAAATTATTGCTCTTTTAATTTCTTTTGGGATGGCTTGTTATGAGTATTCTTGTGGCAACAGCTCACTGATAAATTTGAGTTGAGGGTTAGAGAAAAGTAAGAGGTAAAGATTTGACAATGGTTGCCAAGTGGCAATTAAAAAGATGTACTATGGAATTTAAACTGAAAGAAGAAATGTATGGACCTTAAATTGGTGAAAGTTAAATTATTCAACAAATAATTTTTGTAATCTACAATCCCAAAAGACTTTCCCAGATAATGTGAGAAGCTTCATTATTAACAAATTCTCCCTCTTTCCAAAGAAATTTCAGTGTTTTTAGAGATTATATATATATATATATATATACACACACATATATGTATGTATGTAGTTATTGAGATATCCATTAAAGTCGATTTAGATAAGCCTCAGTGAAAGGCACAGACCAGAAAATATTCCAAGCACAAAGAGAAAAATGTCATTGAGAACCAGAATGATTAGCAGTAATTTTCCATAGGAAGAGACCTTGATCTAGGCAGGATTCAGGGGAGAACGGTGCATAACATATGATCTCCTTTGTCCCTTTTCTGGTTTTCCCAGGCACCAATTCATGTTCCTGATGACTCAAGTTAGATGTCGTTTCCTCCTCTCCACTCCCGTGGAGGAAAAGCCATATGAGTAGTTTTTGAACATACCCTGAGGTCCTTAAGAGCACTCAATGTTCCCAATTCCTAACACAGTTTCTAGTAAATAACTGGAACTCAATCCTGCCATTGGTTGAATTAATCAATCAACCAATCAATTAACAAATGAGAATGATAAGTTTTATTTATAATTTAATCCTTGTTGCTGAAAGCAAAGTTTTAGTTAAATTTATTTCAAATTAAAATAATGTATGTGATTTGACAATCATCACAAATGTGTGGTAAAACTTTTTTAAAACTAAGGCGATCTCTGCTTAAGCACTCTACATTATGAACAACTGTGAAATAACTGCCGTTACCTCCATCATTTGCAAATTTAACAGCAATAAAATATTGAGGATCTGCTTGCCATCTAAATCTGTCAAAATCACGCAACTTTCCATCAAGTGTCAAATAATAACCAACCTCCATGTAAAAATTTGGGACAAGGTCACAGTAATCAGCTCCTTAAGCTGTGTTGGAATGTGGTATTAACACTGTGCTCTTTACAATTTGATGAGAAAGAATGTTTCCAATCTGACAAAAGTGGTTTCTTTTTTAATGACAGAAAAGTTTCAGAACTGGGGAGAATGAGACATAAGAAAGACAGGGAGAAGAGGTATTTCACAAGCACTTATTGAAAAAAGTTCTAAAATTAGAAGCTGTGCTGTTAATTCCCTCTATGATCTTGAGTGAGGCATTTAACTTTGATTTTCAGTACCCTTATAGTATAAGCTACAGGCACTGGATGGATGATTCCCCGTGTCCTTTGAAGTTCTAAGATTCTATGTTTCTATGATCCATTTCCAGAATTATAACTAAGTAATGGCAGGGTCAAGTTCCCACTGCCAAGGTCAAGTTGGCAAATTTAATTTAATTTTAATTTAAAGACCCTTGTCTTTCAACACATTGAAAATGTTGTGGAATATCCAGAGGATTTTATTTTTAATGAAGATCACGGTGATTTATACAGAAAGAGCCATAGAAAGGCCCTGTTGTAATGGTGCCATATGCCTCAAAAAAAAATAAATAAAACTATTGGCAAAATTCACCTTTGATCACAAAATGTTTAAATCGAAAAAATTGTTCATCCATCTGATATTTGAGGTTTTTCCTGTCTCACTTTTCTCTAATGAGATTGCAAATATTCTGGTCTTTTAGACAGTCTTTCTGATTGCTCAGTTTACTGTTCAGTTCCAGTCTTCGGAACCAACTTCCATACCTTAAATTGAACTAGTTAAAGAGTAGGAAATTCACAATGATCTGGATATTGCTAGTTGCTTCTGAGCCCTTGCAAACATTATCTTGCCAATAACGCTATCCATGCCTGAAATTATATATCCCAAACAATAAGTTGAGTATCTCGTATTTATTGCTGTGAGAAATAAGAAGAGTAAGTCACTGTTTTTCTCTATGTGGTAGTTTCCAGATAAGCCTGCACTTCGTGTATGTTCACTTTCCTGAATTTAGACTGGCCTTCGTGACTCACGTATAAGTAACAGAATGCTTAGAAGTGACACTGTGTGTGTTCTGAGGCCAGAAGGGAAAGGCAATGCAATTCCACCTTGTTCTCTTGGGCCACTTGCTCTTTGGCAATTTCTTTCAAAATCCAGCCACCATGTTTAAGAAGCTCAGGTCACGTTATGAGACAATGTGTAAGAGTTCCAATTCACAGCTCCAGGTGAACCCAGCCTTCTAATCACTCTAGCCATGTGCCAAATAGCTGAGCAAAGAAACTTCCTGATGATTCCTGGCCCCAGCCATCACATCACCTCCACGTTTGAGTCTTCCCAGCTAAGGTCCCAGAAGTCGTGGAGCAAAGACAAATCACTTTCTAAATTCCTGTCACACAGAGTCTGTGAGCACAGTGAGATGGTTGTTTCATGCCACTATGCTGTGAACACACCAATAGTAAAAGCACTAAATCCTAACTTTGTTTTAGTTGTTCTCCATTCCAGACCAACATTACACACCCTGCCTAGGCTTCAATCTCCTCTCAAATACCACCTCCTCCAAGGAGTCTATAAATGTTTGGGCAGGCCTGCTGGGGGCTCTCCTACAGCCTTCTCTTTGTAAGCCCCTCACATCATTTGACATTCATCACCCCTTTGGAATTATCTGGATTTTACTAAACATTTTGGAATTCTATGTCAAACTTTAAAAATCTAAATATTATAAACTTGGTTAGGGAAGTATAAATTCTTCCTCTTTCCCATACATAGTCTAATATCCAGAAAGTATGATATACATTAGTTTGAGCTTTAGAGAAAGGTCTCTTTGATAAAAGTAATATAATCTAATAATTATTGGAAAAGGAATAAATATATATGTATATATGTATATATAAGTATATATTATATATATATATTTGTACGTAACAGGACATTCAGAGGTATTGTGCCTTACAAACTTACCAAGTATTAAATAAGGAAAGTTAGGCAGATTGATGTATTTTGAATGCATATTCTAATTCTATTTTAATATGATACTTGCTAAAAACTATTAATAGTATATCTCTACAAAAAATTTAGGAAAATTTAAGGAAAAGAAAGGGGACATGGGTTTCCCTGGTGGCGCAGTGGTTGAGAATCTGCCTGCTAATGCAGGGGACACGGGTTCGAGCCCTGGTCTGGGAGGATCACGCATGCTGTGGAGCGACTGGGCCCGTGAGCCACAACTACTGAGCCTGTGCTCCACAACAAGAGAGGCCACGATAGTGAGAGGCCCACGCACCACGATGAAGAGTGGCCCCCGCATGTCACAACTAGAGAAAGCCCTCGCACAGAAACAAAGACCCAACACAGCAAAAATAAATAAATTAATTAATAAACTCCTATCCCCAACATCTTCTAAAAAAAAAAAAGGGGACATAATTGTCACTTTGTGACAAGTGATTCATGAATCATTTAAGTTTTACAAAAATCTTCTCAAAGTATTATTACAATTTTTATTTTACAATCAAGAAATCTGAAACTCAGAGAAGCTGAATGACTTTCCCGAACTTATCCAGCAGTAAATAGGGAATCCTGAACTCAAACCCTGGACATTCTCATTCAAAGTGGATTGCACATTCTAGAGGAAGGTTGCTTCCTCTACAGGGCAAGATGAAACATGTTCTGTGTCCTTGGCAAAGACAAGATATATGCAAAAGATTATGAAACATTTAACATTTATTGAGAACTTTATTGCTTTACAAGCTGGACTAAAGCATTCTTAGAATATCTAAAATTTACATATGAGGAAACTGAGACCTGGAAAACTGAGTGACTTCACCAAGATCATATAGAAAGCGAGTTAGGGAAATAGGATTCATACCCAGGCAGTCTCACTCCAGAGCAAAAGTCTTATTAATCCTATGCTATACAGTACTCCTGGTATTAAAATGGGAAAAAAAAAAGAGTAAATTTTCAGCTTTGTTGATAATAGCAGGAAATTATTCCAATATATACAGATGTAATCCATTGTTAAACATCATGCTCTCCAAAAAGACATATTCCAGACGTCTCACACAATTGCCTTTCTTATCTGTACAATTGAATCTGTTAATATAATCAATATTCACTTTGCTAATTGCAAGGTGCAAAAGGTGCTAATTTAATATACAAGGATTTTAAAGCCTCATGGCTTTTCTTTATTTATGCCTTTCTCTTACAGGAAAATCCTGATTACATCTAGCTGCATATGTCACAAGTTCATTGTTGAACAATGCTGTGATTTTTTTTTGTAAATTTCTATTGGGGTATAGTTGATTTACCATGTTGTGTTAGTTTCAGGTGTACAGCAAAGTGAATCTGTTATACATATGCATATATCCACTGTTTTTTAGATTCTTTTCCCATAAAGGCCATTACAGACTATTGAGTACAGTTCCCTGTGCTATGCAGTAGGTCCTTATTAGTTGCTGTGATATTTTAAATGATATATAATAAATTGTCCTATTTTACTAGAAAATTGAGAGGAGACAAATGTAATCAATTATGGTAGATATGAATCAAAGGATTTATTTAGTATTTTTAAGTTCACAGATTCTCTAAAGCAATGCTCTAATTCTTCATGCACTACCACCCTCCTGGCATGCAGATGTGCTCACCAACCCAGAAGCTTTCCAAATCCTGTACTACAGGGATTTTTGTGGAGGCTGATTTTTCACTCAAATTTCTCTGAGCAAGGCTGTTTTTTAATGTTTCTCACACATAAAATAATGTTAAAACATTAGACATAATTTTTCAAATCCATGCATATCCCCACCTGAGAAATCCTATCATCCTGTCATACTTTCTTTTATCCTCCTCGCCTCTACTTTAGATCCCTGTCGAAATATCTGGGCAATTCTTCTAACAGCCTTGTTGCTCCCCTGTCTCTTCTCTCACATCACCTTCCTCTCCCTGCGTCCTTTCAACCCTGCCCATTACGCCTGCTCATCGTGATATGGGCTTTTAAGAGTCATCCAGTATTTGAGCATCTTACCAATGTAAAAGAAAACATATGTTGCTACAATTTCATTCTCTCCTTTGATGGATAAAGGTGTTACTTTAACTGTTAAAGGGGAAATAAAAATAAAAAATAAAAACAAGAATGACAAAATTCAAGTTTTCAAACCCCATCTTCTTTGTTATTCTTTTGCCAAGGAAATTGGCAACATTCTTGCTGAGGCTGGTTAATTCTAAACAGACTCCAGTACACCTCACAGGCTGCAAAAAACTAACAATCAACGTTAAGACCTGCAGAGGAAAATCCCTTTGTTTGCTTTTTCAGAAACCCCTTCCTTGTTTGTCTTTTTGAGAAATAGATGCCTCTGTAAAATATGCACTGTTCTATGCAAATAACAAATAATCCCGTGGAATGTTGGTTTAAGAATGCTGGGATGAACATCCATAAAACAGGATGAAGGAGGGTCTGAGATGTCCATCTCATGGCTGAAATGTGTGAGAAAGACCTGGAATGGGGTAAAGTCATATGCTCCTTTGGCGGAGAAGGAAAGGGCAATAAGAAGGCAACTTGTGAGGTATAGGTGGCATTATGGGAAATTCTGCCACAGTGAAAAAGGTAAGTGAACCAGAAAGAAAAGGCCTCAGCAGAAGTCTGGAAGTGACAGTCCACGTGTGTGGGGAGGGCTGAAAGTGGGCACTGACAGATAAAAAAGTAAATCTTACTGCTTCCTCTAAGAAAAGTAGGTCTGCTCACACTGCTTCATGAGTCCTGGGATTTCAGAATACACTGGAGTTAGTTACATGAAGTGATTAAACAGCAGTTTTTGCTGTGAGTTCAAGCACAGCTCTGTTCAGTTACTGGTTGTGTGTTTTAGCTCATTTATGCTTTTATACTCTCTAATCCCAGTTCCTTTATTTGTAAAATAGCGATTATTAAACCTAATGCATAGGGTTGATATGAGGATTAAATTAAATCATATATGGGCATTGCATACTACTGTAATGACCACATGAGAACTGATCATTAAATAATCATTTTTTTAAATCATTAAACAAGGATGTTGCTTCGAGAAGGTGCCTATAGGATAACTGCCACGGTCATGACCTTTAGAAGTGCAGAAACTGAAGTATTCAGGTATTAGAAACTGAGAAAATAAAGAAAACTAACATTAAGCATTTTACTTAGATATTCATCATATGATAGAGTATCCATAATTATAGGATAAAACACTAATAGTAGCAATCAATAATAATCGCTAATGGTTTTGAAACACACATCATGTTATAGGCATTGTTCTATTTTATTTTCCAATGATTAAAGACAGCATATTTTCCTGTTTTTGCAACAAGGTTACCAAAAGAGAAAAAGAAGGTTTGTATTTGAATAGCTTCATGACAGATGAGAATTCCCTAAAGGCCTTTAAGATTTGTATGAAAATATAGATGGCCTTTTGGCTAGGGAGGCAATTGTGACCTGTCTTCATATAATTGAGAGTAAAGAACAATAAATTTCACAGGTTTCGCGTACAAAGGGCTGTGAACTAGAAGAACATCTGTACTAGATTTGTTCCTGCTTGGAGCTGGTGCGGGGAATAGACTGAGAAATAGAAGTTGGGAGTCACAGGGAGGTCAGTGAGAAATGGTTTCTCTCTCTACAGAAGGTAGCCATGCATCTTTATATATCAATCACAGCATGACAAAGTTGAATGGGATATCGTTTTGATAATGAAACGCCCACCCCATTAGTGAGGGCGGGATTCCCATCCTAGGGTTATGAAGGTGTCCAAACACATGACACCTGACACCAGACAGAAGAGACGAACGGTGTTTTATTAGTCCCATATATCCATAGCCCAGGGGATGAGGACACTGCCAGCATGCCGGGCCACCTAGTGGTTGCCCTTAGGAACAGAATGATAACAGGAGCTGTGGAGGCAGGATCTGCAGTACCAAGAGGATGCTGTAACCTCTGGTTTCGAGGTGAGGGCGGGCTTGGCTTCTTTAGAAATCCTGCAGGCTGGCAGGAACTGAAATCCACTACTCACAGATAAGCAAGGACTGTACCTGGCCCCTTTGATGAGTAAGGTTGTTGGGGTAGGGGATCTTACATGTGGGAGCAGAATGGGGAGGGAAACTTGTGGTTAGGATATTTGAGGTCCTTCTGGCCTTACCAAATAGAGTAATATCCACCTTTAATTTCAGGTCTTACACCTCAGAGTTTAGGAACTTAGAGCACAGAGACATTGAGTATTAATGTCACAAAACCAGCAAGTGGCAAAGCTGAGATATGAGGTCTCTGACTCCCCGTCCTACTTGTGTATTAGCTCATAATTTATTTACCACTTGCTCTCTAAAGGGATTTGTAGTGACATACCATAAAATATACATGAACAATAAGATTACTAAAACATAGAGTGCTGACATTTGAGAAATGACATGGTATAAAATATTTTTCCTCTTCATACCATGAAACTAACTGAGGAAAGTTCCGAAGACCCGCACTTGCATAGACCTTTCCTAAGGCCCCAGAAGGTGCTCTAAAGAAAATGTGTTTACAAGGTCATATGATTTTGTCAAATTTACAAAACATAAAATATTTTAACCACAATTAGATTACGACTGCTTTCTATTTCCACTGCAGCTTCTCATACTACACCACTTACAGTTGTTATGCACAGTTATGAGATCCAGCTAAGGGAAGGTTGATCTAGAGATACATTTAGTTTGGGTTTAGTGAGATATTGTGTACATAGTCATATGTATGCATAATTACTTTAGCTGTCCGATATAAAGATGACTCCTTGGACTTCTGCTCACTGTGCTAAAAACCTGGCAAAAATCACATCAAGATGAAGGGCCAAAATTTTCCCACAGTATAAATATGTCCTACAGTATGTGGCATGTGGGTGACAGAGACAGGGTTTGAAATATATAGGGCTAGAACTTTAGAGATTTGATGAGCTTTTTATGTTTTATGGTACATATTTGAAAGAAACTTGATGGAAGTTTTCACAAAATTAACAACAATTCTAAAGATTTCCAAGACATTATTAATAATGAGTTTTAAAGCTGAAAGTTTAAAGCTGAAAGTAACTTTTCTAGACTATCAAGTTAGTACCTACCTATGTTTTCCAGATCTGTATGTTTTCTATAATAAAGTTACATTTTCCATCTTTATGTTGACTGATACCTTATCGCCCTGGAAATGGTTGGCTGAATATCTTCAAAATCATTAAAATTCATTTAGGATTTGAGATGATTTGACATAAAATACACATTTGGGGATGGGAAATGGATATTTAAAATTTTAGAGGTACTCCAATGGGATACTGAATATGGTTATGTGTCTGTGTTTGTATGTATATGCCACATCATTTTAAAGATTTTAATGAGTTGGTTTCAAAAATATACATTCGAGCTTCTCTGGTGGCGCAGTGGTTGAGAGTCCGCCTGCCGATGCAGGGGACACGGGTTCGTCCGGGAAGATCCCACATGCCGCGGAGCGGCTAGGCCCGTGAGCCATGGCCGCTGAGCCTGCGCGTCCGGAGCCTGAGCTCCGCAACGGGAGAGGCCACAACAGTGAGAGGCCCACGTACCACAAAAAAAATATATATATATAGATATATATATATATATCTATATATATATACACACATTCAATTTTTCCCAAATGAAAGGGCTATATTTATTAAATATGGAAAATTGCTCTTAATTTTTTTCTATGAATATGCATAAATATTTTACCTGACTAAACATCATCATGGATAGAAAAAAATTTTAGTTTCATATGAGAAGACAAATTAAAAGGTAAATTTGAAAGCCTCTGGAATTGGGACAGGGGCATGCCCTCTCAAAAGCAAAAGAAAAAAGTCAAGCGTTGGCCACCCAAAGAGAAAGGCTGTCATTACCCTTAGGAGCTAAAACTAAGGTCACTGTCTGGACTGAGAACTGATGATTGCAAGTGGTGAGTTCTAGCATCAGCAGGTGAGATAACGTCCAGAGACAGAACTCTCAGCCCAATAATTGGAAGAAACAGGCCAACAGTTTCAAATCTCAATGGATTAAGAAACAAAAACTTTTTTAAAGTATGATTCAAAATCTATTAGATTACAGTAAAATATTATAGGGTAAAATTTTTCCCAATAATCTAAAATCCTGACATCAAGGGGAACTGAAAATATAAACTTAGACCAATGGTAAGGTCGTATTTCCAAGCGAAAATTTTTATTTATGGAGAAAGTTTTAAAATCCAGATATTAAAAAGAAAAGAAAGAAAGAAAAATCTATGACAGGCAAATACAATGCAGTGTAAATTCATAGAATACTAAAGAAGAAGAATTAATGTTCATTGTTCAGGTTTCACTAATTTATTCAAAGTAGGAATTTATTTTCAAATTTCTTAAGCTCCACTGTAATATAGAAGAAAATCTATATTGTATGCCATAATTTTGATCAAATTCCTTCTCATATGGAAAAATTTCATGATGTGAGTAGCAGTGAGAATATTTCTATACGTGCTCTGGAAAACAGAGCAACAAGTATGGTAATATATAGGATATTAACGTTTGTCATAAAATTGAAAGTCATTGCAGCTCTACATTAATCATTACAATAATACAAAAGCATTCAAATATACTTGATTTATTTTACTGTTTTTATTAAACAGTATCTAATGGTCCTATGCTAATAACTCCTATTTACTGAGTAGCTATAATCTGTACCAATCATTTTCACATATTATCTTCACCCCTAATTAACAAAACAACTCAAAAACAAACAAATAAGAAAATCTTAACAAACAAAACAACTCAATTAACAAAACAACTCAAAAACAAACAAATAAGAAAACCTTGAAAAGAATGTCTTCTAGTTCCTATTTTACAAAGAAGAAAACTGAGAGATCCAAAGTTCAACACCTAGGGTCACACAGATAGTGAAAGCAACAGATGAGATCCACCTCCACTCTTTTGTATCCCCATCTCCTTGGCCTTGTCTGCCTCCCCCTGCAATTCATAAACCTAAGTAGAAGAGTTCTGCCATTTCCTCCACCCTCCAGTAGAGCATGTAGGAATTTCTCCTCAATGCTGTCTTCAAAATTTTCCTTCATAGGGAATACAATCCAGGAAAACCTCCTTGTCCTAATAAAGAGATGGTATAGTATTTTCATAATCGTATCATTCTACAGAATTGAAAGAAAAGCATTTTTGTCTTTTCAGGAAACCAATGAAAAGGCAAAAAACAAACACTTGAATCAGTCTTTCAAAATTCTCACTTGTTAAATTATAATTTTTCAATAAGTTAGAGCCTCAGAAAAGATTTTTGACATAAAACACTCCAGAATCATTCATACAAATTACATTTTACACTATTTCCTCTAATTCAAAGGAATTAATTCTAATTTCTCTAATTCCAAGGCTCCCAGATGTCTACTAAATTAAGTGTAAACACCTAACCTCAATAGTGAAATTGCTGAACAATCTGTCCCTACCCTGCCTCCCGAGACTTATTTCACACATCTCCCTTCCATGCAATCTGTGTGTCAGTCAAAATGTTCCTAAAGATATCTAAAATGTCTCACATTTTTTTTTTTGCATTTGTTTTTGGTGGCCCCTCTTCCTGAAATTCCAATTTATTTTTCCACATCTCTTTTCCTGCTACCAGTTTGTTTAGGTTTAATATTATCCTATCCTTTAAAAGCCTCCTCAAAATTACCTCTTTTTTGAAATTGTTCTTAACTGGACCCTTCACCTGCATATTACCACCTCCTCCTTTATACTATGTTGGTATTATTCACTGTTTATATATAAAATAAATATTTGTACTACTATATACTAATATATCCAAAAATTAAACATAATTATATTCAAAGTAACATTTTTTAATTTAGAAAATTTATTTGTCAGAATAAACTAAGTTATACTACAGAAACAAGATGAATTTCAGTAGGTTAAAAATAAAAATGGTAGTCTTTCTCATGTTACAAGATAAAAAAAGTATCGTGGTGAAAAGACTATGGAACTTGAAGCTCAAATTCTGCCTCTGTAGCTCAATAACTGACTTTGTTAGGTTGCATGATGTGACTATTCTTGGTATCAGTTTCAACATCTATAAATGCAGGTTGTAAATCTTAATTTGCATGACTGTTGTGAGGATTGGAACTAATGTGTGAAATGAACCCAATACTGTGCCTAGTTTATCTACTCAATGAATAGTGAAAGCTGTTATTATTACTAACCATTCTTACCAGTTTTCTCATCCTAACTGGCAAATGGAATCATTTTAAAGGCACACCATTTTTAAAAATTTTATACATGTCTTACAGACATCTTTCTAATGTAATTCACAAAACAAATGAAGTTATGAAAATCAAAATAACTTAAACTTTACAGTGTGCAGAAAGCTTCCACATACAATGTGACATTTAAAATTCATTATGCCTTAAAACCAACCTGTTAAAAACATATCAGTAAAATCTCTTTTAGAGAAGAGAAAAATATAGCATTGTGGTAAGCAGAATATTTATTCCCAAAGATGTCTGTGTGACGTGATATAGAATCTGTGAATATGTTAGGTTACACGGCAAAGGGGATTAAAAATTGCGCAATGAAGTAAGGTTGCTAATCAGTTGGTCTTAAAATAGGGAAATTATCCCAGATTATCCAGGTGTGTCCCATGTAACCACAAGAGTCCTTAAAAATGGAAGAGGTGATCAGAAGACAGAGCCAGAGAGATCCAGCAAGAGCAGGAGTTGGCCCAACATTTCTGAGTTTGAAGATGGAGGAAGGGGCTCATGATACAAAGAAAATAGTGACCTCTAGAAGCTGAAAAATGCAAGGCTCCTTCTAGAGCTTCCAAAAGACACCGTCCTGCCAAGAGCTTAATTTTAGCCCAGTGTGATACTTCAGAATTGTAAGATAATAAATGTATATGCTTTAAGACACTAAATTTGTGATAATTTGTTGTAGTATAAATAGAAAATAAATACAAGTTTTGTTACCTGGAATGGCGTGCTTCTGTAACAGATACTTAGAAATGTAGAAGTGGTTTTGGAATTGGACAATAGGCAGAGGCTAGAAGAATTCTGAGGAGCATAATAGAAAAATCCTACATTGCCTTAACTAGACTGTAAATAGGAATACAGATATGAATGACTCTGCTAGTGAGGTCTCAGGAAGAAATGAGTAGCATGATGGAGAAAACATATATCATCTTAGAGAATGCCTAAATTGTCATGAAGAGACTGTCAATAAGAAGATGTACACTAAAGGTGTTGCTGGTATTACTCAGATGGAAAGGAGAAACATGTTATTAAAAACTGGAGAAAAGGGATCCATGTATACAGTGGCAAAAAGCTAACCTGACCTGGCTCCTGCAGTTATGTGGAAAACAGAATTTGTAAATGAAGAACTTGGATATTAGCTGAGATTTCCAAGCAAAGTTTTGAAGATATAACCTGGTTTCTTCTTTCTGCTTATAACAAAAAGCAAGAGGAAAGTGAAAGATTGAGGAAAGAACTGCAAAGCAAAAAAAGAACAAGGACTTGAAGATTTGGAAAATTCTCAGCCTATTCATATTGCCAAAGATGATATAATTAAGAAACATACTGTTAGGAACACCTGCTCTAGAGGAAAAAAAAAAAAAAAGCTGAGTGTATGGCTGGACAATCTTTGACTAATACCCCGGAAAGACCAAATGGCAAGAGTATTTAGTCATAGAAAGGGCATTTTTTTTTTTTTTTTCCTTGTGGCATGCGGGCCTCTCACTGTTGTGGCCTCTCCCGTTGCGAAGCACAGGCTCCGGACGCGCAGGCTCAGCGGCCATGGCTCACGGGCCCAGCCACTCCGCGGCATATGGGATCCTCCCGGACCGGGACACGAACCCGTGTCCCCTGCATCGGCAGGCGGACGCTCAACCACTGCGCCACCAGGGAAGCCCTATTGTAGTGTTTTTAAGGAAAATTAAAGAATCCTAAGGTTTCTGAGGAAGCTTCTTTGAGGTGTATCAGGCTTGGTGTTTGAAGTGGTCATGAATGACAAAAAGTGCCACCTCTTATTTCTTTACTACAAAGTTCTCTACCTTCTAATCACCATAAGAGCCGCCCTGCATTTACGTGTTTCATTTGTTTGCACTCCCAGGTAAGATTTTAAACAAATAGTAAGTCACAGACATAAGAATAAAAGTTGAAAAAGTATGGAATTATTGAGCTAAGCTACAGTTTTGTCTTTTTCCTACATTGTTATGAGTAGTCTGCTGTCATTTACTTTATTGTCAGATGCCTGACTCGAATAGATCTCTTCTAGCCATATTCTTTCTAGCTTCAATTTTTGAACTTCTATAGACCAGGATACTACATAACGATACTCACTGCATAAGATTAAAGTTCTGGGTGAAAGCCTACCCGCAAAAGGCATGTATTTGTCAGAGTTTTCACACACATGCTAAATAAATTCATTGATTATTTTCTAAATATTTCTTTAATGTATCTGTCCTGTGGGAGCAGGAAAATTGTCCATCTTATTTGGTAATTTAGACTCGGTGCCTGGCACAGGAAGAATAAATAAGCAGTTCCTTTTGGCTGGATTCTCCAGAGGGATGATATTGCTAAAGCAGCAATTGTAAAATGTGTTCTTTATACACATTTAACTCTACTTAACATGAGTTTCTGTGTGTATCAATATACCTGAACTTATACTCCCTAGGTGTAATGTGTCTTTCACAAGCTATGTTCTTATAAATTATGTTGTTATTGCTCATATTTTAAGAATCTTTCCTTTGGGTTTGTTTTGGAGTTCAAGCACATCCTTAAGACTTTCCTCAACTGTGGCACATCGTTGTCATTTGGGTGTAGATGTGATATTAGGATTGGGTAATTAGGATAGGTAATGCATTAAAAATGAATGTAAAATACAGTGAGGAAAATAATTTTCCTGGTTTTCTATAACCTGGTGCTTAAACCAATCTCAGAGAGTCCTGAAACAAGAAATAAGTGTATAACCTTCCAAGGCAGATGACTTGGATATAGGCACAACTCATGTGGCTGTTGTTATATAATCTTGATTAAAAATTTAATTAAGAGGTTTCCACACATGATCTGAATTTGTGTGATCTCCATAGATTTAGAGTCCCTAGTGGCCAGTGTTGAATAGTTTAGATTTCCTTCTTTCCAAATTCAGGAAGGTTCTCCTTCAGCAGCACACTAAGCATATAGCCAAGAGGGATTTGAAAATTTCTTTATTTTGACAAGATGATGTACTTTGGGGAAGGCTGAATTACTTATACATATTAAACAGATATTACCAATTCAGTGACAGCAAGATAAGGTATAATATGTGCTAAGTTATTCAACTCGGAATTTCATTACGCTTTCTGTAAAGACTGTAAGAGTATCATTGTATGTGAAACTTCCTTGAGATAGGAATAATATTAAACCTAAACAAAAACTTCCTTGAGATAGGGATAATATTAAACCTAAACAAACTTCCTTGAGGTGCTCTAGGCAGACTTTGAATAGAATACCAGATTAAGCATTCTCTAGGTCCAGCCTGTTTCTTAACATCAAGGGTTTGTTTTGCATGCTTCACTGAACAGATATAGGCACGACTGCAATGAAGGGTAAACTCTAAAAAATAGGGAGAAAATGCACATCGTGTGAGGGGGATGAGAAGTGCCTGCTTGTATCGGTCTCTCCTGTCTGATTGAATTTTCAACATTAGGTGAAGTCATTGTCTCTAAAATCCTACAGTTAATATGTAACTCAACTCAAATATTTATATACTGCCTGCTTTGTGCCAGGCACTGTGCTAATACAGCAGGTTCCTTAGGAGAGACTTAAGACAGACACCGTATAACAGAGACAATTGCTATCTGTCACCCTAGACTACCCTCTACCATGACTTTGTCTGAAGTTCTTTCATTCATAACGGACATATATAAAAGAACATTCACCACCTGGTTTCAACAAGATGTTCTAAAACAGTCAAGTCTAGGCTATGGTAACAGCAGAAAAGATTTTACCTGAAAAAAATGGTGGGGATTTACTGAAAAGGAGCTCAAGACAACTTTTTGGAGTAAAGGAAATGTTCTATATCTGTAGGAAGTGTGTTTCATAGGTATAATGCATTTGTCAAAACTCTTTGAACTGTAAACTTAAGCATTTCTCTGTAGGTAAATTATACCTCAAAAAGTATTCTTTTAGGGGCTTCCCTGGTGGCGCAGTGGTTGAGAGTCCGCCTGCCGATGCAGGGGACACGGGTTCGTGCCCTGGTCCGGGAAGATCCCACGTGCCGCGGAGCGGCTGGGCCCGTGAGCCACGGCCACTGAGCCTGCACGTCCGGAGCCTGTGCTCCGGCAACGGGAGAGGCCACAACAGTGAGAGGCCCACGTACTGCAAAAAAAAAAAAAAAGTATTCTTTTAAAGAAAGAGATATGAAATCAAACCAAAAAGTAACTGAGGCAGGAAGAAAGTAATTTTGACTAGAGAAAAGTTTCATAATAAAAGTAAATTTTGAGTTGGTCACTAAAGGGAAAGATTTAGACAGATATTGATAATAGAGGACATAGTAAGAACAAAATGTGACTAAAGTGCAGAGGAGCTTCAGGGAAAAGGGAGTCTGTTTCTGTTAGATAGTAGAGTCACTATTTGAGCACAGGAATGACATGGAAAGATTTCACTGAATACTCTAAGCACTAGGCTAATCAGTGTGAACTGGGTCACATTTACGCGCAGCCTTCACCAGAGAATCTCTTGTCATGCATTAGATTATCTAGCACATCAAATTAATGATTAATGAGAGAAATTTTTTAAAAAAAGAAGCAAAGAAGCCACGAATTCATGTTAATGGAAGTGAGTGTGTGTGTGTGAGTGTGTGTGTGTACAGGGACTACAGCGGTAGCAAATATCTGCATAGCAGGTAAATACTCTGTGCTAGGTCCTGTTCAAAGCGCTTTCCATTTATTTAATAATTTAAGCAAATCAATCACCCTAGGCTTCTATTATAATCTCCATTTGAAAGGGGAGGAAACTAAGGTACAGAGAGATTAAGCAAACTGTTCAAAGTCACATGTCTAGGAAGTAGTCATCCAGATTTTAATGCCAGGCAGCTTGAGCATAAATGTTCATGGTCTAAACCAAGACACTATACCATCGCTTCAAAAAGAGGCACAAGCCAATCCCTGAAAGAGGAGTGAAAAATGGAAAGGGAAATTAGGATGAATTTTGTATGGGGGCTCTGCTGAAATCCTTGCAGATGAACAATGATACTCTGGTTCCCTCCAGAAGTATCCTATTCTGAATCTTTTGGTGTTGGCATGCACTGCAGATAGGGCATGTATCACCGTTCAGTCTGAAAAGTGGTCTATAGGGGCAAGTAAGGAAACAATTCACTACAAGATATGCCCCTTTCTGAGTGTTTGAAAGAGGATGGGAACTCATGCATCCGAGATATTTTTAGTCTTGTGGCAATTTGCCCCCCTCTTCCAGGCCTAAGAGAAGTAAGTGAAATTGAAAGAGTGCTGGGTGAAAAGCATACCTTGGTGTCATTACAAAGAGCTTAAAGTCATATGATCGTCCCTTGATGTCCACAGGGGATTGGTTCTAAGAACACCTCCCCCAACCCCCATGGTCAAGTCCCTTATAAAAAGGGACGTGTTAGAGTCGACCTTCAGTATCCATGGGTTCTGCATCCACGGATTCAGGCAACCCTGGATCCAAATCCATGCGGAACCTGCAGATATGAAGGACCAACTGTACTGTGTTAGCATTGTGTTTTGTGCAGTTTTAGAAGGGGTAGATGAAAACAATTAAGTGTGGTCTCTGTTGATGAACCTTTCAAAGTTCCCCTTCAGTTTATCTCAAGGTCGCTGCTTTGAAAAGCGGGTAAGATACTGACTGCTTTTGAGCAAATCCTTGAGGTTCTGATAGTGACATATTTTTTTTAAATCATCCAAGCACATTATCCACATATTTACATTTTATGTTTAGTGAAGTAGAAAGTCAGGTAATATTCTCAGAAGTATTACATCATCATAGAAATACATGTATACCATTCTGTGTGGGTTCTAATACAATATCTTCAAGCATCCTTCTAAAAATCTACAGCCACACAGAAAGCAGCAAACTTAATATTGACTTTTGAAAGCTCTTTCTGAAACAGAAGCCATAATTATCATAAAGAGGGAAAACTTCTAATAAATTTGGAAGGACAATTGAAGATATTAGCTAGAAAATGTATATATTTTTATTTGCCTCTATGAAAGGCACATTAATGACAATGGAAATGTAATGGAATTCTGTGACTTTCGGTGTTATGAAAGTAAACCATAAACTGAAATGGTTTGGGAGATATGTCTGACAGACACTTAGCAAGAGGCTTTCCTTAAAAACCTCCAAAAGATGTGCTGTAGAGAATCCTGAGCTACTGACCTTTCTAAACTTGAACAGGTTTCAAGCATCTAGGGCATGCCCAAAGGTTGTCTACCTTGCTCATGTTATGCCTGGCCATAAACATGTTAGTATCCTTTCACAGGTTAATGACTCTAAATTGTTTTCAGACTCCTCTGCATATTAAATTGTATTTTCCAAATATCAAGCATAATTGAACTTGGGTTCAAAATTAATCTCTAGAGGTGTCCAGATAGAAGCCAGTAAAGGCAAATAGCTTGTGTTGCTTATTGGCTCTGTACCTGAAGCAAATCAAGAAGCCCTACTAAATTTGCTTCCTCATGACCAAAGGTACCGTATCTTTCTTGCAGGACTGTGTCAAATTATAATATATTTTGAGCACTGAATATGTACCAGATACAATTCCAGGTACTGGGTATACAGTGGTGAATAAGATAAAATTTTTTTCCCTTGTGAAATGCACATTTTCCTTGTGGAAAAGAAAGAAAATAAATGAATAAAAAAATAAAACAAATACCTAAAATATCAGATAATACAGTGAAAAGTAAATCAGGCAAGAGAATGGATCCTGGGGTGATCCAAAAAGGTCCTCTGAAGAAATAACATATGAGCAGTGTCCTCAATACAGTGAGTATCAAATGTTATTACAGATGTAAAATATTTGAAAATGATAAACATTTTATATGTACAGACAATAAGACTATATTCCTTCCATTTAGCTGAGAAATGATGAGAGCAAAAGATTTACTTGAAATTCAACCTTAATCTCAGTCAGCTAGGATAGACTGATAGGACACTAGGAAGTAGCCCAAATTATAGCCCCCAGAAATTATTAGGAACAAATTAAAAGTCAGCTCAAGGGATTGTTGCAAAGTGCTACACTCTAGATTCAAAAAATTTCAGAGACTGAGAACTAAAATGCATTTTCTCTGACATTTTCTCCTCTATGCAGGAAAGTGTAGTAAACTTAAGAGGAATGGATAAAAATTGTGATCCCACAGGCCAACTCTGACAGTCTGAACCTGTGCACTCAGAAGGGCAAAGAGGCCTTATCTGGTGGTGCAGTGGTTAAGAATCCGCCTGCCAATACAGGGGACATGGGTTCGATCCCTGGTCCAGGAGGATCCCACATGCTGCAGATCAACTAAGCCCGTGTGCCACAACTACTGAGCCTGCACTCTAGAGCCCACAAGCCACAACTACTGAGCCCGCACACACACGCTCTACGACCCATGTGCTGCAACTACTGAGCCCACGTGTTTCAACTACTGAAGCCCGCGTGCCTAGAGCCTGTGCTCCGCAACAAGAGAAGCCACCGCAATGAGAAGCCCGTGCACCGCAACAAAGAGTAGCCCCTGCTCGCCATAACTAGAGAAAGCCCGCGCGCAGTCAAAAATAAATTTTTTTAAAAAAAGGGCAAAGATATATAATTATTAAAAATGTCTGCCCTGCATGTGGAGTGAGGAGTAGAGGCCACCCTGCTTTTTAAATCATGTCATTGCCTACACATCTTTACAAGAGACTACAAAATCTTAAGCCTTTTTTCTCCCAATTTCCAAATATATTTTAGAAAACATTGTCTATTGTGAAAAAAAATTTTATGTCTTTTAACCATCCCTTTTTTTCGTATAAAAAATACTGCCTCTTCCATCCTGCTTTTTATAGATACAATAAAGCCTCTTGCGTGACAGGAATAGATAATGGCACCTTCTTAACGGGACCAACAATGACTTCAGTTACTGATGGTCATGCAGCTTTGATAAGGATATTTGGCTTCCTCCCAGCATAGGTACTGTGCTCCAAAGGGTAAAGGCTGAATCACCTTTTATGACAGCCTCAACAATCACAGAATATCCCATCCACTGTAGTTAAAGGCCTGTCAAGACTCAAGGAGAGGGAGATGGATTCCACCACTTGATGGAGGAATATCAACAATGTTCTTTAAATGAAGATATTAGAAAGTTAGAAAATGTACCTGTTTTTACTTGCTTCTATGAAATGCATATTAATTACATGGGAATTTAAAGAGATGTTGTGATTTGGGGTATTATGAAAATAAACCATAAACATATATGTATATTGTGTTTATATAACAAATCTCCTCATACATACACATATATCTATGTATGAGGAGATTTATTTATAGAAATTAGCTCGTGTGGTTATGGGGGCCTAGAAGTCCACGATCTGCCATCTGCAAGCTGGAGAACCAGGAAATCTGGTGGTATAATTCAACCTGAGTCCAAAGGCCTGAAAATTGGGGGCTGATGGCGTATGTCCTGTACTAAGTGAGAAAACAAGAGATCCAGGAGCACCAATGTCCAAACGCAGGAAAGTATGGCTGTCTCAGTTGAAGCAGAGAGAGAGAATTTGCACTTCCTCTGCCTTGTTGTTCTATTCAGGCCCTCAGCAGACTGAACGATGCCCACCTGCATTGGTGAGGATGATCTTCTTTCAGGCTACTTTTTCAAATGCTAAACTCTTCCAGAGATAACCTCATAGACACACCAGCAATAATGTTTTACCAGCTACCTGGGCATCCCTTTGGCCTGTCAAATTGAAATATAAAATTAGCTATCACAATACATTATAGGATTTAATTATGATTATGTTTTGTTATATTTGGGAGGAAAGAATGAGCAAGATGATATTACTACATGTAGCTTTCATTTGAGAATAATTCAATACTAAGTATAACGATCCTCTAAGGTACTAGTATTGTTTCTCCTTTCCAATCAAAAAATACTGGTTAGAAAACTCAGAAACCAATTTTAGGCTCAAATCACAGAAATTCTACTACTGCTGTGATCCATTTTTTATCCCTTGTTCAAAATTTTCTACTTTATTAAACTTCTAGTAACATTTTAAATTTCCATTAAAGGTGGAATAAATATTTTTAATAAATATTGACTGAATATTTTAATGTTTTCAGCATTGATCTACTAGGACATATTTCTGGAAAAACTCTGTGATGGTCTATGTAGATTCAAATTCAGAGGTTAAAGCAGATATTTCTCTTAAGTATTCATATTTTAAAATATGTAGCTGTTTCACTGATGTAGCTAAAACGTATTTTATTAAACTCTTCTTTCCATAAGAAGTTGTAAAAACTCAATTACAAAGAAACTAATATTTTCGGCCCTTAATGAGTTATACTAAAAGACCATAAAAAATGTAGTATCATTTTTGTCTTTAAATAGGCTTCAAATGGTTGTAAAACTACATTTACCATCAAAGCAATATCATCTAAGTTGAGGACTTTAAGAGGCACTTGACTTTTTGTGGATAGTCAATTGAAGAGACATGATTAACTATGAAGTATGATTTTCTAAAGAACTATTAAAAAGAGTAAGGCATTTGACTTTATTATGCCAATTTTGTTAAAAATCAGTCTGAAAGCTTAATGCTCAGCTCAACTGTTGCAAAAATGAAAATGGATATTTCAGATGTCACATCAAAACTGGAGTGGATTAAAAAAAACAGTATCAATAATTCTTTAGTCACATGCAAGAGGGAATTCTTCCTAAGGAAGAAACATTTGAGCGCATTCTCAAATAAAGAGAAAAAATTTAACCACTGCGGGTAACATTTCAGGTACAGTAGACACCAGGATAAGCATCCTTCTTTAACACACATTTCACTTACTATGGAAATTAGCACTGAGGGTTTTTTGAAATCAACTCAATCAGAACAAGTAATCAAAAACTGACTGTGAAATGTGAGACATGAAAAGCCAAACTGAAGAGGAACGGAGCTTTGTAAAGCCAGAGTGGCAGCAAAATATAAAATTTCAATATTCATAAGAATAATTGACATTAGAAAAGATATTATAATCTGTGATATTAAACAGAAATTATTCCCTATGATAATTACATGATTATAGATAGATAGACAGATGATAGAGAATTGACAAAATAAGGAAACTTACTGAATATGGTGGTAGATAAAAAACAAAGTTTAAAAAGCACCTGTTTAGAAGAAATTTTAAATTGAAGAAAAATAAGTTTGGAATATACCTTAAAGTTTACTCCCACTCAATACTGCATTTCAATCCAATCTCTAATTGTCCTGAAAAATTGTAACTGAGGTTTTAATGTCGTCAATCTGGGGCAAAGTATCTCCTTCCAATTCCAAGGGAGGCAGTCTCAGCCTAGCTGAATATGTACAGTTTTCTTAAGTCTTCTCCATGTGCTATGGTATCTCTACTTTTTGAGAAGCTCAGTGGTGGCTGTCCTCTGCAGGCCAGGGTTAAAGATAAGAGAAGCTGCCATGGATCCGTTCTTGGTAATGTCAATGGGAACCAGGCCAAAAGGGGAACCAGGAAGGTGGCAGAGATGAGGGTGGTACTTTGACCTGCAGGGACCTTGTGGCTTGGTCATTCAATTTTTCTTTTGCTTCTGTTTTCTTTCTTTGACCTTTTTGTTCTATTTTCTGGGAAATTTCCTCAATCTAATTTTACAACACTTCTATTGGAGTTTTCATTCATGTATTTATTTAATTTCCACAGGTTTTTTTTTTCCATTATGGAAATTTGACTTATCTGTTTATTTTCATTAATGCAATATATTTTCTTCTCTGAGGATAAATATTTTGTAATTTTGCTCTAATTTATATTTAAGAACTTGGATTATTGTCAAATTATTCTTACTTTGAATTCCAGCATCACAGTCCCCAGTTGTGTGACTGAGCTTGGGAGAGTCACCTAACCTCCTTAAATCTCACTCTTCTCAATTGGAAATTTAATAATGATACTCCTCCAGTGTTTATTAGACTAAATTAAACAAAAGGCACAGTGCCTTGAATATACCTAGCATATGTTTAATGTGTATGTGCATGCATGTGTTTGTGTGTGTTGTGTGTGTGTGTGTCTGAAGCCTGGAGGAACTGGGAGAAAGTGGGGGTGAAGGTAGAATAGACATAAACAAAGCAGACATTAATAAGAATAACAAATAAATGTAATAAAAGGTAAATGAAAAATTATATCATATCATGTTGATCTTTTTTATTATTTTTGATGGTGGGGGTTGTCCAAATCTGGTTCTTACTTTGTGGCAAGAATAAAATGTAGGCCCTACTTTTCCTGGAATCATCCACTTAATAAAAAAAGGAGGGGTTATGCTAGGATATTCCTAGAGTCCAGGAAGAATATTAAGTATTTTTCTTTTTTTTTTTCAAGTGGACAAACAGATCATGTGAAGCACAAAACACATGAATTCTGCCCCATATAAAGTGATCTCCTCTGAGAATTTTTTCAGTTATTGAGACTTTCAATGAGTTAATATCTTTTGTAAGAATCAGAAGCATATGTTTTATTCTTTCCTGTATCACCTAAGAACCTTTTCCTACTTTAGTGCAATTTGTTGCCCCTAATTTCTTCAGTGATGTTCAATTCTCTGCATATTGAACATGAGCTTTTGTCTACTCAACCATGCTTCTGATTAAATTTTAACTTTCATGGTTGAAATAGTGTATTAATTTCATATTTAACTACAAATATTTTCCATTAATGGACTCTGTGATAAAGCAAATAATAATTATTGAAAATATATTTGTTATGGCCATATTTATGATTATTAGTCCATAGTTTTGTTTTGCTTCACAATTGGCTACTCCTGCATACAAACTCAATTTTTATTTTCAATATATCTGACCGACTTTGTTTTTAAAAGCTTAATTCCTGTTTTACATATTTAATTGCTTTATATAACAACCTTAGTTGCAAAACTATGAGATCAGAATAAGAACTAAAAAGATTTGACATATTGATGGCATTAAAAATAAATATAAAGTCCATAAACTAACATTTATTGAATGTCTGCTAGGATCAAGATATTGCTATAAGCACTTTATAGGATCCATTTTATGTACTCCCTAGGTTCCAGTCACTTATTTCTTTTCTATAATATACTCAAGGTGATAGTGATTACTGCAAAACCATTTCAAAAAGTGAAAATGTTGATTTTCATTTGTTATTCACTTTTTAGAAACAACCATGGGGCTACTTTTCCATATTATGAAACCAGTACTGTATTTTTGTCAATGTGGCCATAATGTATTGTATCTACAATGAGAGTCTATGCTTAAATAGCAAACAACACTGAAGTCATAGAGGCTAACATAACCAAAGTTTACATCTTAAAGTCATTTTGTCTAATATTAATATAGTCACACCCATTTCATTTGGGGAATGGTTTACATGATAAATATTTTTTTCTACAGTTAACTTTCAGCTTATTTGTGTTTTTTGTTTTTGTTTTTGTTTTTTTAACTTTCATTTGCATTTATTTTTTGCAGCATTTATTCCCGGGCCATAAGTTTTTGTTTCTTCAATTTCTTCTGGGATATCTTTTTCTTCTGGGCAACCTCCTCTTCTGGTTTAGGAACAATCTGTTCTTTTTCAGTAAGGATCATCTCAATGTGGCACGGAGAGCTCATGTATGGGTTGATCCGACCATGAGCTCTGTAAGTCCTGCGCCGCATCTTGGGGGCTTTGTTCACCTGGATGTGCTCAATGACCAGAGAATCTACATCTAAGCCCTTAAGTTCAGCATTACTCTCTGCATTTTTGAGCATGTGCAGTAAAAATTCAGCACTCTTTTTGGGCCACCGACCCTGCGTCCAGCCCCACTGTTTGGCCTGGGCACACCTACCAACTCCACCATTGTAGCGACGGAATGGCACACACTGCTTCTTTAAAGTGACATCCTTCAGATACTTAGTGGCTTTTCGGATATGCATACCCTTAATGGCCTGGGCTGTTTCACGAGTGTTCTTAAAGGGAACACGAAGATTTGAACCTCTCGACTTGCATGATTTTGTGGGATTTTCTGGGTCAAGTGAATAGCGAACCATTTTTAGAGGTCACCTCAGGCCGCTGACCGGTAAAGGAAGAGCGGTGGTTCATGGGAGAATTCATGAGAACTCGACATCTCGCCTTATTTGTGTTTTTTAACTAAAATGTATTTCTTATATACAGATCTGAAAGTTGGATTCCCCCACCCCCCATTCTCCCAATCTCTACCTTTGATTTCAGTGTGTAATCCACTTACATACAGTAGAGTTACTGATAAGGTAGGGTTTTCTTCTGTCATTTTGCTATTTCTTTTCTACTGTCATATCTTTTTTATTTCTTTATTTCTTCATTGCTGCCTTATTTTGTGTTAAACAGAGATTTCCTTTTTCACCATTTTAATTTCCTTAGGTTTTTTTTTTTTTGGCTATATTTTTAACATTATTTTCTTTATGGTTGCCCTAGGATTACAGTTTACTTCTTAAAACTATCTAGACTGAATTAATACTAACTTAATCTTAATAGCATACTGACAATTCTCAAAGATAGCTCCAATTCCTCCCCAATCCTTTGTGCTATCGTTGAGATAGAAACTGCATGTTTAGACATCATAAACCCATTCACAATGTTTCATAATTATTGATTTATGCAGTTGTCTTTTAAATCAAAGAAGAAAATAGTTTCAAGCAAAAGTATACTTACACTGTTTTTACATTTGCCTGTGTGGTTACCTTTAACCAGTGCTCTTTATTTCTTTGTGTGGATTTAAGTTACCATCTACTGTCCTTCCATTTCACCATTTAGTATCTTTTGTAGGGAAGGATTCTAGTGACAAATGTCCTCAGATGTTATCTGAAAATGTCTTAATTTCTTCTACTTATTTAAAGATCCTTCTGCTGCATATAAAATTCTTGATTGGCCGTCTTTTTTTCTTTCATGACTTTGAAAATTCCATCCCACTGGCTCCTGGCCATGATTTCTGATGGGAAATTGGTTATTATTTTAAAGAAGGATCCTTTGTATGTATTGAGTTACCTCTCTCTTACTATATGCAAGATTTTTTCTTTATCTTTGTCTTTTGAAAGTTAGACTATGATGTCTTTATATGTGGATCTATTTGAGTTTAACAAACTTGAAATTCATTGAGCTTATTCTATGTGAAGAATGATGTTTTTCATCTAACTTGAGAAGTTTTCAGCCATTATTTATTCATCATTTATTCATATATATGTCTTTTTTGGTGTGGGGGGGTACATTTCACTCTTCTCCTTCTGGGACTCCCGTTATTGTTGAAATTCTTGTTGGTGTTGCACATTTCTCTGAGTCACTAATCATTAATATTTATTCTCTATAAGTTGTGTTCCTCAGACTGCATATCTCAATTCACCTATCTGCAAGTTTGCTGATTCTTCTGCCAGTTTGCATCTGTTGTTAAACCTCACTAGTGAATTTTTCATTTATGTTACTTTTCAACTCCAAAATTTCTATTTGATTCTTTTTATAAAAAATAGTTTCTTTCTCTTTATTGATATGCTCTCTTTGGTGGACATTACTTTCATATTTTTAATTCTTTAGGCAGTTTCCTTTAGTTCTTTGAATATACTGATAATAGCAGATTTAAAGTGTATGTATAATTCCAATATCTATGCCCTCTAAGGGAGAGTTTCTGTTCACTGTTGTTGTTGTTGTTGTTTTTCTCCTGTGTATAGGCCACAGTGTCCTATTTCTTTGTGTGTCACGTTTTTCTGTTTGTTTGATTTTGAAAATTGAACACTTTAGAAAACGTAATGTGGCAGCTCTAAAAATCAGATCCCCATGATTTGTTGTTGTTTGTGTGTGTGTGTGTGTGTGTTCTGTTTCTTTAAAAACTTTACAGAACAAACTCTGAAAAATCTGTATTCCCTATGGTATGTGGCCACTAAGGTGTCTACTCAGTCATTTTAGTGGTCAGCCAATGACTGGTCAGAGATTTTCTTAAATTTGAACTAGTAAGTTTTCCACCCATTGCTGAGGGAGTCTGTGTGTATGCTGGCAAAAGCCTTCAACACTTAAGCAGTTATTCTATCTTAGTCTTCAGTTTCTCCCTGCACAGAATATAAAGATCAGGCAAAGACAAAGATTAGGGCACTCCCAAATATTCCTTGGATCCTCAGGAATATGTCAGAACTTTTCAAAACCCCCTATGGGCATCTCCTATTCTAGATCTTCCTTTTAATATTTTGTCTGGGGTATTGTTTGGCCCAACTGATATTTCAGCCTTAAGCAACTGCGCTCTTAAACAACTTTGGCTGATTGCAGTGTGGGGACAAAGATTTTCCTGGGGAAGGAATTTTAAATCAGGTTAAATAACAATACTCTGTGAATAGGGCTTTTTCTGGGAGTTGCAAGACAGGTCAAATAGTAACCATGTTCTTGGAATAGAACTTTTTCAAGAGCCCCAAACCCAGTCTGCCTCCTTTAGTGGCTAAAAGGCTGTTGTTTTCCTCTCTACTATGAGGCTGCTGGTTTTCATGGCTATCGTGGAGCTGGAGAGAGAGTAATGGGATTAGTCCAAGTTAAAACACCACCAATCCTACTTTTTATACTAAGATTCACTCATTTTTTTCCTGAGGAAATTTTCCTTAGACTTTATAAGCCTTTGGTTAATATCCAGAATTCTGAAATGGTTTATTCTATCAATTTTGCCAATATTTCCATTTTTTTATGGGAAAGTGGATTTATGGCACTTATCACTCTGCCGTTTTGGGAGTCCTGCTAAAAGTTTACTCCTTGCTCATGCTACATGTGGGTTGGCCAAATGTAGGCTGATAGAAGTCCATCTTAATCTGTGCTTCAACAATCACTAAGGAAAGGAGGAAAGAATGCAGCAAATCATGATACAACTCCTAAAGGTTCGATGTAGAAGTGACACACATCAATTATGCCAGTATTTCCACATTCATTGACCTAGGCGAATAACATGGCCCTGCCTAACTTCAAAGGTAAAAAAGCATAGGCAATGCCTGTGTGTACCCTGCATGCTGAGAGTTGGAAATATATGATAAATGGCAATATTGGCTACCACATTTATAAGACTTATTTTTATCAATAATTGAACTTTGTAACTTAATATTTTCCAGGACCTAAACACATTCAGTTATTTATAACTACCTTAGTTTCCTATCCCAGCTGTAATATATTACTACAAACTTAGTGGCTCAAAAACTACAAAGTTATTACTTTAAAATTCTGGAAATCATAACTCTAAAATGGCTTTCACTTGGGCTACAATTAAAGTGTCAGCAGATCTGCATTTCTTCTGGAAGTTCAAGGTGAGAATCCATTCCCTTGTCTTTTTTGGCTTATAATTACTTTTGTTCCCACTTGAATAATTAAGGATAAACTCTCCATCTCAAGATCTTTACATTAATCATGACTGCAAAATTTCTTTTGTTATGTAAAATAACATATTCACAAATTTCAAGGATTAGGAGGTGGACATATTTGGGGAACCATTTTTCTGGTTACCAAAACAACCATATCTGAGCTAATACTATCTCCCCAAATGGCTCAAAAGTTTTATATCTAAATTTGTTTTGCAAATAATTTTTTGATAGATGAGAGAAAATATCTCACTGGAAAATTAAATGATGGACTGAAATCTCAATATTTTCATTAACCATGTCAATATTACTAGCCTTAGATCAACTTCTGTAAAACTGGATAATACTAACTCTTCGAGTCATTAATATGTATCTATCATTGAATTTTATTACTCAAAATATTTTACTAAGTCATAAATATTTTAACAGATGCAAAATCTTTCATATTAGTCCCAACTTCTAATATACTAACATAAGAGCACTGGTTTATATTCTAACTTACCATTTTACAGTCTTCTATCACAAACACAAACATATTTTACAAAGATATAATCTCATAAAAGTTAATTTTATATTTATTTTATTTCTATATAAATGTTACACTTAAATATTTTATGAGTGACACATATATTTAATGGCTGAATAATGCATCTTCAACATGATTATATAGTAATTTATTGGAACATTCTCTTGAAAGTTTTGTGCATAAATTTATTTGATAAATAGAACTATAATAAATACCCTCTACTATATGCTTTCCACCTTTATCTGACTAATTCCTTAAGATAAGTCCCTAAGAATGGATCACTGCATAATTTGAAGATAACCATGGTTCTGAAGCAAAGATTATATTTTATCCAATTCTATACATCCTATTTTCATTAATAACTGATTCTTGATATAACTGAATGAAGGAATGTACTGGAAAAAGTATTTTTATAGCTCTTGAAATTGGTTTTCAAAAGTTATTTTTAAAAATATTGAATGTATTATTATCATTTCTGTTCATTTGATCACATTCAGAACTTCCTAGTAAAACTTTCAGGGGTAATGAGGGAAACTCAATCTTTAAAACAAACAGCTATCCCAAACTTATTATCTCATTTTTTATAGGCATGAATAATTTTTAGGTTTAATATGATAGTTTAATAATCTTAATGGCCCTTTTCAATAAGCTAAAACATTTCTTAGAAGTGAAAAAGTATAATTTTTCAGTTTTTTTCACCCATTCATTCATTTCATAAACATTTTGGGACATTTCCTATATCCCAGATACTATCACAGATATTGGACATACAACAGCAAATGGCTTAGTATGTTATTCTACCATAAAGCTCATATTATTGGAAATGAGGTAACAAAGGAGAGCATTTCAATATTTACCATCAAGTCCAGAGTTGGAGGACAGAGGTGGAAAGGCATCTCAAACTGAACGAATAATGAGTGCAGGTGCATGAAATTGTTAAAGTGCAAGTGGCTCCCTGGAGTTTCTTATGATCCATAATGTCTAGAGCATGGGGTGCATGGGAATTGAGAGAGTGGAATTTAGAAAGCTCCAATGACTCTGGCTCTGCCTTCAACTTCCCTATTTAAATTTGGACACTAAGTTTTTGCCCTCTTTACTTTTTTTTCATAAGTTGTTAGTAGGAATTATTAGTTGACTTCTTAAATGCTCAACTCTCATTATCATAATTAATTGTCCAGGGGGCCCAGGAAGCCCAAGACTTGCCAAGGTGAAAATTGGAGACCTCAAATATCATCCCAGAATTTATGGGTTTCAGATCAGTCAAACCTGGCGTCTTCAGACCTATACTCTGCTGAGCTCATCCTTATTCATTCAATAATTTAATAAGGATTTAATGAATGTCCTTTTCTCCTTCTGATAATCCTATTTAAAACCTTATATATTTGTTCCAAATCTCTGTATTTTATGAAGCCTTAAGATGCAAGAAGTAATTTTTCCCTCAGATTCTCCACAAATAAGGTTCTCAAAAATGAGGCCCAATACCCATCTAAAACAGGTGAGGTTGCCTAGCAACCATCTCCGTCCACCACCCAGGAACTGCTGAGTGCATCAGTTCCAAGAGCAACTAACTCACAGATCAATAATTAAGATAGGAAATGAAAACAAAAGGAGGAAATGTTAGTGCAGCACTCCAAGAGGTAAAACAGAATCCGGATATTAAAAGGCAAAATGACCACAAAAGGCCTCTCCTCATTTCCTTTTCTTTGCTGAAACACACAAATACAGAGACCTTAAAAGAGAAAACTTCATCATTAGCAACCTCACAGATGTTTTTGGGCTAACAATGAGGACTCATGACCCAGGAGAGGCCATGTGTTGATACAGGACTGAAGAGAGCAGTCTAGCCCTCCCCACTGCCATTTTGCATGGAATGGAAAATAGGAATGTAGAATAAATAATGCAAACACAGGAAACAAATAAAATATTTTAGAAAACAGAAAGTTAGAGATAGTGACTTAGCTAATGTGACAGAGTTAGGAGCCTAGCTGTATTAGAACCTTCAACTCTGGATGAGAACATTACTCAAGTGGTATCCCACAGTAGAAAGAACACACCTTTGGAAGAGGGTAAACTGAGCGGGTTTTCTTGTCCTGCCACTTCTTACGTGATCTTGGACAAGATGCTTGTTGATTTTGAGGTTTTATTTGTTCATCAATTAAATGTGGATAATTCCTTAAGCAGTTGTAGTTAACATGAACTAATCTGTGCAAATAAAATTATCTAACTCCTCCTGGCACATGCTAAATACAGATATTTGTCTTTTTTAACATTAAGAATTGAGATCTCCATTAGATAATTGTTGCTTTTTTTGCAGCTATTAAAATCCCTTGAGAGGATTCTAGGTAAATACTCCCTAGGGCAATACAAATAGTCAGTGTATCATGTATTGGGCACCAGTTACAATTTTGGGAATTCCAGCTCACTGCATAGAAGAATTTGAGCATGATACAATATAATATGTAATGAAATGTCAAATTCCATGAGATTGAATATATTTCTCATGGAAATTAAGGAACAAAGATACCTTGTTAGAAATAATATTACAGCTTTCATTTATTACTTAATTAAAATGCACATCAAATATATTTAAAGAACATATTTAACCTGGTAATGACACATTAGAAAGATATCTTTAAGGACATAATTAGCAATATGATTTTAATGAGAAAACTGCATAAAATATCTTACAAATTTACATTGAGTAAACCAAAAAGTTTCATTTGCATATATTTTGTAAACATACTTTAACTTCAACTCATATTTGCATACTGTTTGCAAAAGAAACAATTTGGACAGATTCAAACCCGAAATCTATTTAAAATCCAGCCATTCATATCTTTCATTCATTATGAGAGTCAAACTCCTTCCAAAGTAACAAAGATAAGCTAAGGGCTTAAGATAAAGATAAGGGCTTAAGATTCTGCACATTTGCAATAGCTAAATATAAATTTAAGTATGAAATTTCTTAATTGCCAATCAAAATAAAAAACATGGGAGAAACCATATAGGGTCTTTAGAGAAAGCAAACAAGGTTATGTTCCAGCACTTAGAGGTAAAAGGAATGTTTAATCTTGAGCTTCACCTGGAGTAATGATTTTTAGAAACTTTCTTTTTGTCAGGCATTTTTGAGATTAGCTTATCCCTTGAGTATAGTAATAATAATCATAATTGCAAACATTTAATAGGGCCTTACTATAATCAGGTCCTGTGTTAAGAATGTTACTAACTTATTTAACCCTCACGACTGATCTATGAGGTATATATTATTATTATTGCCATTTAATGATGATTGAACAGAGGCACAGAGGTAAAGTAAATTGACCATAGTCACTTAGCTTAATGAGTAGGGTTGACCTGATTTTCAACCTACCTATTAGTGAATTTGAGAAATGATCACTAATAGTAAAAGTAAAATATAATACTTAAAAAATATATTCACAGGTAATCTCTAACTTGTTTGCTTGCTACTTCCAATCTTCTCAGGGCAAAAACTTTTTCCCCTTAATCATATAATAAAGCAGTTAAGAAACTGTTTCAGTTACCTAGGGCTGAATAATAAAACATCTCTAAATGTAGTGGGTTAAAACAACTACAATTTAATATTTTTCAGAACTCTGTGTGCTGGTTGAGCTTTGCCAAGAGGTTCTTTGGCTTCACATGTCACTGCCTGGAAGTACTCACTCATGGCAGGAGTGGCCTGGAAATTCTAAGAGGGTATCACTGCCCATGTTCATGCATGTGATCTCTCTACATTAGAGGCTAGGCATCTTTACAACATGGTGGCCAGTCATTCATTTTCTTATATAGTGACTGGCTGGCTTTAAGAGGAAGGAAGCGAAAGCTGCCAGTCATCTTCAGACCTGGACTCAGGAGGTCTGAGACCAGTCATCATTCAGACCAGTCATCTTCTGATCTGTCCACTCCCACCATATTCTATTAGTCAAAGCAAGTTACAAAGCCAGTCCAGATTTAAGGAAAAGGAAAATAAATTCACTCTTTGAATATGTAGGAACAACCAGTACATACAGGGAGGGAAAACACTGTTGATAATCATTTTCTGAGATTCTGTGTCACAAACACTAGTCTATATATTTTTTTTCATTTCCCTTCATCTGACTGCTATCTTTAAAGTAATGTTTAAAATAATTAAAACACATCAGAGGAAAGAATGGAGAAATAAAGGACTAAGGGAGTCTAAATAACACAGACATTAATATTTTAATGAAGAATTTAAATGAAATTTGTAAAACCCATTTTTTTATGCTTATATGGGAGGGAGCAAGGGAGTATTCTATGTAATGGAAGAGTTTGGACAAAGGTCTGTAGGAAAGAAATGACAATGGAGTTTGGAGGACTGCTTGCAAGTCAGTAAGACTGAAAAACAAGATGCAAAGAAGAGTCTATTCAGAATACGAATGAAAAGATATGAAGGGGACAAAATATGGATGTCTTTGAATGACAGCTTGAGCAGTTAAAGTTGACATTTTTGCCTGGAGTCATCCTGGGCTCACTTTTCAAAACACAATAGAATAGCATAACCAAGGGAGAATTGGGAAGAAGGTGCTTTGACTCAGTCGGAGATGCCCAGTTCTTGTCAAATGTTTGATCTGTTTTTGAACATACATTTCCATGGTCTTGAAATGTGATGACAGAGTTTTGGACAAGCATGTCTGTGATATTGCCAAACTTGAATTCCTCTAGTGCAAGATGCCTTAGAAAAGTGTCACGCACAGAGAAAGGTTTTAAAACCTTCAGAGAATAAAAATGTGCAATGTAATTCTAAAAAGAATCCTACTCCCAGTTTTATAACATAAAAGTCTACCCAAGCAAAATTACATGTGGATGCCAATTATCTAACAAATGTTGTTAGGTCAATCAACCTACTTCTTTACTGAAGTGATGACAGGATGCACCGCTGTACCCCACTCCCACTCGGTACATCACATGCTCTCCACAACTGCATGAATTAATGGCAGCTGTGCACGTATCACCAAACACAGGAACTTTGATAGAAAATAGATTGATTCAATTGTTTGACCCAATTCTGTAGTTCTTACTGCTTGAAGAATGAAGTCAGTGATCCGAAACAATTGAAAATAAAGAAAAAAACCTGAAGCTTTTGAAATATAACTTAGACTGTGGTTTATTTATATAACATATATATATACATATATATATATGTATTGCTTGTTCTGTGTCTGATACAATTCTAAATTATGTTTATAAATATAAATAACAACCCTCTGAGGAAGGTACTATTATTATCACCATTATCCCCGTTATACAAGTGAGGAAACTGAGGAACAGAGAGTTTGAGGAATTTGTGCAAAGTCTAGCAGGACCAGGTTTCAAATCCACAAATCTGGGCTCCCAAGCCCGTGCTCCTATCTGTTACACTACTCATTTTTCAAAGTTTCTTCTTAGTTTCCTTTCAAAAAAAGCATCAAATATGATATCTTTCACTTATCCAACAAAATGTTTTGAGTGCTTACATTATGCCAGGCCCTTTTCTGAGTGGCAGAGAAACAGTGGCAAACTAAAGGCAGTCAAAAATCACTGCTCTCGGGCTTCCCTGGTGGAGCAGTGGTTGAGAGTCCGCCTGCCGATGCAGAGGACACGGGTTCGTGCCCCGGTCCGGGAAGATCCTACATGCCGCGAAGCAGCTAGGCCCGTGAGCCATGGCCGCTGAGCCTGAGCGTCCGGAGCCTGTGATCCGCAGTGGGAGAGGCCACAACAGTGAGAGGCCCGCAAACCGCAAATAAGTAAGTAAGTAAATAAATAAATAAACCACTGCTCTCTTAGAACATGTGTTCTAGTTGGACAAGACAAGGAATAAATAAATAATCCTGCCATATGCAGACATATGGATGAATCTTGAGGACATTTGCTAAGTGAAATAAGCCAGTCAAAGAGGGACAAATATAGCCGGTATATAAAATAGTCAGATACACTGAAGCAGAGAGTTGAATGGTGGTTTCCAGGGACCGGGGCAAGAGGAAATGGGGGGTGGGTAGCAATTAAATAGGTATAAAGTTTCAGAAATGCATGATGATTAAGCTCTAGAGTTCTGTTTTACAACATTGTGCCTATAGTTAATAATACTGCACTGTACACCTAAAAATGTATGGGGGTAGATCTCATGTTAAGTGTTCCTAACACACACACACACACACACACACACACAGTGTCATCAATACAAAGAAAAAGTAAATAAATAATTAATAAATAAATAAGCCAGATCATTTAACAGCAGCATGAGCTCCGTGAAGGACTTAAAACAAGGTCATGTATTATGGGGGTGGACCCCTTCATATTAATTGGCCAGGAAAAGTCTTTCTGAAGAGGTGACAGTTTAGTTGAAACCTAAGTAATGAGGAAAAGCCAAACATCTTATAAGTCAAGGAGGAAGGTTCCAAGCAGAAGGAACAGCAGGTACAAAGACCCTTAGATGGAATGGACCTGGTCTGGTCAGGAACAAAAAAGAAGTGTAGTTAGAATGTAGAAGGTGAAGGGGATGGAGACAGAAGCAGGCAATAGACCATGTTAAACACTATAAGCAATGATAAGGGAGATTGGATCTTATTCTAAGAATACGGGCAAACCATGAGGAGGGTTTTAAGTAGGTGAACCATTTGAGGAAATTTGTTATTATTTTTACCTGTCTGGTGATTAGTGTTAAAAGTCAAGAAGTCAGAAAGTTTATCAAAGTTAAGGGCATGCCATTCAACTCTCTCCACTGTTAACTTTCAAGATATTATTTAAAGTATTTTATATACATGTATATACATATATATATATGTGTATATATATGTATGTGTGTGTAGATAGATAGATAGATAGATAGGTATGAGACATATATATATATATATATCCCCTTCCTGGCAATGCCCCAAGGACTATTTTGCTTTTTCAAAAACATGGCCATCTGTTATTGAAAAAATACGAGCCACTTTCCTCATGGGATAGATGAGGTGCTGTTACACTGCATTTTTTTCCTCAGTTTTACAACATCTTTATTTAATTGTTATTTTTGGAATATAATACTATAGCTTCAGTATTTTGCTAAATCAGGTTTCAACTATGTTTGCCATGTTTTTCTAGAGCAAATGGGTAACTCACAAGATATGCTAATTCAGAATTTTTTTTTAATTTTTTGAGGTTAACTATACTTTATTCAAGACAAACATACTCCAAAATCCTCAACTCTAAATATAAAATAGGTAACATATTCATCAACTAATCTAATCAAGAATATGTTAAAAATAACATAACTCCAGATGCATGTAAATGAAGTAATTAAAATGCAAAATAAAAAAGCAATTCTGAAATTATGTTAATGTTCACATGTTTATACATTGCTTTCTGAAATCTATGTATGTTTTTGCTTCCTCCTCTCCTATTTATACCTTTCTTGAAAGAAGCTTTAGTAGTATTTTTCAAACAACTTGCAAAAATGCATTACCTAACCAGTGAACACACAAAAAATATATTAGGAAAGAAACAGACAGCATGATTTTCTCTTTCAATAAAGACTTGGTTTCTCTGTGTTTGAAAAGTATCTGTAATTGTATCATTGCAATTTAAGAAAGATGCAGTTGAGATTGGAATGGTGAATAGAAGGCTAACAAATGATCAGAGAATGAATCTAATTTTATACAAAAAGAGAGGAAAAAAACGTAGACTAAATACTTGGGCTTTTTAGTATTGAATAGAACCAGATGAAGATCTAAGGGATTATTAGGGCTGATTGTAAAAGAAATGAATACTATTCGCTAATATTTCTATATTACTTTGAAATTTACAGAGTAGTTTCATGACTTTATATCAATCTATTCTCATAATTATAGTAGCTTGATATTGTTCTGCCAGTTTTATAGGTTAGACAACTAGAGCTTGAGAGAAGTGAATATAGTAGGAAAGACAACATGGTTAGTGACGGGGCATGGGTCTGAACTGAAAACTTGTATTTTAAATCCAAAATTCCATCAATTATATTGTTAGCAAATAAGAAAGTATGGACTCTTCTCCTTAATCTAAAATCATTTTTCTGTAGTTTCTACTTTTGCTATTAAATGTTTTACAGGGAAACAGAAAATTTTCTGAGATTTCTTTATGATTAATTTACCTTTATGAAGATAAACTGTACATACCAAAGAATTCTTGCAATTTTACAAGATGTCTGAATAACTGACAAGACTGACATCTACCTTTTTCACCTATTATTTTTATATTTATTGATTTTCATATTTTACATCTCTTTTATAGGTTATTTTAAAATCAAAATCATTATTTATATATGGATTATATAACATATATGTATGTTTATATATACTGTCTCTTTTTTGTCCATTCATCTATAGATGGACACTTAGGATGTTTCCATATCTTGACTAAGGGGTAATGCTGCAATGAACATGGGAGTTCACCAAATGGAAGATGGTCAAAAGGTACAAACTTCCAGTTCTAAGATGAATACATTTCAGAATTTAATATGCAGTGTGGGGATTACAGCTAATAACAGTATATTATATACTTGAAATTTGCTAAGAAAGTAGGTCTAAATGTTCTCACCACAAAAATGAAATGGTAATTATGTGAGGTGATCATGGAGATGTTAACTAACCCTATTGTTAGTTGGGTTTTTCAATATATACATTTTGCAATATGTAAATGTAACAAATAATCACATTGTATACCTTAAACTTACACAATGTTATATGTCAATTATATCTCAAAAAACATTGAGATATAATGTTTATTATTATAGGGAAAAAACATTCCTAGCACACATTTGGTGCTCCATAAATATTTCTTGAATAACGGAATATGTAGAATAAAGGAACAGTTCTTTGTGTGCAAAGAATTGTGTTCTGCATTATTCATGTTATAAATGAGGAAACGAAAGCTTAGGAAGTTGAGTAATTTTCCCAACATCATATATTCAATAAATTGATGCTGGAGCCAGGAATCAGCGCACCCCCTCCAAAAAAAATCATTTACTATTTTTAAAGTTAAATATCACTTGCATTATCAAAAATTTTTAAAAAGGGCAAGTCAGAAAAAGAGAAGTTCCTTTAGATAAATAGAGGGTACTAGTTACAAACATACTGGGAAAACTGAAAGAAGGAATTCAGAGACAACTCAGAGTCTGACAATTGCAGGAGGCTGCTGTAACCGCTGCGGCCAGAGGAACAAAGGAAGAGGATTATGTTACACTGTGCTGGAAGCTGAGGCTGTTCTGGGAGCAGAAGCCATGCTGGCTGGTCATCCATGAAGTACAAATAAGGATATAGATGAAAAGTAAGTGGTGGAAGAAACTGTAAGCAATTGTGTGTAATATTTGATTTTTAAGTAAATTGTTTATTTAGTCAACATGCTTGAAATTGCCTAAATATTTATTAAAGTGTTAAATTACCTTTTAGGTGTTTGAAATATTCAATCTGCATTTCTACTCATTATAAATTATTAAAATATAAGAGTAAGTAGCTGATTTAAGTATTCCTATAAATGGAGAACAGGCATTTAATTTTAAATATCTCTAAGCCCGTTATTTTAACATTCTTTTATTAAAAAACTACACATCAAAGAAGCAACATCTGTAGATGTGACAAGTGGAGTGCAGAAGCTGACAAACAGCTGCAATTCTGGAAAGCAGAGCAATGTGTTACCTGTTATAATGAACTAAAATTAAGCAAAAATGGATGAACTCTACTGGTTTCTGGATAGCAAAAGAATATGGAGAGGACAGACAGCAGAAGCAAGAAGAACGACAATCCCGCAGCCTGTGGAACAAAAACTAGATTCACAGAAAGACAGACAAGATGAAAATGCAGAGGGCTATGTACCAGATGAAGGAACAAGATAAAACACCAGAAAAAACAATTAAAGGAAGTGGACATAGGCAACCTTCCAGAAAAAGAATTCAGAATAATGATAGTGAAGATGATCCAATACCTCAGAAAAAGGATCGAGGCAAAGATCGAGAAGATGCAAGAAATGTTTAACAAAGATCTAGAAGAATTAAAGAACAAACAAACACAGATAAACAATACAATAACTGAAATGAAAACTAAACTAGAAGGAATCCATAGCAGAATAACTGAGGCAGAAGAACGGATAAGTGACCTGGAAGACAGAATGGTGGAATTCACTGCTGCGGAACAGAATAAAGAAAAAAGAATGAAAAGAAATGAAGATGGCCTAAGAGACCTCTGGGACAACATTAAACGTAACAACATTCACATTATGGGGCCCCAGAAGAAGAGAGAGAGAAAGGATCAAAGAAAATATGTGAAGAGATTATAGTCGAAAACTTTCCTAACATAGGAAAGGAAATAGCCACCCAAGTCCAGGAAGTGCAGCGAGTCCCATACAGGATAAACCCAGGGAGAAACATGCTGAGACACATAGTAATCAAATTGGCAAAAATTAAAGTCAAAGAAAAATTATTGAAAGCAGCAAGGGGAAAATGACAAATAATATACAAGGGAACTCCCATAAGGTTAACAGCTGATTTCACAGCAGAAACTCTACAAGCCAGAAGGGAGTGGCATGATATACTTAAAGTGATGAAAGGGAAGAACCTACAACCAAGATTATTCTACCTGGCAAGGATCTCATTCAGATTCAATGGAGATAGCAAAAGCTTTACAGACAAGCAAAAGCTAAGAGAATTCAGCACCACAAAACCAGGTCTACAACAAATGCTAAAGGAATGTCTCTAAGTGGGAAACACAAGAGAAGAAAAGGACCTACCAAAACAAACCCAAAACAATTAAGAAAATGGTCATAGGAACATACATATTGATAATTACCTTAAACGTGATGGATTAAATGCTCCAACCAAAAGACACAGGCTTGCTGAATGGATACAAAAACAAGACCCATATATATGCTGTCTACAAGAGCCCCACTTCAGACCTAGGGACACATACAACTGAAAGTGAGGGGATGGAAAAAGATATTCCATGCAAATGGAAATCAAAAGAAAGCTGGAGTAGCAATACTCATATCAGATAAAATAGATTTTAAAATAAAGAATGTTACAAGAGACAAGGAAGGACACTACATAATGATCAAGGGATCAATCCAAGAAGAAGATATAACAATTATAAATACATATACACCCAACATAGGAGCATCTCAATACATAAGGCAACTGCTAAGAGCTATAAAAGAGGAAACTGACAGTAACACAATAATAGTGGGGGACTTTAACACCTCACTTACACCAATGGACAGATCATCCAAAATGAAAATAAATAAAGAAACAGAAGTTTTAAATGACACAATAGACCAGATAGATTTAATTGACATTTATAGGACATTCCATCCAAAAAACAGCAGATTACACTTTCTTCTCAAGTGTGCATGGAACGTTCTCCAGGATAGATCACACCTTGGGTCACAAATCAAGCCTCAGTAAATTTAAGAAAACTGAAATCATATCAAGCATCTTTTCTGATCAGAAAGCTATGAGATTAGAAATGAGTAACAGGGAAAAACACGAAAAAAAACACAAACACATGGAGGCTAAACAATACGTTACTAAATAGCCAAGAGATCACTGAAGAAATCAAAGAGGAAATCAAAAAATACCTAGAGACAAATGACAATGAAAACACAACAATCCAAAACCTATGGGATACAGCAAAAGCAGTTCTAAGAGGGAAGTTTATAACTATACAAGCCTACCTCAAGAAACAAGAAAAATTTCAAATAAACAGTCTAACCTTACACCTAAAGGAACTGGAGAAAGAAGAACAAACAAAACCCAAAGTTAGCAGAAGGAAAGAAATCATGAAGATCAGAGCAGAAATAAATGAAATAGAAACAAAGAAAACAACAGCAAAGATCAATAAAACTAAAAGCTGTCTCTTTGAGAAGATAAACAAAATTGATAAACCATTAGCCGGAATCATCAAGAAAAAGAGGGAGAGGACTCAAATCAATAAAATTAGAAATGAAAAAGGAGAAGTTACAACAGACACCGCAGAAATACAAAGCATCCTAAGAGACTACTACAAGCAACTCTATGCCAATAAAATGGAGAACCTGGAAGACATGGACAAATTCTTAGGAAGGTATAACCTTCCAAGACTGAACCAGGAAGAAATAGAAAATATGAACAGACCAATCACAATAATGAAATTGAAACTGTGATTAACAATCTTCCAACAAACAAAAGTCCAGGACCAGATGGTTTCACAGGTGAATTCTATCAAACATTTAGAGAAGAGCTAACACCGATCCTTCTCAAACTGTCCCAAAAAATTGCAAAGGAACACTCCCAAACTCATTCTATGAGGCCACCATCACCCTGATAGCAAAACCAGATAAAGATACTACAAAAAAATAAAATTACAGACCAATATCACTGATGAATATAGATGCAAAAATCCTCAACAAAATACTAGCAGACAGAATCCAACAACACATTAAAAGGATCATACACCATGATCAACTGGGATTTATCCCAGGGATGCAGGGATTCTTCAATATACGCAAATCAATCAATGTGATACACCATACTAACAAACTGAAGAAGAAAAACCATATGACCATCTCAATAGATGCAGAAAAAGCTTTTGACAAAATTCAACACCCATTTATGATAAAAACTCTCCAGAAAGTGGGCACAGAGGGAACCTACCTCAACATAATAAAGGCCATATACGACAAACCCACAGCAAACAACATTTTCAATGGTGAAAAACTGAAAGCATTTCCTCTAAGATCAGGAACAAGACAAGGATGTCCACTCTCACCACTATTATTCAACATAGTTTTGGAAGTCCTAGCCACGGCAATCAGAGAAGAAAAAGAAATAAAAGGGATACAAATTGGAAAAGAAGTAAAACTGTCACTGCAGATGACATGATACTCTACATAGAGAATCCTAAAAATGCCACCAGAAAACTACTAGAGCTAATCAATGAATTTGGTAAAGTTGCAGGATACAAAATTAATGCACAGAAATCTCTTACATTCCTATACACTAATGATGAAATTCTGAAAGAGAAATTAAGGAAACACTCCCATTTACCATTGCAACAAAATGAATAAAATACCTAGGAATAAACCTACCTAGGGAAACAAAAGACCTGTATGAAGAAAACTATAAGACACTGATGAAAGAAATTAAAGATGATACAAACAGATGGAGAGATATACCATGTTCTTGGATTGGAAGAATCAATATTGTGAAAATGACTATACAATCCAAAGCAATCTACAGATTCAATGCAATCCCTATCAAATTACCAATGGCATTTTTTATGGAACTAGAACAAAAAATCTTAAAATTTGTATGGAGACATAAAAGACCCCAAATAGCCAAAGTAGTCTTGAGGGAAAAAAACATAGAGCAGGAGGAATCAGGCTCCCTGACTTCAGACTATACTACAAAGCTACAGTAATCAAGATAGTATGGTACTGGCACACAAAACAGAAACACAGATCAATGGAACAAGATAGAAAGTCCAGAGATAACCCCACACACCTATGGTCAAGTAATCTATGACAAAGGAGGCAAGGATATAGAACAGAGAAAAGATGGTCTCTTCAATAAGTGGTGCTAGGAAAACTGGACAGCCACATGTAAAAGAATGAAATTAGAACATTCCCTAACACCATACATAAAAAGAAACTCAAAATGGATTAGAGACCTAAATGTAAGGCCGGACACTATAAAACTCTTAGAGGGAAACATAGGAAGAACATTCTTTGAGATAAATCACAGCAAGATCTTTTTTGATCCACCTCCTAGAGTAATGGAAATAAAAACAAAAATAAACAAATGGGATCTAATGAAACTTAAAAGCTTTCGTATAGCAAAGGAAACCATAAACAAGTCGAAAAGACAACACTCAGAATGGGAGAAAATGTCTGCAAACGAATCAACGGACAAAGGATTAATCTCCAAAATATACAAGCAGCTCATGCAGCTCAATATTAAAGAAACAAACAACCCAATCCAAAAATGGGCTGAAGACCTAAATAGACATTTCTCCAAAGAAGACATACAGATGACCAAGAAGCACATGAAAAGCTGCTCAACATCACTAATTATTAGGGAAATGCAAATCAGAACTACAATTAGGTTATCACCTCACACCAGTTAGAACGGGCATCATCAGAAAATCTACAAACAACAAATGCTGGAGAGGATGTGGTGAAAAGGGAACCCTCTTGTACTGTTGGTGGGAATGTAAATTGATACAGCCACTACGGAGAACAGTATGGAAGTTCCTTAAAAAACTAAAAATAGAATTACCAGATAATACAGCAATCCCACTACTGGGCATATACCCACAGAAAACCATAATTCAAAAAGACACATGCACCCCAATGTTCATTGCAGCACTCTTTACAATAGCCAGGTCATGGAAGCAACCTAAATGACCATCAACAGACAAATGGATAAAGAAGTTGTAGCACATATATACAATGGAATATTACTCAGCCATAAAAAGGAATGAAATTGGGTCATTTGTTGAGACAAATTCAAGTTTATCATCCAATGATTTCTTCTTTCTCCTACTTGTGGAGTATTCTCTACACCATCACATTCATCCCATCAATACTAATGAACAAAATTTTGTTATTGGAGACTCTGATTGTGTAGGATATGGTTAATGGTGTTTTTAAGAGTATTTCATCTTTCTGTTTTTTCTTCTCTTTCTTAATAGGGTTCTTTTAATCATCAAGTCTAATTTAAATAATTTTGTGATTTTTAAATTTTTTCTTAGAGTAATCAACCTAACATATTTTTCCTGGGGCAGAGCTCATTCAACAGTAATTTGGTTTCTAAAATAATATGATTTGATCTTGTTTCTTACCAAAGACAGTATAGACAGTATACAGTCAAGATAGATGGATTAAGTTGCATGATATTTCTCATGGAGATTTTTCTTCCTCTGAATTCATAGTCCTATTGTCTGTTCATTTTTGTTAACAATTAAAAATGTCATGTCTTACCTTGTAGCTTGCAGTTTCAAAACCTTGCTAGTTAAATTATAATGCTTATAATTATAATGCTTATATATTTTTTATATATATAAATTATAATGCTTATATATATTATTCTCAATTAGATAACTTCTGGATGCATTCACACAGTCTTTTATGTTTTTGTATTATAGAGAGTACCTAGAATAGTGCTTAGGAGAAGTGTTAACATAATGCTTCAATTGGATTTTCACATTTTTCCAATCTATTTTTAATTCATTCATTTTTAAGATCTAATCCAAGTAAAATCTCCATTTCTCAAGTTGTTTCAAAATAACTATGTGTTATTGACATTATTTTCTGAGTGAGAACAAATTTTTTTAAAGTAAACCAGAGATTTTCAACTCTTCTGTATAACTCACATATCTTCAAGCTATTCCCAAAGGAGGAGTGTTGATTGAAAGCTCAGTGGCTAACAAAATTCAAAAATCTTGTCTTTTTTGGAGAGATGCAATCTTATTTCATTACTTATTTTAAAATAAATCAGAAGTAATTTATTCTCTCTTTATCATGTGCTTTTAAATTATTTACTTCTACACTGTAAATGTAATCTCTATTCCACCTTTATTACTTTTGCTACTTAAAGCAAACAATTTGTTTAACTGTAAATAGGAGTTAATTGATTTACAAAGCTTGAATTATTGTAATCCCTAATAGAGATAAGGCCCTTTTTCTAGCAATGCCTGCATTTCTCTGGATAAAGTCTTTAGTTTCACAAAAAATTATAAAAATCCCTAAATATTTTATACAAAAATTATAATCATAAAACATAAAAGAGAATGCACAGATAGGTAGTGATGAAATGCTCATGCTTATAATATATCATAGGGTTTTATCATAGAAAGAAAAAGAATGAATAGGAAAAGACTCATTAAATACAGCTGCCACTCATTTTGGACTAGAATCCTGCCAATATGAAGGCAAGCACAAATAGAACATAGAAGCAATCCATGGAGGAAACACCTACCTGAACACATTAGAATACATAGTTAAGTCCCTAATTTCAAGTAATAAAAGGAGGATGGAGTTAGATGAGTGAGGGTAAGGTGACGAAGAATGGAAGCAGATTACATCACCCCCTGCTTAAGCCATAAAACCTCTTAAAGTATTGATAAAAGAGGACACATGTACAAATGTTATTATTGCCTCTTCATAAACACATATTGTAGCACTTCACTTGGACTCATTCATCCAATGACTTGATGTTTCAGAAAAGCCATAACCAACACAAGAATAAATGATCTGACAAAATGTGGCATGCACATTTCAGAGTCTGCACCCATACTAATGACAGATTGTGATTGATTTAATTCCAGCTCTGCATTAAAAATAAGCTATGAACATGCAGTTACTGGGTCAGAAGGGCAGCCAGGTATGAAAGTCTTTCATATTAGAATTGTAACCAACAGTTACTAAAGGGACCATCTTATCTATAGATGATCAGTATCATAAGATATTCTTAGTGATCCTCCAGGATAAACTGGCAGTGAGTCAGGGCAGAATATTGACTTTAGTCCCACTCTGCAAGATTAAGAGTCAGAGTTGAGTGTAGCACCAGAGCCTCCACTGGTATGAGAAAGAAACAGGGTTCAAGCCCTGTGGTTGGCCAGGATTGATCACCTTGGGCATTGATCTATGGTCTGTTACTATGGAGCACTGCAGAAGACCAATCCCTTTTCTGAGAGGCCAGATTTCAAGGAATTAGATTTTTAAGAAATTAAACTTACCTCTCAACTCATGAATATCTCTAGCAATGATCATGGCAAAGATTTTACCTGTTTTTAGTATTTTGAACACTTTTGTTATGGAGTTAAAAATAGGAGCTACGATTAGTATAATACAATATTTGACAATTTTAAAGAAGCGGTTGATAGATGAAAGTGTTAAGATCCATTCCTAATGATGTCAAACTACAACCTATGTGTCAGAAGACAAGGAGGGTGTTTCCTTATTTGCTCCATTGTCCTTGCAGCAGACCTTCCTTATAACTAATGCTGCACTCACACTCGGGACCACAATCAGATGTTCTATATCCCGTCTTTTCCTCACTTACAAAACAGGAATGATGAGACCTACCTCTTGGGTTTGCTGTGAGGATTACATAATGTATGAAGTTTCTGTTAATTTCCCAACCCTGTGCCTGACAGTGCCTGTTAAAGATATTGAGAAAAATTTGAAGTGTTTTCTCCCCAAAGCATACAATATAAAGATTTAGTCATTTTTCTGATGAGCATAGGAATAGACACACTCTAGAAATTCCATTAAACCACTGAGAATTTTCACTTTAGACTGTCCAAGAGTGTCTTCCTTTTCTAATCAGACTGCAACAAATAATAACGTATATGTGCTGTTTCCATAAAACCAAAGTACTATACTTAAAATATTTTATCTGAAACCAATTCCAAACATATTAAAAATATTCAAGACCATAATTTATATTTATTATATATAACTTTTTATATAAAATGTTCTAAATTTGAGTTTTTCAAGAGCAGAGTCTGTGCCACATTCATCTTTGTTCCCTAAGTATATCTTATGGGGAGAATAAATCATAGCACATCAAAGTTGTCACTGACTTTTATGGTTAGAAACAGTGTTAGAGATAAAATGTTCATGATCTCTAGTCTCTGCTGTTGACATTTTCAAAACCACTTCCTCATCTTTTTTTCATCTTTAGCATAAATAATCCCAGGCCCCTTGAAACTTAGTTTTCTACTATCTGATCGACTTTGAACCTTTGGACTGTTTGTGCCACTGACAAGTTCAAAGAGCATGCCACTGAATAAAATATTCAAGAAAGATATGATTTTGAATTACGCTATCCTTTTTTTGATCCATTCATGTTAATACTCTCAGTTGGGATGTTGAATGTTGAAACTGATTTTTCTCAGTTTCTTCTTTTTTTTTTTTTTTTGCGGTACATGGGCCTCTCACTGTTGTGACCTCTCCCATTGCGGAGCACAGGCTCCGGATGCGCAGGCCCATGGCCAGTGGCCATGGCTCACGGGCCCAGCCGCTCTGCGGCACATGGGATCTTCCCGGACCAGGGCATGAACCCATGTCCCCTGCATCGGCAGGCGGACTCTCAACCACTGCGCCACCAGGGAAGCCCTCTTCTTTTCTTTTTAACATCTTTATTGAAGTATAATTGCTTTACAATGGTGTGTTAGTTTCTGCTTTATAACAAAATGAATCAGCTATACATATATCCCCATATCTCTTCCCTCTTGTGTCTCCCTCCCTCCCACCCTCCCTATCCTACCCTGATCCCCAGATAATCTCTACAAATACATGTGAAATGAATATACATTCAATAAATAGATAAAAACCCCAAACACTCCAGTTCTCTATTTGACAATCTTTTAAAACTTTCTTCATCTGATAAAGATTCTCTCCTTTAAAGTAGAGAAACAGAGCACATTAGAGAGATAGCGTATGCATTTGTCCCAGAGCATCAATAGCCCTCATGTAATTCTTCCAGGAACAAGCTCATTTGTCCCTTCTGTAACAAAGTACAGCTTCCTTTGGGGAAAACATAGATCTCCAACTGTGATGAAATCAAGGAAGCTTTTAATGTGAATGACAACAGTTAGACAATTAAGTCCGGAACAATGGAGACAAATCAGTCACAGAACTAGAATTGTTCACTTAGGGCAGCACAGACCTGAAAGAGAAGCAGGAGAAAATAAGCAGTGGAATGAAGGTACAGCATCTAGGAGGGAGAAGTTCCTCTTCTTTCTTTCTGAATATCACATGCTCGTTTTATATCTTCTCACAACATTGCTTGCTTCAGGCCTGAGACTTGCAAAAGTTGCTAGATGATTGTGTGACTATAAATTCAAAGTACTTAGCATAGCATTCTATGATCTTGATATTCTGGCTCCAGCCTATCTTTCTGCCCAGAACCCCAAGCACTCAGCAGCACCCTGAGCGTTATTGCTAAATAGCATAAGCATCATTTCCCAAATTTTTAACATCAATTCCTTTGTTTCTCATTCAAACATCCCTCCACATGGAAGAATTTTCTACTCTGATCTGTGCCCATTCAAAGCCTTTCTGAAATACTATCTGGTCATGAACCAGTATATACCACCAGTATATGGAATGCTGGGGAAAAGTTTGTTCCAGTTGTTTTTTTCTTTTTCGGCTACTTTGAAGTTTAAGTGAACCATACTCAAATGACCACCAAGTCTGTCTTTATAAAATTGTATGTCATGCCTGTATTGTAAATGATTATGGGGGAGAAAATGAAGTTAACATTGCTGATGATCCCCAGGAAAAAAAAAATCAGCTGCCTGATTCAGACAGCTAAAACCAAGTATTAACTTCAATACAAAAATGCAAATATGTAAATTTATTTTTTAATGCAAAAACAAAAAATTTTAAATTTAGAAATTATGGAAATTTAAAAAAAGATGAATTTCTTTAGGATACAAATAGAATAGGCCATTTAGAAAACATTATAATTAATTAATTCTACAAATATTTACTAAGCTCTTACTATGTATCAAAGACTATGCCAAGTGCTTTATAGGAATCATCTCATTTAATCCTCATGATCAGTGAACTAGATGACAGAGTAGTGAAAATCACACATGCAGAAGAGAAAAAAGAATTTAAAAATTAGGACAGTTTAAGATACCACTGAAACAATATCAAGCATACTAGTATTCACACTATGGGGGTCCCAGAAGGAGAAGAAAGAGGGAGAAAGGTGCAGAGAAAAAATGTGACAACATAATAGCTGAAAACCTCCCAACCTAAGAAAGGACACAGACATCCAGGTCTAGAATCACAGAGACTTTCAAATAGGATCAACGCAAAGAGGAACACACAGAGAAACACTGTTATTAAAATGGTGAAAATTAAAGATAAAGAGAAAATATTTAAAGCCGGAAGGAAGAAGCAACAAGTTATGTGCAAAGGAACTCCTGTAAGACTATCAGCTAACTTTTCAGAAGAAATTCTACAGGCCAGGAGGCAGTGGCCAGATATATTTAAAGTGATGAAAAGAAAAAATCTACAACCAAGAATACTCTATCTAGCAAGACTTTCACTCAGATTTGAAGGAGAGATCAAAAGTTTTATAGACAAGCAAAAGCTAAAAGAGTTCAGCACTACCAAACCAGCTTTACATGAAATGTTAAAGGGACTTCTCTAAGCGAAAAGGCCAAAACTAGAAATACGAAAATTGCAAAAGGAAAAATCTCATTGGTAAAGGCAAATATACAGTAAAGGCAGTAGATCAACCACTTATAAAGCTAGTAAGAAGGTTAAAAGACAAAAGTGAATTGCCATTAAAAAGAGGGGAACCATCATATTTAGTTGGTACCTGCTCTGTCAGACAATGTGAAAAAACATTATAATTAAAAAAATTTCTTTTTAAATGAAAAAAATTTATTCTCATGCAAGCCTTTGAAATGAGGTATAAATCATTATTTTTTTCATGTAGGAAAAACCTGAAGGAAAAAATGTTAAGCGTTAATGCATATTAGTAAATAATGGAACTGGAATTCAAACTGAGTGTTATGGGTTACATTGCATGCCCTCTAAAATTCATAAGCTAAAGAATAGAACTTTATTTGGAAATAGGGTCATTGCAGATGTAATTAGTTAAGGTGATGTTATACTGGAGCAAAGTGGGTCCCTAAATCAATATGACTATTATCCTTATACAAAGAAGAGATGTGGACACAGAGACCGAAGAAACGTGCATGCAGAAAAGATGATGTGAAGGGATACAGAATGCCATGTAAACATGAAAGCAGACATTGGGTTAATGTGCCTACATGCCAAAGGATGCCAACGATTTCTAGCAAACCACCAGAAGCCAGGAGAGACACATAGAACAGGTTCCCCCTATGAGCTTTACAGGGAACTGATCCTGCCAACATCTTGATCTTGGTCTTCTAACCTCCAGAACTGTGAAAAAATAAATTTCTGTTGCTTAAGCCTCCCAGTCTGTAATACTTTGTTACAGCAGCCCTAGTAAACTATCACACCCAGGTCTCTAAAGTTCACAGTTTCCACATGTCTAATTATTTTCTCTCAAATCACTTCCCTTTTAAACTTTGTAGCATAAACATTTTCATAGAATAGAACTCAATAGACAGTGTGACTGAGTCCTGAACATATCTAGTTTCACAGAAAATGAGTCAGTAAATACTTATTATTGAAAGAATTCTAGAAAAGAGAAGTTTGTAGCAAAGGTACCTAAAAAATCCTTGTCCTTAATACCAAGGAAGGGAGCTCTGTTATCTTTTCTGCACTCTTGATCATTATTATCCTTTTAGAGTTGTCCTTTGTGTAAAGGGTCTAGAAACCCTGGAGCTAGATTTTCCAGAATTCACTGATGCATGACTCCAGTGTAGAATTCACCAATAACAGGCCCTCTCAGAAGATCTGGAAAGCTGACAGGAAAGCAGGAGCTTTCTTGCCATAGAAATGGCAGGACTGCCATAGATTTTACCAGACCTGGCATTTTGCATTAGCTTCCGGGTCCTCCCCGTGAATCTCATCTTCTTCAGATCTGGAGGACACTCTGAAATATCCTTTCATTACTTGTTTGGCAGCAGCAACATTTAGATCCTATTACTGAGACTAACAGCTACTGGTGCTCATTCTGACTATTCCACCAGCCCTTTAAAGTTGTTCCTGTGCTAAATCTCTTCTTACTTGAACATTCTAGAGTGGTTTCCATTTTCTTGACTAAATCCTGACTGTTAAGGTGACAAGCGATGTGTAGAATAGATTTTTTTTTTCCTGGTGAGCTTCCACTTTGCGAATCTTATCACTATGCACCCAAAAATAGGATGCAATTTCAAGAGATGGAAATACATATTTTTCTTACACTTAGTGGGCATTTTAACTGAGAAAGATTCCACTTTGACACCCAAAGGTGAGCCTCAACCTCACCTCACTTCCTACTTGAGGGAATTAAAAAAGAAAAAATAACTCCAACTACGATGACTTCATGGAAGCACGTGTGTCCAGCCAATCCATTTTAGACTCTGTATCAGCTCCTTACACATAATGCCTGGCTCTTTTTTCTTATGGTGGCAAATGTACTTTGCTTGAACTCACATTAGCTCTCTTCAGGCTTCCTTGCAAATATATACACTTGTGTTTTTTACATTCTCATCCTTTTTCTCTTCCCAATCTCAAATTCCCTGTTGTCAATTAATTCTAGACAATTTCCCAATCAATATGATAAAGCATGTTTTCAAAGGGGAGGATAAAGATCCATTAAATACCCAGCTGAAAATCTCAACTTAGTTACCACATTAAAGTAACTAAGCACTTAATTGATTTTTGAGCCTGCCTTTGAGAAAGACATTTGTAGTAAAATCAACATGTGAATAAAAGAAAAAGGAACCCATTTTGTCTCCTATATTCAAATAGGACAGTTTTATTTACTAGGGTGTGACCTATGCAGACCTCTGAAGTGAATCATTTCTTCTTTATGGATATTCTAAAATAAAAATAGACCTTTAACTGTCCTAACAGATAATGTACAGATTTCAAGCATTATTTTAAAAGAATATTGTTTGGCATAGCAACTGTTGTTGTTGTTTTTGAAAGGAGCTGGTGTTATTTACCTGCAGTTAAAAAGATTACCATGGTTTACTTTTAATCTCAAAAAAAGAGAACAAACTTTTATAGTATAACGTACTTTATTTCATGATTTATGGAAATCTAATTCATTAGATCATTTTCTCTCTATGAAATAGTTCATTTAAATTCTGACTTAATAAGTCTGATTTATTCTCTTTTCCCTTCACCTTCTTGAAAAAAGGTCTGGAATTGCAAAAGTAAAATATAGTCACCTCTATAACTTCAAAAATAAAACCATTTTGCTTAGAAGGACTTTGATAGATTTTCCTCTGGATTCAAATAAGCTCTGACAGTTAATGAAACTAATTTAATAGTGAACAGATCAGGGGAATGACACAGAAAATTTGAAATATTGGTGGTATGGAGGTGAACATCTAAAATTAATTTTATTTCACATAAGGAAATGGCAATTTAAAAAATATTTCCTTTAAGTCTTAAAAAAAAAGTGTTTGATCTAAGCAGAGCAAATGCATAATCTACATGCATTCTCTTTATACACTACAATACCCAGGTGTCTAGGGTTCATTTCTTTGTATAGCCTCAACATAAGAAATACCATCATAGGTGTAAGGAAATCAGTGAATTTCTCTGATTTAAATTTTATTTATTTACTAAATATATTATCTTCTTTAAATATCTTTGTTCATCAGGTTATACACTTTTAAAATGAAAGAAAATGTACTCTAAGCCCACACTTTTGACTTGCCAACTTCAATAAGTTATTAATTGAAACAAAACTTCTTCCCTTACCCTACTTTTCTATCTTACCTATGAAGATTGAGGTTACAAAATATTAGAGCAGGAATTTGAGTTAATTCCAGGAAATATACATTGTAATTATTCTCAAGAAACACAAAGTAATATAATGAAATGGAATTTTGTTTAAAGAAATACAGAACTAATTTTCTATTCACAGAAATAAAAATTTAAATGATTTTTCTGACGTCACTATGAAAATAAGTATTGATGTAGTAAATGTGGCCCTTTGCTTTTAGATGCCTTAGTATTTTTCTATCTGTTGTACCCATAACCTTCCGAAGAGAAAACTTCTTGTCACCACACTGAAGTATAGATAAATAAGACCTGATTCGTAGGAAATATAAGACAAAAAGAAATAACTTGACCTGTGAAAATTACTGATCAATTACAACCCTAAACTAAATATGATTCCTTTTCTAATTCAAAACCTTTAAAAATATTATTAACTAATTCCTGAGTTAGTATTTCTGTACTTGAGTAGGCATAGATTTGCTGACCATTCGGTAACTCTTACTTGTTCCATAATCCATTTTCATGCTAATATGTAATGTTAGTTTTTTCATCATTATTTCTTACAATAAAACAAGATAAAATAATGGTTAATTAAAAGAAATAGTCAGAGAAGCCCGGTTTTAAATCCTGGTTTCTCCATTTACTTAACTGTATAATGTTGGAAAAGTTATTTAATTTCTCTGAGACTTAGTTTCTTTGCCATTAAAATGGGATAATTAGACATATGAGAGGTAAGTTTAAAAAATAAATGAGGTAAATGGAAAGGTCTCAGCTTGGGGCTTGGCACATATAAGTGTTCCATAAAAGGAAACAAAATAAATTGCAAGAATACCTGTTGCTCAGCTGGGTCTATATTCTCTTTAATCTTATTTAAAGTGATGTTTCAAATAAGTTTACTTTGTATAACATGTTAGATTTAACACCTAAGTGTTCTTACTCTTTGTAAACTTGCTTTCAAAGTGATTATCCAGGATTCCTTAATTAAATGTATCTTTCTTCTTCCCTTCCTCCCTTCCTTCCTCCCTCCCTCCCTCCCTCCCTCCCTTCCTTCCTTCTGTCCTTCCTTCCTTCCCTGCCTCCCTCCCTCCCACCCTTCCTTCCTTCCTTTCTCTATATCTTTCATATATGTCTGTGTATATATATATTATATATAGTGAGTCCCCTGCCACAAAAGCCATCCCAGCCAGCAGTGGCAAGTGATGTTGCCAGAACACCATAGTGATGAATGAGTTGACAGATTGAGCTACAGCAATGATTCCCAATCTTGCAACACATTAGGCTTGCCTAGCGAACTTTAAGAAATTCACATAACTTGGCCCAACTTACACCTAATAAATTCAAATGTGTAGTGAGCGTAATACATGAATATGGATTGTTAAAAATTTCCCTGTGTGATACTGATCTATTTGGTCTGTAAACAACATTTCAGCACAACCGGACTAGATAGGTTTTTATTAGTTACACATTCTGTATTGCTAAAAATTAACACAGAAAATCAGTTTTCTTGCTCCCATCTGACTTCCTACTGACCAAAAAGGCAATTGGATTCTAGCCCTCGGCCAAAACAAACTCTTTATTTGAATTCAGACTGCAATTACATTTTTATTCATTCACTCAAGTATATAATAGGTCCCAGGCACTTTCCCTTCAACTCCCTGACATCCTAGATTAATTGCTTTTCAAATTCTTTCTCATACTCCAAGAACGTCCAAAGTTCTCGTGTGTTCAGTTCATAAAAAAACAGAATACTTCAAATGATTCCTTCAACTCCAAAATTTTATTTTCAATGATATAACAAATGTGAGTGAGGAGGACAACCTACTCACAAGCTGGAGCCTTGCCTCTCCTGGGACATCTCTAAGCATGACAGATGGCTTGGGCCCTGCCCGAATTACCACACACTACCTCTCCTTCTGGACCACGCAGCAGAAGGCAACACGAAGACAGTAGCTATTCTCATCCCTGGCTCAGTACTGCATCTAGCTCACCTAAATATATCTGTGAAAATCATTTCTAGATTGTTTCAGTTAAGAATATTCATGAGGAAAATTCAGAAGCACACGAAGAACTCAGAAATGCTAAATGAAATGGAGAACATTTGCCAAGAGCAGTGTAACTTCTGAGAGGGAAACATTTTAGTCTAAGGGATGAGGTTAAATGTAACATAACAGATAACTCAGTAAATAAAATAAGTACTTGATTATTCAGTCATCTGTGTCTCAACTGGCCTAGTATAAATCATTAACAAGTGGACTCTTTATAAAGAACTAGTCTCACAGGGGTGGTATTTATGCTGTTGTATCTGTCTGAGGGTTCCATCTATTATTTACTCAGCTAGCAAACAACTTGAAAAACAGCAAAATCAAGAGTCAAAATACTTTGTTACAGAATTCCTTGCCTCAATAATTTTAGAAAGAAGCTCTCTGCTTCCCCAACACTCTTTCCAAAACACCTGTAATAAGAACCTTCCACCAATGGTAAATAGACTTCACCTCACATGCCAACATCAAATAATTGATAGCAAGTATTTGGAGTACAGTGCTGTGAAGAACAGTGAAGTCATGGTCACACTTTTTAGTAATGAGTGCCCAGATAGGATGGTGATGTCTGCTGTGGGCCAGCGACAGGGCTGGACTTAGGTCAGCCTTGCCCAGGAGTCAGCATTATTGTGTTACATTATAATGATCTGTTTATATGCCTGTCACCCTTATGGATATATACAATTTCAGGAGAGGGATTATATTTTATTTATCTTTGTACCATCAACAGCCAACACAGTAGAATTACTTAATGGCCGTTTGATGAATGACTGAAAGGCAAGAAATCAAGTGGTAATGTGGGTAGATTGCTGTTCTTTCCAAAGGTAAAATCAAGTATCTCTATATATGATGACTTGACTACAACTCACACCCTCTCCACTATTTCACTCAAACTAGCCTTCTACCTCAAAGGAACACTATTCACTCAACCGTAATTTTTTTGAAGATGACCTTTTGTGATTTCTACTCAAGTACTTATTATATTTCCAGTCCTTTGGCTCCTCAAGTTTACTATTATCCTATAAATACTTCTTTCTATCTTTATCTTTTTTTAATTTTAACAACGTCCTCCAAGGTCAAGGTGCCAATCATTTAAAGACAACACACATACACATACTCAGACATATATATTTTTAAAAGCAAATTATCAAGATATCTTAGTTTTAAAAAATAACATTTACTTCCAATATATGTATTTATCATATAATTTTAGAATTCAAATAATTTACAGGTGACTGCACTTTTAGTAGATAAATCGGCATTATCTTTTCTTGCTTCTTCCAACAACAGCACATTTTTTCACTAATGTCACTATTAAGAAGAAAAAAAAAAGTAGATCCTACTTACTACTTATTTTCAGCTTGCTAACAATTCTAGAAAAAAGAGTTAAAGTTGAGTATAATGAAGATGTAAGATTCTTTGGAGGTTTCTTAAAGTCACGCTTATCACCATGACTGTGAGTAATTACAACTTGGTATTTTTCAGTGAGATTGAAATAATTAGATAATAACACAGAGGCCACCTGGTCCCTGGACAATCACACGAAAACTGAATGAGTTTTTTTTTTCTTTTTCCAAGCAGTTACTCATTGATCCAGCGTTTACTGATTACCTGTTATAAGAGAAGCATTTGGGAGATATATAAGTATATGCTATAGCCTGTCTTCATAAGGAATTTCCAGTCCATCTGTGGAAAGGGTATTCACACAGAGAAAAGGAAAAAATATGGAAGCGTAAAATAAGAGCCACCATCTAATAACCTTGAAGTCATCTTTGGCATTGTCCTCTCTTTTGTGTGCCCTGAGGCCCATTCAATCACTGACCAAATCTTGTTGAGTCTTCCTGCAAAATATTTCTCTCATCAATCCACTTCTGTCCAGGTTGGCTGTCACCTATCTTATTCAAAACAGTTATCTCTAGGAACGCATCTCCAGATCCCTTCCTGCTCAGTCTCTGCTCCCTCTAATTCATTTTCACAGTATGGGTTATGCTCTTTAAAAACCCATTTGAACCTGTTGCCAAAATCCCATCAATAGCCTTCTATTTCTCTTGAAAAACAAAAATTAAAATCCCTTTTCCATCTAGCGCTCACCTCCCCATGAGCCTCAACCTTGTAACTCTCACGTTCATTCCCTGAGATTTAGTAACCCCATCTTTGTAGTTTTTATAACTACATTGTTTTGAGGGCAGGGAGATTGTTACTTTTTTCTTACATCCCTCATAGAAGTTAAACAATATCTAGTGCATGGCGGTTGTTGGAGAAATACTTACTAAATATTAAAAAATAGTCAGAAAGACAGTGGAAGGCTTGAAATTAAAACTACAGGAGTAGAAGAAATATACATTTTTGCCCAACTGTATCCCAGGTATTATACATGCATTATCTCAGTTAACCTTACTAATACTTCCTCAGAGACAGGCAATTTTGTAGATGATGAAACTGCTTTTATAAAGTTTAAATAACTTGTCCAAGATCACAAAATAGTACTGAGTCAAAGAGCTGGGATTCAAACCCAGGTTTCTATGACTTGCTCTGCTATAATATTATATCTGAGTTTTTTTCATTTTAGCCCAAAGGAAATGAGGAGCCAGATGTTTGAACCAGGGAATAAGAGGTTTAATGATTTGCATATTCAGTGCAATTGTATTGAAACAGGAATAATAGTTAGCATTTCAAATATGTAGTGATAATTGTCCCTCAAAGAGTAATTTTACAATAGAAAACAAGAGAATGTAAGAAGATTTTTGGAAAACAAATAGCAGAGCTAATGCTAATATAAGCTTTGTTCTCCAAACACTCCAAAATTCTAGCATTCAAATTTCATCATGTCATCTAGGACTTCACTAGTAAGATTCATTTCCTTTCTTCATGCATTACATTTAAGTCTGTGAAATCTAGGTTGTAAAATGTGTTCCATCTCAAAAGGAAATAACCTTGTGTTTGTCTTATTAAACATTCTAAAACGTTTCCTTGAAAGCTAAAACTTCCAAGATAGGAGTGTTTTTCAGGCCCATTTAATACACTTATGTGCTTTAAACACTGGTATACTATTTTGATCTTCTACCTCACTCCACTCACTGAGGCTTGACTAACCTCAAAGAAAAGAGGTCTGTACATATTACTAAAATATCCCATTAACAATTCACTTCCGAAGCCAAATGTAAATGTCAGTACTTGGCATTACATGACTTTTCTGATGGTCACTTTCTCTTAGATACACATCTGTTAAAAAAAAAAAAAAAGGAAAGAAAACTTTCTACATATATGCTTTCTTTGTATAAAAAGTATAGATAATATTTATTGAGTGTTTACACTTTGCTAAATATTTCACATGCATCATCTTGTTTAACATTCATACTAACCTTACAAGCTAGACATCATTACTATCTGTGTTTTGTAGGTAATTTGAGATGCAGAAAGGTTGAGGAGCAAATTTAGTAAATCTGTCTATGAGGGAGTGTGTACTTAACCCTTAAGCTACTGCTTTCCATAACAATGTATAAAGGAAGGGCACTTCATGGATGCCTGACTCTTCATTAAATTGAAATTCTAGAATGGCTAAGGACTCCTTTACTCAAGAGACTCCATTTTTTTAATGGAAAATAAGAAATGAATTTTATTTTATAATTCTAACCACAGCCTCCTCTCCCCAGTTCACTTCTCCAAGAACAATTAAGATTTATCCTATCTATACACCTGAATGCCTAATATCTGCAGATTATCTAGTGTTAGGGAACTATGGATCCCATGATTAACAGAATTAAGAGGTATCAGGAAGAAGTTCTGAGCGAGACATGACCTCCCTGAACTTGCAAAAGTTTGACTATGTAAAGATACATGTGCTTTTCTGAATCTGGAGTTCATGGCCTTCATCACCTTTTCCATGGCTCAGAGATAGCCCAAAGAGTTGACCATTACTATCCTGGAGGAAATAGACCAAAGAAGTCTACTCTTTAGGATTCCCAGGTTAGGCAAGTCTTCTTGTCCATATATACCCCAAAGAACTCATTAAAACTTAGGGTTTCCATGTGGATGGGAAGTTCAAACTCTATCATGTTGAAAAGTGCAAGTTTTCCTAGAGTCCATGCTGTATAAATGAGGACACCAGAATTTGGGTCCAGCTATTATAACTTTTTCCACCATGCACCATGTAGACCCAACTAACTCAACATCCACATTTTCTTTTTTTTATAAATTTTATTTATTTATTTATTTATTTATTTGGCTGTGTTGGGTCCTTGTTTCTGTCTGAGGGCTTTCTCTAGTTTTGGCGAGCAGGGGCCACTCTTCATCGCGGCACTCGGGCCTCTCACTGTCGCGGCGTCTCTTGTTGCAGAGCACAGGCTCCAGATGCGCAGGTTCAGTAGTTGTGGCTCACGGGCCCAGTTGCTCCGCGGCATGTGGGATCTTCCCAGACCAGGGCTCAAACCCGTGTCCCCTGCATTGGCAGGAAGATTCTCAACCACTGCGCCACCAGGGGAGCCCAATATCCACATTTTCTAGGAATGATAGGAGTGACAGGAAAACCTCTGGTATCAGCAGAGACAGGGTTTTTTTTTGGCTGCACTGTGCAGCATGCAGATCTTAGTTCCCCGACCAGGGACTGAACCCGGTCTCCCTGCAGTGGAAGAACGGAGTCCTAAGCACTGGACTGCCAGGGAATTCCCCTTTATTTCAGAGATCAATTCAGGGTCAAATTGTTCCTTGCTTGGAAGATCAATGTTAAAGAAAATTTGAAGGTATAAGCCTGCAATGTGTGCTCTTTAAAAATGAGATTTTTTTTTTCAATCCTTAGGGACAGAGATAACAGGCACAATGTTTTTTAAAATTTTCTACATTAGAATTATTATTTCATTCATCAGTATTCTTATATTTATTTAGTACATTGGTCACCATGTAAGTGAATAATTTTTCCGAGGTGAACTGCCTGGGAATTGGTGCATAGTCTCAACCTGCATCCTTAAGGGATAGATGAGGAGCAATGGGTGATGCTGTTTTAAACCAGGTTGCCTAGATTCCACTTTCAGATCTATGTCCATTAAGCTCTCTGCCTCTCTCCTTCCTCCTGCCTCTTTGTGTCAAAGTAAACAGAGAATGTCACTGAGCAGGAGTATGAAACTTACCATAGAAATATGCAAATCTCTTTCAAAGTACACCTATTACTCTCACTGTCAGGGTGTCTCATCAGAATGACTAAATCTGCAGCTTGGAAGCATTTGGGGTACTTGAAATAAGTAGAGCATTACCCATGAAAAATGGTCATGGACATATTTTTAGTAGCTTGTCAATTCTATTTATTATCTATCATGAGGCACTTTAATACATGAGGCCTTTTAAAGAGGCCTCTTTATGCAATATTGCTTCTCCTTGAAAGGAAAAATATTCCTATCTATTTCTTCCCCAAATTTATAGCTATGTAAAAAGTAAAACTGCATATAAAAATCTACTATTTAAAATCTTTGATAGCTCTCTTTAGTCAGCACGAAGGTACCCAAACAGTAAAATTAGCATATAAGGCCCTAGTTTTTACACTTTAGAAGGTTTCATAATGTCTCTACTATGGGCACACCATTACCCAAGGAAAGAGGAGATTGTGTGGTCAAGGGGAGGGGGCCACCTTGCACCCTTCTAGATCATCCCAGAATCCCTGGGTTCATCTAATTTTCTGGCCAGATGACCCTGAACCTTCTTCCAAGAACTACAATGGCCTTTTCCCAATCTTCCTTCTTTCCAGAGTGAACTCTGTCACTGATGAGTATATCTCTAGTCTTAATGAATGTCCAAGATGTTCCAGTTTGTGGGGACGTGGCAGAGCTGTGGACTGGGGTCTCCACACACATGAGCAACAGGCCCCTTCTGGTGCAAGGTGAAACCAGATGTGGAAAGAAAAGAAGGGTAAACTGTGGACCAGCTCTCTTTTTGTTGGGTCATTCTGTTGAAATCCACTAAATCCAGTATTTCTAGATTACAGCCTGATCTGCCAGGTCAGTATGAAATTATATATATCATGTCAGAAGATACATGTTTCATTTAACACTTAGTTTGACTTAGAATTTCTAAAACTTTAACCACATGATATATGGGCCTCTGTGTGTACTTTTCCCTGGGTCCCATTTAAGAGCAGGCCTACTTCCTGATCAAACCCTGATTTCCTACCTAATGCCACCTTTTTTCAACACTGTCACTTCTATTAGAATGTGAACTTGAAACATACTTAAGTACAGACAATTTCTCCAACACAGTATTCTGTTTTCATGGTGGTGTTCTACCAGATGCATTTGCCTTAGTGAGTGGTATTCACTGTTCTTTTCCATGTCCCCAAACTCCAATCCACCCTGTCAAATAGGCAAGTACTTCTTTCAAGAGCAAATCTAATATACCTCCTTGATGATTCTTTTCCCTCAACCCTCCTGATTTCACTATCTGAGGTGTACTTAGGTACTTCTTCCTCTATGTTGATAATTGCTCAATAGTTTCATCTGGTAAACTCATTTGTAGTTGTTAGTCATTAAAGCCAACTACATGTTTTGAGATATTCTTCTAATACGAAAATCTATCTAAAATATCTTCTCATTGAATGGATCCATAAAAGGGTCCAGAAACAAATAAGATTCACAAGGTAGGTCTTTACTGGGGAAGAGAGTGTCAGGGGTTATATGGAGAGAGTGCTGATAGCCCATCAGCCTAAAACACAGATAGTAATTCAATGAGGTGAAACACAAGTAAAATAAGTACAATATATCTTATGGGTTTTTGAATATTAAATATATTCATTCTCTTGTTTTTATATTCCTAGGTTTATGAGCACTTAGACTTTTAAGTATCAAACATAATTCATACTCATCAGTAAATCTTACCACAGAAAAAACTGCATTACTCACACCCAGAGTGGAGACAAGGACAGTATTGAGTCAAGGTGAGATATATCTATATATTAATATCTATCTATCATCTATTTATTTAGTATTATGTTACTCCTTCATTTCTCCCATTTTTAACACACAAATTTGAATGATTTTTTTTATTTTATAAAATCACAAATTTCAGAAGGCTGTATTGGTAAGACTTGCACAGTGCCCTTGAGAAAATTCTTGTTGAAATGTTGGCATACTTAGTGGCTGCATGAAATAGGAATATGTCTGTTTTGCTGCCTTTCCTCACATTCTATCAATTTATATTTTACAAATGAGAAAATAAAGGTTTGAATAAATTAGGTAACTTGCTTCAGCCCCATCACCTAGGAAATGGTAAACCAGGTTTTGAACCCTGGCCAGCTGATTACAGAACTTGTACTTTGAACCTCCATCTTCACATGGCCTTCTTCCCTATGTGTCTCACTTCATGTCCTCTTGTCTTACACAGATGACAGTCACTGGGTTTAGGGACCAACTTAAATCTGGGATGATTTTATTCCAAATTCTTTAATTAATTACATCTGCAAAGACCCTATTTCCAAATAAGATCAATTCTGGGGTTCTAAGCAGCAGATTCTATTTCAGCCAAAGTCTTTGGGAAGGGATCAAAGTTCAGAGTCAATAAATGTTGTGTCCCACTTATTCAGTTGCTTCCCTCATCCATAAAATGAGGATGATAATAGCACAATCCTCTAGGGATATTATGAGGACAGAAGAATTAATTCATTAATTCCATATTTCATTTACATAGAGTCTGTTTCACAGTAAACGATTAATACCTAAAGTTAATTTTTTTTAAGTGTGGAGGCTGAATTGAGGTTTTTCAGGCAGCACAGTGCAGCAAAAGGATTAGAGAAGCCCTGAGAAGTGTCCATGTTCTGTCTCTACTGCCTGCTCTTCAATATGTCAGACTCTGTGATCTTCAGCTTCCTTACCTGAAAAATGGCCGTAATAAAATCTGCCTCATCCTTGTTGCATAAGTTTCAGCTGTTACAACAGTGTCAATTTCAGAATTAATGTAACAGCAAATGAAATTGGATGTGAAATAATTATAAACTATAAAGCATAATATGAATCTAAAGTAGGCTTTTTTAGTAATAAATATGCCAAATGAGTCTTAATCTTCATAGCCATGACCTTGACCAGCTTCTCAGATTCCTGAAACATATTTAAAGTTCTCATGAAATTGTCTTCCAAGTCAATTTACCATCCATGCTTGGAACTCACTATCACTCTTTTAAATAACAAGACATGTCAGAAGAAGAAAAAGCAGAAGCTAATATACATTTGAATACTTAATAGTCATCTATTATCAAAAAGTTAATTATATATATAATACAATCCCTAAAATAACCTATGAGATTGGTGCTATGATTATACCTATTTAAAGATGAGACTATTAAGTGAGGTGAGTGAGGTTACCTTTAGCAAGGTGTCAGAGCTAATAAGTGATAATGTTAGAGTTCTACCCCAGCTTTTTTTTCTGACTCCAAAATTCATATTCCTAACCACAACTCTAGGCAAATTTCTCTTCTTCTAGACCAGTCTTCCTGCTCTCTAGCTTCTTTGTTTGTCATGTCAATGGAAGCTCCGCCAGTATTAATGTGAGTTGGGTAAATGATGGGCTATGGCAGATAACTGGAAGTTGGGACATAGCTTGAAGTCTGAGCCCCATGGAATACATTCTGAACAGATTAAATTCATATATTTAACTTCAACACATTTTTCAAGAGCTGAGATTCACAGGCTCTAATGGATGATAAATTTCTTTGAAGTTCTTTGTCTTCCTCCTCCCTCTCTTTCTTCTCCTTCTTCCTTCTCTCTCCTACTCATCACTCTCTCACCTGTCTCCCTCTCATACCAATTTTTTAAAACTACTTCACAATATTTACTTTTTATAAAAAATAAAATTTTATATAACATAGCACTGATTGAAATTTGCACTATGGTGCAAATGAAATTTGCACCATGGTGCAAATGGTGTCCTGTGGCTTTGAGTACCCCTGCACATTGCCATGCATCTTTGAGTATGTTTTGAACACAGGTTGAAAAGCACAGCATTTGGATAGTCTAAAGTTTATCTGTGGAACAGTCTGACCCTCGGAAAGTTACAGTACAAATGTGTTGCTTCAGAGTTTAATAAAATTGCTTTAACTGAACTAGCTGAACTATCCCCTCAAAAGAAATTACTGTAGAACATTCACTGAAATCTTTATTGAGGATATATTCCACTACAGTAGATGATGCCCCTTTATAAGACATCCTAAGAAGAATTTTCTTTGGACCTTCACACCAGGAAAATTTCTAATCTAACCTTACACTAAAGTCGTAAGTAAAAAGCAGCACACCTTCTGGCATGTGTCTGATGTGTAGGCCTTACATGGATGTCAAGTTATTATTATTTTTTTTAAATAAAATGTCTCATTGTTTTACTTTGATTATGTTAGAGAATATATATCTCCATAAACCATTTCAAATAATTTTCCAAATGAAGCAAGATATTTATAAAAATGAAATAAAGAAATGCTCTCAGCCTGACCTAACCTATTCTACATACTAGTTATTCACTTATGTACTCTAAAACATTGTAAAATCCCTGAGACCAAAATCTGTGTCCATTTCATATGGTATTCAACCCATTGTCTTTGATAGTGTTATTTTACATAGTGGTTGCTCAACAGACATTTTCAAAATAGGTGTGTTGGTTACAAATGAAAAATACAAATAACAGTACCCATACAAGTGAAAGTCTGCAGGGGAAATATTACAACAATAGAAAAGAATGTATGCATGTGCCAACTTATTAATATTGGTCACTATATTCTTCAGATGCCAAAAGAGATTTGAAAGGGGACATATGAACAAAGATATTCTGTCAATTTAAAACTAATGAGAAGTATTTCTCTAAATGTCATGTCAAATTTTTATCATGAGGTTTCATCTGCTTGTACTTTTCTGACACCCTGAAATGGATTTAATTTATTTTGTTTCTATATCTGTTTTTTTTGTTGTTTGAAGTAGTTATGGAACATCTACTTCAAAAAGTCACTGCATCTGAGAACACTGTGTATTATTTCAGAAGCTAGCAACAATTTTAAAAAAATCCATTAGGCATCCTTTCTCCTCTCAGACCATTAAGCTTGGCTGGTTTGCCCACCAGTTCATAAGAGTGAGCTGTGCATGACCCCAGAATTATTTTAAATCACTTCCCTACTCCACAACCAACAATCACCAGGAAGTATACTTTAGCTCTGTGTGCTACATTCACAACTCTGATTCTTTTCATTTGTTAAACTGAGTTACAGTAAATCTTAAAATACCTATTATAACTCCAAAACTAGTTTAAAAAAAAAAAGGAAAAATGAAAAGCTATAACAGTAATCTGTAGTAGGTATGTTTTGTTTTTACTATAGTGGCTTTTCTGTTGTTACTTGGAGTCTGAAAAACCAAAGTTTGGCTGCCAAAAACACATCTATCTGAAAAACACAGGAGCTTCTGTTACCTCTACATACAAGAAAGGCTCTCAAGGCTTCATCACGCATTTTCATCTTTCATTTAAAAGTGGAAATGATAGTTATTTTTATGCTGCAAAATCATTTTAAATTGTTGATTTTCTTTTAACCTCCATAAAAGAATTTTTCTTTATCAAAATCAAATGTTATTCATCTTCTTTCTAATTATCAGTTCCTTTTTTAAAAGTCAAATCATGGTAAATACAAATTATCAGCTTCCTGACATACTCAGATCTTTTTCTAAAAGTTTAAATGTAAACCTTATATGACAAAGGACAAATCAATATCAAATGTTTGCCATTCAAAATCCTCCCTGATGTTTCTACTCACATAAAAATATAAAAGAATGAAAGTGTTGTGGAAACCTACAGCAAAGTAGTATTTCTATGGAAAATATTAACTAGGAGAGTTTATTCTCATTTCTTTTTCAGCTCTGAGCTAGCAGCAATGGCCTATTCCTTAAATGACTTGTTCTCCCCTTTTGTTTGAAAATGATGTGGAGGTTACTCCTCCTCATGAAAGTTTAAATCCCAACTCTGCTACTGACCCATTAGGACAAAAACTTAAATCAGAACATAACCCAGCCAGGGACATACTGGGTCTGACAGGGAAAAAAAAAGGGACTATACTCTTACCAGAGTCGTATGACTTAGCAGGGAGAGCATACAGGTATTGGACTTGCTTCTGAGGGTGTGAGATCAAGGGGAGTGAAATATTAAATTGACTATGGGAAGTCTATCTATTTGGAGAGCACTCTCCCATTTACCATTCTGGCAAGACAAGGGAGGGGTTGCAAGCGTGCTAGTAAGATGGTGCCTAAAAGGAAGGAGACTCTGATGGTCCATACTATGTGAGATAGAAATGCTGGAATTGTGATGACAGATGGTATCAACAGAAGAAAGGATTAAAGCCTCAGAGAAGTGGGTATGCTAGGGGGAATCTATGATGCAATTCTTATATCACCACTAGCTCAAGTGTCTTTCAGATTATTCCCACTGCATTCTTATAACACAGGTGCAGACTTGTATCACTTCACGCCATCACTCATCACATCATACTGTTATTGTTGGTTTATTTTTATAAAATAAAATTGATTTATCCACTAGATGGATGAATCCTTGAGGCTATGAACTCTGCTTTATGCTCATCTATCTTCAATACAGAAAAATGCCTGACATATGACAAGAAGCTAGAATGAGAATAAGACAGATTTATATTAATAGAACACTTACTATTTGTCCACTGCTATGGACTGAATGTTTGTGTTTCCCCAAATTTGTATGTTGAATTCTTAACCCTCAGTGAGATGGTATTAAAAGATGAGGTCTTTGGGAAGTAATTAGGTCACAAGGGTGGAGTCCTCATAAATGGGATTAGTGTCTTTATAAGAAGAAATAAAATAGAGCTTACTTTCTCTCTCTCCTTTCAGCCATCTGAGGACACAGCAAGAAATTAGGTATCTGCACACCAGGCAGTGGACTCTGTCAACACCTTGATCTTGGACTTCCCAGCCTCTAGAACTGTAAGAAAGAAATGTTTGCTGTTTAATCACTCAGTCTAACTTATATTTGTTACACCAGCCCAAACTAAGACACCAACCATTGGGCTAAATGCTGGAAGACAATATAATTTAGTCCTTAAATCCCTGATAAGTATGTATTATGTTATTTCTAGTTTACAGATGAAGAAATTGAGACTTAAAGGGGAAAATCCATTTGCCCATGGTTACATTGCTCCTAAATTGTAGAAAAGGTATTTGAATTCAGGCAATGTGACTTCAGAAAGAGGTGTGTTGCCTTCTCAGTTAATAGGTATTCAATTCACTGTTCAGTGAATTAAACAGTTGACATAAAATATTAAATTTAAATATGGAAATAAAATTCCTGTGAGCAAAATAAGAATCTCTTTATTGGAAGAAGACAACCATCTCTAAGCAATCTATAGACCCATAATTTTTTTTTTAATGAATGTATTGTAGTTTAGATTTAAATAATTAAAAACATGAAGATACAGTGGTTATAACAAAAGGCCGTGATTTTACAATTATAATATATTGTAATATATTACATGTGTTATAAATATTATAATTCTATAATTAACCAAAATATTTTGAGAAAGAGAGATGAGACAGACACACAGACAAAACCTAAAACACCAAAAAGAAGTAGATATAGATTTATTGGAAACAAGAGGCTGTTACATGGTGAGTGGATTTGGTATTAACATTTTACTGAGCACTATAGTAGGTTTAAGCGCTTGAAACTATTATATTTAATTCTTAAAATATACATTATGATAATATTCTTACTCCAAGTGTGTAAATGAAAACAGTGATACTTAGCATATTGTCTATGCTTGATAAAAATGTGATGCCACATTTTTTCTAAATTCTATTCTATTCATAGTATTTCTGAACATGTCTAAAATTTGAGTTATTTTAAAATTCCAAGATGGCTAAAATGTTTAAACTTAAAAGCATACATTCATGCTTTTAATAAATTTAACTGAAAGGTTAGCCTTTTCACAAAGTATCAGATTAAGATTCAAGTCAATAGAAACTAGAAACAAACTCTCTGTCTCAAATTTATCTTTACCACAATTAGAATACTTCATATCTTTAAATGTTATATGTTCACCTTTTGACTGATGAATCTCAAAAGAAGTTGGAGATTCAAAGCAAATCTATATATGTTTTCTAGTTTGGGCACAACAGTCGGCATGAAGACCATTAAACTATGAATAGCTAAAACCACTTAATGTTTAAAGGCAAGCGCATCTTTATATATATGTAAAATTAATATGTTACAACAACCTTACTAATAATTTATACTGTTGAATCATTTAAACATTCAGCAACCATTATCCAAGGTAAATTCTGTTTCAAAATTAGGCTTTTCCTCCCAAAATAGCCATAAATGACTGTGTAACATTTTATCTCTAGTGAATTATGAATAAATTTTAATCTTAGAGTGTCAGTAATCTGAATACCATATTTTGAAGACTATGTACAGCTTTAGAGACCATTGTGTGAATGTTTCCACTCATTTTAGTGTAAATGAACAATTATAGAAACTTTAAGGAGACATTGCCATCTTCCATTATCTAAATTCAAGGATCACATCTACTGTTTCTTGGCTTTGAGTAGTGTTAAAAACTTTCTTTTTTTTTTTTTAAGAAATAAAGAAATATTGGAGAAAAGAAAATTGTCATCTCTTATTTTCACACCCAAAGCAATTTCCAAAAAGAATATAGTGGATGTGTATGTTAATTTACCATTTTAACCTCTGTACACATTTTATTGTGAAGATAAAATTAATTCATCATGTATTGGTCATTCTGGGTAGAAGATTGTTTTAGAGAAAAACAAAGTGAATGCATGCTTTTGACTGATGATATCGTACTAGTCCCAGTGTTAACTATGAAGTTAAGTGCTCAGTACTTTTGTACAATTAGGGCATATAACAAACATTTATCAACTACAAGAATGGATTAATTTATAATGGCAAATATGAAGTGATACTTCCCAGTTTCTTGGATTAATGGTTATGAAAAACAATGTAAATTTATTATATTGGAATATTTATACGTTCAAGCTTACAAAGCCAAGACAAACACAGCATCACTCACTGTCAAAGAAAAATAAATACGTACTAAAGAACAATAAAAATGCAAAAAGGCTCTAATTTTTTTTTTTTTTTTTTGCGGTACGTGGGCCTCTCACTGTTGTGGCCTCTCCTGTTGCGGAGCACAGGCTCCGGACGCGCAGGCTCAGAGGCCATGGCTCACAAGCCCAGCCGCTCCGCAGCATGTGGGTTCTTCTGGGACCAGGGCATGAACCCGTGTCCCCTGCATCGGCAGGCGGACTCTCAACCACTGCGCCACCAGGGAAGCCCAAAAACGCTCTAATTTTTAATCTTATGATGTATATTTCTAGAGCTATATATTTTTTACTTCTTTATACTCTATTATTTAACAATCTGCTACCCTTATTTTGTGCCAAGCATTGGAATAACACTTCTGCACATTATCTTACTGATTTTTTCAACTCCTTATGATAAAGACATTATTAAAATTCCCATTTTACAGCTAAGAAAACTATTTTAGTTCTTTAACAATTAGCTATCAAGTATTTTCAGTGTGCCAGGAGCTCTTTTAAGCACTCCATAAATATCAACTCAATCCTCAAAGCAATCCTTTTAGTTAGAGATCGTTATTACCCACATTTGCAGATGAGGAAACTGAGAGAAAGAGAGATTATATAATATTCCCAATTTCACAACTGTTAAGTCATGAAGCGGATACTCAAGCGCAGGCACTCTGGCTCTAAACTAAAGAACACACAACTGATAACTGAGAAGAAGAAAGATTTAAAGGTTAAGTCTACCTACAATACCAAGCTGGGAACTAGGCCAGTGTGGCTCCTGATCTGGAGCTTGCGCTTCGGAGGAAACTTGCCTTCTCCTGACATGCACTGCTCCATGGGCCACAAGGTCATGAGGCCGAGAGATGAACACCCCCAGAAATTCAGCTCCCCTCAACCATGTACACACTTCCAATGTGGGCAACCCTAAACCTGAAGAGTGATCAAGAGCAGCTCTGCAGGGATGCGCAGGCTGAGATAGTCACTCAGACCCCCTTGCTACAGGATGGAGAAGAGACTTAGCAAAGGTAAGCGGACTGCAGCCTGGGGGCCAAGGTCTAGAGGCCAGTGGCCTAGACTCTCTGGGATGTCCTTTTTTTTTTTTTTTTTTGCAGTACGTAGGCCTCTCACTGTTGTGGCCTCTCCCATTGCGGAGCACGGGCTCCGGACGCGCAGGCTCAGCAGCCATGGCTCACGGGCCCAGCTGCTCCGCGGCATGTGGGATCTTCCTGGACCAGGGCACGAACCCATGTCCCCTGCATGGGCAGGAGGACTCTCAACCACTGCGCTACCAGGGAAGCCCTGGGATGTCCTATTTTTATTCAGAACTCTACTCTGATTGAATATTTAAAATAAAAACCTGAGCTTCCAGGTAATCAAGAAGGCACATTTTTCAAAATAGAAGCAAAAGAAATATTGTATTTAATAATTTATAACTCTTTACAGTTTTAAATTTTATAACTTTTAAACATCTAGACATAGCTTATTAGTACTGCCGTTGGTACTACTTATCTAGAACCCTATAAATATAAGGAGTAGAACTGTCTATCTAATTCCAAAAAATGCACATTCCTATGCCTTATGTTCTACTATTTTTTCTTGAAGGGATGAAAAATGTGTGGCCCAAAATGGCAGAGCATATGATTGTAGTGTTCATGAGGTGAAAGGCAGAAGTATTTCCCCTCAACTGCATTTTACTTGTTTTTTATTTTGCAGGTCTTTATGAATTGTAGCTGCACAATAGATGTTTATAGAATTGATGAAATGCAGAGGAATCCTAAAGATTCAGAATGGGATCCAAGAATTATATACAAAGAAACATTAGGCAATTATGATACCAATACCTGGCAGTACATCTAAAAGTGGTAACTTAGGAATTCACTTCAGCCTGTACAGTCTCTATTCTGCTTCCATCATTTTTTTAACCATTTATGATTAAGGGTAAAGAAACTGCATAAAACACAATTGGCACTGAATTTCAAGTTACCTGACTGATTTCAAGTGTTGATGTAAAATTTTGACAGCTGAATTGCCCTTCCTACCCATTTTTCTGTTACTACAGTATAATGACAGGGATCATAAGTTTTCCTAGATATTCTATCATGTTAACAATTCATCTCATTCAATGTCTCACAGGTAAAAATGAGTACATCATTTGATCTGAAAAATGTTTCTAATTTCTAACAAAACATAACTTCAGGAGAAAATCAATATTACATCAGCTTTGAGGTTAATAGCAACATATAAAGAATAGAAGACAAACATAGCAAGAATAGCCAGAAAAAATGAGGAAGAAAACAATCTTACAAAGTCAAAATTCCTTGCCAAAACAGAACGCCCAAACCAGAAAGAATTAATCTTTTTTATTAAATGTTAATATATCTGTTTGGAAAAATGAGCTTTGAAAGGCCTACTCACACATGACTAAAAATGATGAACTATTGTACATAGCAGAACTAGTAGATGAAAGCACTAATCTTTGGGACAGGAAAAGCTAATACATAAAAAGTCAAAATTTTAATATCCCATTGAAAGTTTTCTATGGTCATTTTTAATAGCTTTTCTAGTAGAAGAACATTATTTTATGAAGGTGAAATGGAAATACTGAACATATCTTGCTCTCTTAAAACTTTCTCAGTTTTACATAGGGAGAAGCCAACTGGAATGCGTAATCAGATTTCAGCTTTTTCTGTCCCTAATGTCTATTTTATTAGCATGCCAATATTACATGCAATGTTCAGCTATCTAGTTAGAGAACTTTTTGTGGATAGGAAGTATGCATATCTTCTTAAGTTTCAGTCTTTTGCAATTCATACTTCTGTGTAAGTCAGAGGTATTTTTTTAAGAATTACTGTGGCACAGAAACCCAAGGGGAAAAGATAATCAACAAAGCTGCCCACACAACAACAACAAAACCCATCTTCTTGGGAAAGGAGAAAATGCAATCTAGTAGTTGAATGGTTTTCTATACTATCCCCATAATGCTTAAGTTTAGATAGATATTACAGAGCCTGCATTTTCAGGTGGATATTATGTAAATACAGACCAACGCCAGAAGAAAACCACAGGTGTATGCAATAAGAAAACAGCACTCTGCTTCTCAAACATTTAGGAAAACAGATGGTGGTAAAATTGCAACACAGATCTCTAAAAGAACTATTTTCTTACTGTAGTGTGTTGTAATCTCTGATTATAAAATGTTAGAATTGGCTGAAATGTGAGGAAAATAATTTTTTTGCTATAACTCTAAAATATTTTAGCTAACATTTTTTCCAATTGAATCAACAGATTTCATAACTATTTAGTATTAACACAACAATTCAAACTATTGGTAGATGTTGTAATCAAAGGTCTATTTGAGAAACATTGTATTTCAACCCAAACTTATCAATAACCACATGAAATATAAGTGGTCTGCCCAGTCCAACTAAGTCAGAGATTGACAAACTGGATACAAAAAAAATCAAGGCTCAACTCGGTGATGTCTATAGGAACCCTCCTTTTTTTTATATTAAAGATTCAACATTTATTTTATCACAAAAGTCCAGCAAATAAAAGTATATACAAGATCCATGCAACAAATCCAGTTACACACAAGACACATTTAAAACCCGGTTAAATACAAAGATTCATATAGGCTAATACAAAGATTCATATAGGCTAATGAAAAGGTACATAATGTAATTATAATTCATATAACAGTGGGTAAAAAACTATTATTCTATAACCATAGGATATTTGATAGTTTAATGTGAAGAACAATGTTAGCAATGTTTCTTTCCACTGGTGAAAACTCTTTTTAACTTAAATATAACCTTAAAAAAGTATAATTTAAGAGTATTAAAAAGAATACTAAGTGGACAAATAAGGATTATAAGTAGCTATATGTCATTTAAGGTTTGTTTTTGCCTCCAAAAAGGTTTAAAGTCAACTAGCCTTTAATTCTGCCAAGAATTTCTATAGGTCTTAAAATTATACAATTAAAATCATGCCTCAAAATTATCCATCTGAATATGAGGAGTCCATATGTCCAATGATTCCCATCCTTAATTTGTCAATTGCTGCAGCATGAGGTTCCTCACAATTTCAGGTTCCTCACAACTGGGCAGGTGTCAGATGTCCCATATACAGCATCAGAGAACCCCGGAAGTAAGAATTCATGGTATATCTGAGGTGAGAGCCTACCAGGTAATCCCTACATGAAGCTGGTTGTCATATCAATGCTTGAAGTAAAAGGAAGGCCAAGAGTATATGAGATGGGGCTCTAGAGCTGTGCAAATCAAATGCCTAATAGACATCTCAATCTTAACATGTCTAAAATCTGTACTATTATTTTTCTCCACATCAATACAAATTCTTCCTACAGTTCTATCTTCATAAACAGCAACTCCATCCTAACACTTGCTCAAGATAAAATGGCAATAACTTTAATTAAAGTAGGCATACTATGTGAGCCAGGCCGTTCTGAAGTAGAAAAAACTGAGGAAATGTGATATCACTGCATATAAACCAGGTCATATTTATACCCGTGTCAAAATAATTCCTTATGAGAAACTATGACAAAAAACATAATTGCTTTCTATCCCTCCATATGCTGAGGTGTATATTCACTCTTTAGTATTTACGAATCATTGGAGACTATCTCTTTCAGGACATTACTGGATTTGGAGAATGAATTAGAAAACTAAATAGTAATTAAAGACTCATAGAAGTTCTGTGTGGTAGACCTCTAGAGATAGTGTTGAAGTAAGAATGAGAATAACAAGTAACCTACAAATATATAAATTGATATAATTTTCACAGCATAGATTCTTCATCATTTCCTGTAAATAATATGAAAATATATGATGAAAATATAAAATATTAAAATAATATTTACTAATGAAAGTTGGTGTTTCATGTATTTCAGACAATTTAGCATTATTTGATTCAAAACCTGTTAAAAGTTGTCTCAAATCTCACAATCAAATTTCATTTCTTTTCTAGTTTTTGCACTACTAAGCTATGCAATTACAACTAAATATGGGTGAGTGATACATTCATCATTCAATGATTTAAGGACAAAGCCTTTATTAATATTTAAGTCCCCTTCTCAACAATGACCTCCTTTTTTTTTTTTTTTTTTTTTTTTTTTTTGCGGTACGTGGACCAGGGCACGAACCGGTGTCCCCTGCATCGGCAGGCGGACTCTCAACCACTGTGCCACCAGGGAAGCCCTGACCTCCTTTTAAGTTACTGGAATTTTTAAAATTTATGTTTTCCAAAGAAGTTTTATGTAATGCATTGTTAAATTAAAAGGTAAACTACATATTTATATAATATTTAACTTCAAATCACATATATGTAAGTAAAGTAGAAAATTTACTTAATTAGCTTAATTAACTGTCATTAAGTTTATAAAATAAAACTATTCTCAACGTTTAGCATTCAATGTTTATTTTGTGGCCAATGTAAAAGATTTATATCTTGTTTCTTGTATATTTCATCTAACCCTGCAAATAAACAGATTTAAGAGTAATATGAATTAATTAACATTGAAAATTGTTTCCTATATAGTCAAGTGCAAGTGTTCAGAACATAATATAAATTTGTGAATAACTCTGGAAACACAACCTGGAGGATGGAGAAAAACAAGAAGTACTCAGCACTTCTTGCAAATAGTTTTTAATTATGCAGGAATTGATTGCATTCATGCCACCGGAAAGAGCAAATTTGACAAGTTAATTTTTCTTTTCTCTGTGTAAGCATTAATGTCTCTCAAATACTCCCTGCACTCCTTCTAGCAGTGACACTTCCCAGAAATCTTCACAACATTCACATATAATCATCCTTTGTTTTGAAGACATTAGACAAGTGTTTTCCTGGTGCCTGATCAAAGGAGACGTTTAGGGTTATAAAAGCTATGTGGATACAGAGTCAAAGAGGCACCCCTAAATTCTTACATTTGTTTTTTGTGCTTGTGATATATGAGCAGGACTCTTCCTGTCCAGTTCTTAGGATGTTTTCATTGTGGGCACTGGAGATTTCTGTAGACATGCGAGCTTTCTTTGTTACACAGAACTACCCTTTGCATTTCAGCCTTCTAGAATTTCTAATCCCTACCTACCTAACTGGGTGACACCTACGAATCCTTGTGTGAACCAGATAGCCTTTTACACATCTCCTAAATGTCTCCTAGGTGATGATATTTCTTCCATTGTTCTACACTTCCATAGTCAGACAAGTGAGTGGTGAGAACTGGCACAATTTAAATGGAGGTAGGTCTGACTTCCCTTGGACCTATAGGCTTGTGAGATCTAGATCTAGCAGCATTTGGTTCATAGCCCTATAAATGAGAATATTTGGACAGCAAAGTTCTGCTGCATAGCCTGGTAGGCTTAACGTTTTTTTTTTTTTTTACTAAGTAATAATTTATCCAGAGAATTACAAACTATAAGTAGCTCATACACCTTTCTTCATATTTCTGCACCAGCTGATCTACATCGACCAATAGGAAGGATTAGTATAAAAACATCCAAGTCCTGGAACATGGCAAGTATATACCCACTGCATTCCAGTGACATATGAGACAAATCATTCAATCTCAGCATGTCAGCCTTTTTTTCCTGCTGAACAAGATGGGTCTTCTCTGTCCTTCTCAACCACACAACTAGTTGAGCTGACTTGGTTCGTAAGATAAAATCTATTTGCCTTCCTCAGTGCATATAAAGGCTAGTAAACTATTAATGAGGCCAAAACTTAATTACATGTTGTGGATAGGCTCATTTTTATAATCTTCAAAATTTCCACAAATGGTAAAATATAATTCTAGACACTCTTGAATCACTACAATGTGGATAAAGAACAGCAACAACAAAGCCTTTACTGCCTAACAATAAAAATGCCTCGACTGATCTCACAGGTATACATTTAGTTAGCCAGCCTCCTATAAAAATGCCTTTCTGAAAGATTATTTATAGCAAAACTGTTGATAGGATAAAGAATATTCAGAATAGGATAAAGGGTTAGAAGCACACTTTGCTAAAAGCATATTTTTTTTCTTCCTAAGCTTGTGAATCTCTTCACATATAAAACAAGTAGAAACAAGAATTTGAAAAACTTCTTCAAAAACGTCTAAAACTTGATTTTTTTGATTCTTTAGTTAATGATGAAGTACATATTTAATAAAGAAAATAAAAATTGGGAGATGGATATTCTAAGTCAAAAAAAAATTTAGGGACTTTCACATATACTGACATTGAGCCAGACTCTCACATTACATCTGCAAACAATAATATTTTTTATATACTGTAGACACATCCAAAATCATACAATTTTAACAAACATTTTAAAATATGTATACATATTTTAAGGAAAAATTGCTAAAATAGCACAGCAATAGTGACATACGGATTTATAGTTGTTGGCCCTGTAACTCTACTATGACAAATTCATCATAGAGAAATAACTGAACAGAAAATACACACACTCAAGTGCACACACACACGCACACACACATATATACATGTGCAAGATCATATAATAAGATATTCTTTACTATAAAAATATAAAGATCATAGATAGCAGATGGATAGGAAACAACACAAATTTTTAAAAGAGGGGATGGCTTAGTAAATTATGGAATAGCAGGAGAGAATAAGGTTGGAGTTCATGATTATAGACTCTCTCAAGAGGAGGAATGTTTATTATATTATTTCAAAAGAAAAGCCTTGTGCATAGTGACTACAATTCTATAAAATGTGTATGCACGTGGATAGTAAACAGAAGTTCATATGTGACAATAAAAATAATTTTAGTTGGATGGAAAATGTAATCTGCTTCTTGTCTCTATATAGCTATAATTTATTATATGTCTTCTTAATAATAAATTAAACTACTTCATTGTACAAATCTTAAAAACTAGTATGGCAATTAAAAGCATGTATAAAGAGAGAAAGAAAGACTATACTGTCAAAAAGTGGCACACTTCAGGTTATTTCTATGTTGGTGTCATTATCTTCTTGGTAACAGTTTACAATTAAATAAATATTCAGAGTGCCTTAATTGGAGACCAGTATGCAAAACATAGTCTTGTTAATAAAGTAAATATATTGGAATGATAAGATCTACAAAAATTTGACTTAAAAAAAGGATTTGCTTATAATGTCATGCAGCCAACAGTATGACAGCAAAACAAAGTACACCATAAAATATTAGCTAAAGATATGAAAAACAACCTTAGCTACTTTTATCCACTCTATCCTAGCATTCTATAAACTGAGAGAATATTAAGCAATAATCTTTCCACAGAACTTTGTGAAACAGCTTTTATCTGTGCAAAAGTGGAATGTGATTTTCAGAAATCACTCTAGCTCTGGGGAATAAAAATATTAAAATTCAGAGAAGGGGAAAATGCAATTAAATATTTGTACAACTGCATGAAGAGAGAATCTGAGAACTCAATAAAAGCTCAAAATCCTCTCTAAATATCTAGTTATACTCAATCATTTTCTCCCCCTTGCTGTTTCTGCAGTTGCTGAAGAAACAGCTTATCATCATGGTGCTAGTGACTATGTCTTAATCATTTGTAATCCCTGTGGTTGCACAAAATCAAGTCATATAAACCGAGAAATTCTGCATTGCTGAAAGAAAGTAGGTCACAGATAGAGGCAGATCTATAGTCTAGATCACACAGCCTAAAGCCCCAAATTAGATGAGGAATACAAAGGAAGATAAATATTGTTCTCTCTATTTCCCATTTATGTCAAATTTAACCCCATCGCAAAAGAGAACGGAAATAATTATTGAGCATTCACTGGAGTCTTGAATTTCTACCTCATTTTTCTTGCATTTCATAGGCAGAAAACTGTGCTCAGTTGTTTAACTTGTCAAGGTTGGTTTTGCTCTTGAGTAGACAGAATTGTCTATCTCTTTCCTAATTATGTTTCCTAATTATGTTTCTCTCCCTCTCGCTTCCTCTTCCTTCTTTTTTATCACCTTAAACTAAAAAATGCGAAGATAAGGGTATATAAAAATCAATTAAATTAATAGAATAAGACTACTGATTAATCTTTAATTACTATGAGACCCAATACTAGTAAATAAATCTCCTGCATCCCTGAGATTTAGTGGACAAAGCCAAAAACTTAGCAACTCCTTAATATTTTATTAGCAAACAATAGGTACCAATGGCATGAGACATAGGATATATGTTGCAACATGTTCTTTCTGTGGCAAAGCATATTCTAACTGTGTAATGTAGTTATGTACGCAGATAGGAAGCAAAATAAAAGACATAAAATATTCTTAAATCACAGAGGATCATTTGTCTCTCCATATATCTATTTATTCCAACCAGATGAATATAGCAGCTGAGTCCACAATATATCTCAGATGCATATATTTGATAAATCCTTGCCAGATGCAACATGGTTATACATTTCCTTAATCATTAATAATTTAATCTGGAGGAGATAATGGGTTTTTCTTTCATTGCAGAAATGGGGAGAATGACATGATTAATTATGTACATTCACACCTATTCCATTAGAATCATAATGTTGGAATAACTCTATATGTCAATTAGTTCAACTCTTTTCTCTATAAATAAGAAAACAGAAGCCCAAAACATTTTGCCCACCATCCAGTCACAAAGTATTAAATATCTACATTAACTATCTTTGTGGTTGAGACACTATAAAGGGTTGTTATATGCAAATATTTTCTAGGAAGCATAATGTGTGCATAATTAAAGCTAATTTGAGCTAATACCTTAGCTTAAAGGTAAGCATAATTTAAGCTAATATCTTTGCTTAAAGTAATCAAATGGGTTACAGTCAACCAGACAATTAATGGAGACAATATGGAATACAAGCATTCTAAGGAGAAAAGCAAAGGGAACATCACTATCTGAAACATACATCACTGACAAGAGAATTTGCCTAAGAAGCTTATACTCATGTATGTTGCTTGCTATAGCAGAAAGACTTCATGCACAAAGAAAAGAACATCACCCAGAAGGAAAAATAAAGATCAGAATGGTCAATGAAGATAAACTTTGCAATTTTTATGTGGGAATAAGGTTAAGGCACCTGTAAACTTATATAAAAAATTTTGGTGAAGACAACATTTCCCTACTGTCAGTGTCTTTTAGACTCTTGAGAACCCTCCTGTTTTCCATTAAGTTTGTATATCAACCACAGGAGTTTAAGGACTCCACATGAGTCTGAATCCAAAAGACATTTCCAGCTGTATGTCTGTTTGTTTTTAGTATTGGTCATCATTAAACTTGTAAGGACCTTGAGTCAAAATTCAATTTATGACTTCTGGTCCTCTGAAGATGGTGCAGACCCATATCTCCCAGCTTTTCCTCTTTGTAACTATAAAACATGCAAATAATAAGAGAGAACCAAAGGAGGAATCTGAAAGGGATAAGGAGAAGTTGAACTGGATGAAAATCCAGGATTGAACAACTCAGTGGCGGGGCACCTTATAACTCTCTATACAACAGAAGACCCACATCAGTGTTTCCTGATCCCCAACCTAGCAGCAAAAGGAAACTCAAGTAGGTTCATTGCTCCCCCAAAACAAAAAAGGGAAATCACCAATAAAAAGAAAGCAAGGCAAGTGTTCATCTGTACTGGGCCTGAGAATCCCCACACCACCAAGAGCTACAAGAGTGAAGGGTAGAATCAAGCTGAGGGAATTGGTCAAAGCAAAGAAAAACTAAAGAATTTTTCACTAACAAACCTACTCTAAAGGATTGATAGAATGAATTTTAAGTAGAAAAGAAATGATTTAAAAAAAGAATCCTGAAGCATCAGGAAAGAGGAAGAAACAATAGAGCAAACATAGGAGTAGAAGCAATACACTATGCTTTCCCTTTATGAGTTTTATAAATCATATTTCATAGTTGAAACAAAATTTAATACTCAAGACAATGGCATTTAAAAGTGGAGGAAGATAAAAAGCTCTAAATGAAAGTGAAGTTTTCACATTTCACTTAAGTGATAAAATGTTAGCACCAGTACACTGTTATAAGTCACAAATACATATTCTAATAGCCAGAGCAACCACTGTGAAATGTATACAAAGAGATATACTCAAAAACATTATAACTAAATAAAGATGAAATCTGAATAAACTTTCAAGTAGCCTGCAGAAATACAAGAAAGGAAACAGAGTAAGAAGAGCTAGAAGAAACAAAACAAAACAAAACAATTAAACGGTAGAATTAATAACTACCACGGTATATCAATAGCTACCTTAAATGCAAATGATTTAAGTACATCAATCAAAAGACAAAAATTGCAGAGTGGATAAATCACACACAGACAGACAGACAGACAGACACACACACACACACATACACACAACCCTACTACGTGCTACTCACAAGAAACTCACTTGAAATACAACTCAGGTAAGTTGAAATAAAAGGACAGAAAAACAAAACAAAACAAACAAAAAAAAAGAAATAGAAGAATGGAAAAAGACCATGCAAAGATGAATTAAAATTTTAAAAACTGGCTGTATTAATAGCATATAAAGAGGACGTCAGAGCAAAGAAAGTTATTAGATATAAAGAGAGAGTTTAAATAATGATAAAATAATCTATCAGAAAGACATAATGGTTCTAAATATATACACAGCAAAGAGCAGAGCCTCAAAATACACAAGACAAAAACTGATAGAACTTGTGGTACTTGAACAACTGCTCCCCAAAATATCCATGTCCCAATCCCAGAACCTGTGAAAATGTCACTTAACATAGTAAAAGTGAGTTTACAGATGTGATTAAAGATCTAAGATGTGACATAGAGAGATTATTGCATATTACCCATGAGAGCTTAATCTAACAATTGTCCTTATAAAGAGAGGGGTGAAATGGTGAAAGACTCAATGGTCTTTGCCTAGTAATTAGAATAAAACAAGAGTGTCTATTTCCATTACTCTTATTCAATATAATACTGGGAGCTCCAGCCACTATAATGAGGCAGAAGAAAAATATAAAAGGCATACAGCATTGTAAGTAAGATATAGAATTGTCTCAGCCACGGATAACATACTCAGTAGTGAAAAGCTGAAAGCTTTTCTTCTAAGATTAGGAGCAAAACAAGATGCCCACTCTCATCACTTTTATTCAACATTGTACTGGGAATTCTAGCCAGACCAATTAAGTGAAAAAAGAGACAAAAGTCATCCAAGTTAGAAAAGAAGAGGTAAAATTGGAGTAATATCTAGAATATATAAAGAACCCTTAAAATTCAACAGTAAAAGAAATATTAATGGACAAAAAACATGAATAGGCATTTCATCAAAGAAGACATACAGATGGCAAATAAGCACATGAAAGACAGTCAATATAATTTGCCACTGGGGAAATGTAAATTAAAAGCACAATGAGATATCGCTATTCACTGACCAGAATGGCTGAAAGTAAAAAATGATGACAAATATTGGCAAGGATGTGGAGAAGCTCTATCATCATACATTGCTGGTGGGAATTTAGAAATCAAACAACTACTCTGGAAAACAGGAGAGCAGTTTATTACAAAAGAAACATACAATTACCATATTACAACAATTGTATTATGGGGCATTCATCCCAGAGAAACAAAATATTATGTTCACAATAATAATATGATGACAGTAATCATAATAATAACTGATGTTTATTGAGCAACTTTCATGTACAAGGTATTATTGGAGTGTTTTAAAGGCACTAATTAATTTCATCTTCACAACAATTGTATGAGGTGGGTTCTATTATCCTCATTTTATAGATGAGGAAAATTTGAGAAAGGCTACAGAGCTAATGAGCCAGAATTTGAACTGAGGCAGAAGAGGATCAGAGCTCACATAGACAATGCTCTATATTGTCTTCCTTTGATTGATTCAAAGTATTTCTATTTCTCCCTGGGGTTGAGAATAAATGTTCCCATCACTCACTTCAGTACTATCTAGACAAGTATACGGGCTGTGAGTAAAAGAACTGAACAAATTGCTCCTCAAGGGGCAAACCATGGTGAGAAATTCAAAGAGTCACACACCTGTAGAATATTCCAGTATAGGGACATGAGCACAGGCTGTGCAGTTAAGCAGGCCTGAGTTCAAATTTGAGCTTCATTCTTAGCAGTTGTAGAATCTGCATTATTCAGGACTATTTCAGTGGCAGTTGTTAGAAAATCAACTTTTTAATAAAAAAATTGAATGGAAAGATACTGATGCTTCACAGAAAGCAGGAGACAAAGATACTAGGTCTGACTCAGGAGTCTCAGGGACTGAAATAGGGGATTTGATACTATTGGAATGGTCGTTTCTCTCCATCTTTTATTCTTTTGCCTCTCTATCTCGCATCCCACAACATGGAAGGGACAGAGGAAACCAGTGGTTCTGAGCCTTGGAATTCATGGCCAAAAGGTAAATGTGAGCCATTCCTTATTCTCCAACAAAAATATCCAGTGAAATGATTCCAAATACTCCATTCTTTTCTATCCAATCAATCAATTACTGGGAGCCAAAGGGTATACCTCTACTTTCAGAGAGGGGGAACCCGTCTCCAGAAGGATGGGAATAGAGGGAATTGGCCAAGTAGGTAAACACAATAGCTACCATGTGGTTAATTTTTTTTTAATTTGAAGTCATATAATTCTATACCCCCAAAACTAAATTACATATAAAGTAACTAGCATACTAAGATGCTGAACAGATATTAGTTTCTTTATGTCCCTCCTTCCTTTCCCAGAAATACTAGGCAGATGTTCACAAAGGACGAGGAATCTCTAGATGGGAAAGAGTAGAAAGATGGAACTGTGTGTCTTTTCTTCTGCTCTTCTAGGGCTTTACATAAGTACCTTGTACCAAGAGTGCTACTGGAAGTAGACCATGAAACCTCATTTTCTGGAGCTTTTCTCCAAGCCTTCTGTCTGTATTCCCATATCAGTTTATACAAGGACAATTAGAGTGCCATCATACTGATTATAGTTATTGACTTGCATGTCTTTCCCCCTTGATAGAAAGTGAACTTCTGGAAGGTAGAAAGGCCCTGACTGGCATCTGAGAAGTGTTCCATAAAACAAATGAATGAATGAGTTCAGGAGTCATGCGTTTATGGCCATGGTTCAGTTCTTATTGAATTAAATATAGACTGAAATCATACTGAGACTTATTACGTGTCAGGCATGGTCCGAAGTGCACTGTATCTATCATCTTATTGGATCCCTACAATTCTGTAAGTTTTTAAAATATTTTTATTCCTCTCCTCCTCCCACCTTTGTGTTTTGTAGATGCAGAAATTGAGGGTTAGAGGGTCAAGTGATACTTTCCCCAAACCATCCATTTAGAGCCAGGATCCTGGGCCTTTATTCAGCATGATTTTTGTATGGATGTCACATACTTCTCACAGAGAAGTGTATATATAGATAGGAAGCAGTGTATTCAGCCAGGGACTTTGTCGTTAAACACCATCTGTAGTTTACCGACCTAGGAGCATCTGTCAGGATTAGGTGACTTTTTTTTTTTTTTCTGCCTGGCAGGAGGCTGCTAGATATCCAAGGGCTGTGAGGGAGCTGTCATGCTATTACTATATCTATCACTTGTTAGCTGGTGATTTTTACTGAAATACATGTCTGTATGAAAGCAGTTTTTTTCCTGATCCTATTATCTTCTTCCTAAGGAGCAGGTCTAAACTTGTGTTACGGAGCCTGTCTTGTAGCATTTTGTTCTGGGTCCTTACAACTCAGCATTCAGCTCCTGAGCTCAGCTGAGGAAGAGGAAATGTCAGAATTGAACACAGAATCTGCTGATCACAGTGAAATAAAACCCGAAAGAGTCTCTCCCGCCCAGAGGCTAGAAGGTTCTTATTCCTCCAGAGATCTTCTATCTCCTAATAGCTGACGTGCACAAACTCTCAGAAGTGAGAAACAGATAAACCTGGACTCCACAGTTTTATATTTGTAATGCGAAATATGCCTCTCTAACAACGGGCATGTCTTAGTCCCTGAACCAGGATACCCCTTTCCAGAAGGAAAATATCTAGATAAGCAGAATTTTCTTCAGAAGATTACTTGGTAAATCCAGAATCAGAATGGATTATAGGTAATATTTCCCTAAGTTCAAAAAGCACTGGTCAACTCCTCCTAGACTTTCACAGACAACAACACTCTAGAGAATGTTCTTGGATTTTGTTTTGTTATCTTGTTTTTTTCCCCAGTGTATTCTCCCTTTTGCAGTACTAACCAGACTTATTGAAAAATTTCTTCTCCACACTCTGTTTTTCTAAGAAGCCCACTCCGCTTCTGTTCACTGGTTCCTTCTTAAAACAGGCAATGGCATGATAATGCTACATTCTATTTTGGAGTGGACTTCACATTACCTTTCAAATGACCCAGTGACCATGGCCCACAGTAAGATATAATTTTATATCATGACCCAGTTTCATATATATGTGTCCGTGTATATGTGTATGTGTATCTTTATATAAATATTAATCTTTACCTATATGCATATAAATTGATTTCATGATCCATGATAGGTCATGACCCTCAGTTTGAAAACAACTCTCTAGAGGAAAAGCCTTGGATTACCTCTCAATGTGCTAATTTTGTTACATTTATCAAATTTTAAGGACGCCCTTTTGTGGCAGATCAAGATAGAGTCTGTCAGCCTAATGTTGTTGAATTCCAAAATACAACTGAATGGTAAAGGCAGTAGAAACAGCTGGTAACCTTAAGACATTCTCCCTATTGTCAACTAGAAAAAAAAATGCTCAGTGTAAGAGTTGTGGGTTGAGTTTTATTTAGTGTCTTACTCAGAACTACAGCCTGGAAGACAGCCTCTCAGATAGCTCTGAGGAACTACTCCAAAGAGGTAGGTGGAGAGGCCAGTATATATGTGGTTTTGGCTAGGGAAGCCGTGCATTCAAGCATACATCTCAGTAAAAGGCTACTGCTGGTCATGAGGATCAGATATCTCAGCTAATGATTTTAATCCTTTCTATGAATGGGATGATGCAAGAATCTGGATTCATTGAAAGTTTTCCTGAAATATATCCAACTATCTAAGGGCTGGTTTTGCGCAGAGTGCCTTATCCTGTTCTTTGTCCTGAATTCCTTTCAGGGCACACTGTAGGTCAGTGACTGCGGTGGCTAATGACTTGATCCTTAGAACTGGAATGGCGGGCAACATTTTTTTGTTTTCACCATGCTCCTCTATCAACTACATGTTAACAACAACTCCCCACCCACCAACACAATGCTTACCAAAAATGTCTTCAGACATTGCCAAAAGTCTCCTGAGGGGCAAAATCGCCAGGTAAATGCCTTTTGCCACATTGCAAGCCCACAGATTCCTAGCATTTCTCTTTTCCTTTTATTTCTGCTTGCAGCAAGTTAATCCTTTCCTGAGTTCATCATTTTCTTGTAGTACTTCACCATTTGCAACTAATACCAAATCCTATACTCTGATTTCCAATTTACATACTAGAGCTATAAGTTCATCAGACATGCAGCCTAGTTTCTGTTTTACAGAATGTGAGACTCATTCTCATTATAGCCCTGGCTTATAATAAATCCTCACCTATGCAATGCTCAATGACAATGTTTAGACATCTAATACAAGAGTCACTAACATCATAAGAGCCAGGTGGCAGTGACCAAAGTAGAATCAATCTGAGTACAGATCAAATGTGGTGTGAGCTGCCAGTTGAATTCTGTATGATAGACCCCATTTGATGTATTTATTTTAAAATGAACCACATTTTACTGAATGAAAGCTCTCTGTGCAACTGTTGCAGAAGCAAGTTGCTCCTTGCTTGAAGCAACTGTGGAGAAGGAAGACATTTTCCTCTACCCTCTAGGTTCTTCTGGTTGGTCTAAGAATTAAATCTACATGAGACAGATTAACAGGAAATCAAACAAGCTTAATAACATATACAAGGCAAAGACCCAGGAAAACTGAGTAACTTGCCAAAATGGCTGGAGCCCTTACCTTAAATGTCATCTTCAGCTAAAGACAAAGAGAATGTTGAGGTTAGTGGTTTGGGACTTCAAAGGGCAAGAAGGCAATTCACATGGAGATGGAAAAGCACACGTTTGGTAAGCAAATGTTTGCTAGGCCATGCAGAGAGGATGGGACACAGAGTAGACCCTGATCTCTAGGCCCTGAGGAAGTTGCCCTACCACACCTAGCCCAGATTTTCTGCAGATACCTCTGGTGACAGCTCTATTCCAGGAACAGGCCCTGTATGTAAATTCTTTTAGGCAGTAAGGGGGAAGTCAAAAATCCTTCCTGAATCTTTTAGGCCTTGATTGTTTTCAGCTCAAAGTAATCTGCATGGCAAAGAGACTCATTTTAGGAGGGCAAATTTTGCTCCCCACACAGCATAAGCAGATTTCTATATCTTAATCCCCAAACTAAGATGTAAACTAATAAAATAGTTGCAAGTGTTGGGGCCCGGAGTAGGTCACCCCAAAACATGCCTCAGTGATATATTGACTATTTTGAGTTACTGTGATACTTAACAAATGGCCAAGGCCAGAGGGGTCCTCTAACCCTCCTTTCTGTCTCCCTGAAAGCAGGAAATAAATCTCTCATGTGAAAGATGCACTCCCTACATCTGGAGGTAAAAGGAGACCCTTATTGCAAAGATAGGGAATTTGGCCAAGAAGTCTAAGTAAACAAAGAAAAACAAAAAGTGTTGCTCACCACTCAGTTCTACAAGGATTAAGTCTTTAGCCACTGGGTTTGCTGACTGACAGAGCACCCTGAGGAAATTCAGGATGAAAAAAAGATGAGGCACTCCCTGCTTTGGAAAAACAGTCCCCATAGATAGATAGATGTATATCTCAAGAAGAATTTTTTTTAACATTTTTATTGGAGTATAATTGCTTTACAATGGTGTGTTAGTTTCTGCTTTATAACAAAGTGAATCAGTTATACATATACATATATCCCCATATCTCTTCCCTCTTTCATCTCCCTCCCTCCCACCCTCTAGGTGGTCACAAAGCACCGAGCTGATCTCCCTGTGCTATGCGGCTGCTTCCCACTAGCTATCTACCTTACGTTTGGTAGTGTATATATGTCCATGCCACTCTCTCACTTTGTCCCAGCTTACCCTTCCACCTCCCCATGTCCTCAAGTCCATTCTTTACGTCTGCGTCTTTATTCCTGTCCTGCTCCTAGGTTCTTCAGAACCATTTTTTTTTTTTAAGATTCCATATATATGTGTCAGCACATGGTGTTTGTTTTTCTCTTTCTGACTTGCTTCACTCTGTATGACAGACTCTAGGTCCATCCACCTTACTACAAATAACTCAATTTTGTTTCTTTTTATGGCTGAGTAATATTCCATTGTATATATGTGCCACATCTTGTTTATCCATTCATCTGTCGATGGACACTTAGGTTGCTTCTCTCGGGAAGAATTTTAATGAAAATGAACCCAGATTCTTGCATCTTCCCATACCTAGAAAAGCACTAAAATCATTAACTTGAGATACCTGTTCTTTGTGACTAGCAGTAATCTTTAACCAAGGTGTATGCTTGACTGCACATATTTCCTAGCCAAAAATCATATATAAGTTGGCTTCTCTCCTACATCTTCAGAGCAGTTCCTCAGAGCTAAAGAGAGGCTGTCTCCTAAACCATAGTCTTCAATAAAGTATACATTTAAACTCACAACTCTTCTTTAAGTTGACAACTATATAAACAAACCAATATTATCCTCAGCACAAATTGTTTAGATTCTTCACTAACTGGGCAACTAAGTTTCTTTGTCCTTCCTTCCAATTCCTCTAAAATTTATTGTTTCTTTGTCTAAAACTTAGACCACTTCTAACATCCCATTTCTATGAGATGCCATGTGCATGAATTAAAATCTGTTTCTTTTTCTCCTGTTCATCTATCTTGTGTCAATTTTATTATTAGTCCAGCCCCAAGAACTCAGGAGGAGTAGAGGGGGAAAATTCTCTCTCCCCAAGTGTTTCTTAGTATAAGAGGAAGTTTGAGAGAGATGTTTTGAAAGTCTGGATTATGGAATTTCTGGGCTACATTAATGATGAATGGGAACAAAAGGATAGAATAGAAAAGGTGGTGGGATAATAGAAATTGGAACCATATAACTGTAGTAACTCTAAGAAAAATGTCAAGAAGTGAAATGGCAACATTCCATCTTATAAGTTGAGAGTTATTCTATAGAATTTTGAAGAAAAAATATTGATTGTAATTTTAAAAAACACATGGGGATTTAGTTATCAATAAACACAAAATATTGTTTCAATACCAACATCACCAATTTTTTTTTTTTTTTTTTTTTTTTGCAGTATGCAGGCCTCTCACTGTTGTGGGCTCTCCCGTTGTGGAGCACAGGCCCCGGACACACAGGCTTAGCGGCCATGGCTCACAGGCCCAGCCGCTCCGTGGCATGCGGGATCTTCCCGAACCGGGGCATGAACCCGTGTCTCCTGCATCGGCAGGTGGACTCTCAACCACTGCGCCACCAGGGAAGCCCTCACCAACTAATTTTTGAGGATTGCCTTATCAGTGTCTGGAGGGATACTACCATATACTGTATGGGATGGACAGAGGGACATGGGCTCTGTCTGGTCACAATAAGAAGCCATTGAACCTTCATGAGTAGAACAAAACAGCATAGATGTGGTCTCCTGACTTTTATCTCCCATCAAAGTTTAGACCTAAAGGCTTTATCTCCTTTGGGATAACTTTGGGACAGAAGGGGCTCCAAAAAAATTTCATCAGTGTGCTCTACACACTTAGGTGTAATTAAACTTAATTGTTAGAAATTTACATTTCTAACATTTGCATTTGCATTTCAAGATGTATCAGGCACATTTGCATTTCAAGATGTATCAGAATCTCTGGTCAATAATTTTTAGAAAGGCAAACAAGCGCACACACGTGCACGCGCGTGCACACACACACACACCAAGGAATGTTCAGAGTGTGTTTTCAGAGAGGAAATTCTTTGAAAACTGTAAACTAGCAGGTTACCCTGAATGCATGATGCCCCTCTTCATTCACTTCGTTGCCTTACCCCTCCCTGTCCGATCCAGTGTTGCCACAACTAAATGGGTGGAAAGAAATACCTAATTCAGATAGGAAAATTAGGCAAAAAGAGGGAATGAGAGAGAGAGGGAGGAAGGAAGAGAGAAGAAGAGTGAGCGTGGCATGAGGATCAAATACTGGGAATAGAAGAGCTCATATCAAAAGTCAGCCCAAAGAAACATAATGGTTGGTGTGAGGCTGAGGTCCCCTCAAAAACGACTTAGTGTGGCACAATGTGATTTGCAAATTCATATATATATATATATATATACACACACACACACACTATATATATATACACATATATATATATTCTGTGTATCACTACTAGATTTTACATCTCTTTGTTGACTGGATTCTTGAAAGCCTGATGCAGCTGAATTTTCACAATCTTAATATTTTGAAACTGATGTGATGAATCTGATATTTTGAAATTGTCATGTCTCCCTTCCTTCCATGCCCCCTGCCCCCTGTAGGTGTTGATATCTTTAAGGGAAAATCAGCCATTCTTTTACGTTGGCTCCTTTTAACCTTTTTAAAGGTGGCTTATGGCCTTAACTGTCTACTTCACTTGATCATTTTGTCCAGTACAGCATGGCTCATTCTTGGCTTTTCTTCTAAATAGGAGGAAGTATGCATTTGACTGGCCTCAATCGATCATTTGGTCATTTTAAACAACCAAACTGAGCTTTGGGTTGTAATTTGCAGGCTGGCAAATATCTTGAGAGGAGGCTGCTTTCTCCTGAGTTTAGTGAGAATGACTGGCAGGAAGTAGGGCTCCTGTATAACTCTGCTCCTTAAAATCAGGGCAGAAAGAGCAGTTGGGAATTTTATCACCACCTTCAACAACTAATTTGAAAAAAAAAAAAAAAAGCTGCTACTTATCAAGTGTACCACTACAAAGAATCAAAACGAAAAAAATCAATAAAAGATACACTCTTAAAATAACATCCATCATCTTCATATGATGAAAACTCTGTGACTGTGAATTAGACAGTACTTTAAGATGCCTTTGTAAACAAGAATAACTACTTTTTTTCCCTAAGTCAAGAAATAATAGCATACCATTATCAGTAGCAAGTAACAGAAAAGAAATCTGCAAGTGCACAGATAAGACAGACTTTAGATTTAGTTAGATTCAACATGCATCTTACATCAGCAAGGACCCAGTTTGTTTCTTTCTGCTCTGTATTCATCAGTGTCAAATTACACTAAGCTTTGCTCTTTAGGTTCCATGATGATTACCTTTAGCTTCTGAAACAACACACTTCATTGTCCATATCCCAAGAGACTGCAAGATTCCCTTCTATATCCATTGAACAGAAATCTCTGGCTTTACCTTGTTGGGCCCCAGTACCTCAATGGCATATTGATTATTTTGAATTAAAGTTACTTAAGAAATGGAGGATGCAAGAAGGACACTTTGACCCTCCTCTCTCCCTCCCTTAAAGCAAGAAATAAATCTTCCTGTGAAAGGTGCCCTCTCTGTACCAGGAGGTACAAGGACATTCTTATCTCCAGAGACAGGGAATTCAGAGCCAAGAAGCCTATGTAAACAAATTTTGCTACTTCTTTACTAATTTATTATCCAAGCTCAAACTCTGCTTCAATTCCTTACTAATTAACCACCCAAACTTAAGTTTCTGTGTCCTGTCAATTCCTCTCAAATATATTGTTTCTTTTTCTGAAAATACGTAAAAGCTGACTTCTTTGGCCACTTCTTAGCCCCCGTTTCTATGAGACCTCTGTGTTCACAAATTAAAATATGTTTCTTTGCCTCCCATTAATCTGTTTTGTGCTACTTTTATGATTAGTCCAGCCACAAGAACTCAAGAGAGGCAGGGGGGCAGTTTACCCCCCTCCCTGACAACCTGATTGGTAGACTTAAGTGGCCATTCCTGAGCCTCCATCATTGTGGCTGATTGCCAGGCACTGATTTACATAAGCCTAGGTTGTTAAGGTTTCCCTGAAACACTAGCACGGGCAAGGCAGAAGGGACCTTGCTAATTGGACAGGCTCATCAGGGCCCAATACCCGGATATACAGGCAGAATCAGTCCTATCTACTAGTAGATTGCTACAAAATACAAGAGAGTAAGGTGGGTATGCTTATCACATATTAGGAATGTGCAGACATGCCCTGATTTTTATCAGGTGACTACATTGATTACTTAAATTGAAAGCAGTTTCATTTCCGCCACTATGTAGCATTATCAGCAAAAAATTTCATAAATGAACTTTTATTTTCTTATCTCTGAAGTGAAATATTGCCTTCCTTAAAGCATTTTGGTGAGTATCACAGGAGACAATATATCCAAGAAACCTTCATCAATGGAAAAAGAGATGCTTTTAGGAGCCTGCTTTTTAAAAGTATATAGGCACCATTTTGTAAGGTTTTCAATATATTGTATCTTTAAATTTTATTAAAATAGAAACATTTCCATAACAAATAATCTCACTTTTAATGACAAAATTTTAAAATCGTAAGGACTGGAAACTAGTGCAATGTAACAGGACATAATATTTAAATTAGATTTGAAAGGACATTTTCTTCCTAAGTGCTGTGTGAAAAATAATTTAAGAAATAGCAATAAAATTTTCTTTTCAGTTAGAAATGGATACTTCTGGAGAAGCACAGGATGATTAAATAAATGACTGCATTAGAAACACATCTGGAAAAACTTGTAGATTATGGGTTCCATCTATTTTTTACAAGTGTCCTATTATATTTTTGGATATTGATTAAAGATTGGACAATCCAGGCTCTTTGGTGTGGCTAATGGAGGACTCCGGTAGGGCTCATGCCAAGGAGTATTTCCCAGAACATCTGCTGCCAGTGTCCTTGTTCCTTGGTGAGCCACAGGTGCCCCCCGCCTCTGCAGGAGACCCTCCAACACTAACACATACACCAGAAATACATCTACACGTGGAACAACTCCTACAGAACACCTACTGAACGCTGGCAGAAGACCTCAGACCTCCCAAAAGGCAAGAAACTCCCCACGTACCTGGGTAGGGCAAAAGAAAAAAAAATAAACAGAGACAAAAGAATAGGGACGGGACCTGCACCAGTGGGAGGGAGCTGTGAAGGAGGAATGGTTTCCACACACTAGAAGCCCCTTCACGGGCGGAGACTGCGGGTGGTAGATGGGGTAAGCTTCGGAGCTGCGGAGGAGAGCGCGGCAACAGGGGTGCGGAGGGCAAAGAGGAGAGATCCCCACACAGAGGATTGGTACTGACTGGCACTCACCAGCCCGAGAGGCTTGTCTGCTCACCCGCCGGGGCCGGCAGGGCTGGGAGCTGAGGCTTGGGCTTCGGTCGGAGCACAGGGAGGGGACTGGGGTTGGCGGCGTGAACACAGCCTGCAGGGGGTTGGTGCACCACGGCTGGCCGGGAGGGAGTCCGGGAAAAAGTCTGGACCTGCCGAAGAGGCAAGAGACATTTTCTTCCCTCTGTGTTTCCTGGTGCGCGAGGAGAGGGGATTAAGAACACTGCTTAAAGGAGCTCCAGAGACAGGCGCGAGCTGTGGCTAACAGCGCGGACCCCAGAGACGGGCATGAGACGCTAAGGCTGCTGGTGCCGCCACCAGGAAGCCTGTGTGCGAGCACAGGTCACTATCCACATGCCCCTTCCGGGGAGCCTGTGCAGCCCGCCACTGCCAGGGTCCCGGGATCCAAGGACAACTTCCCCGGGAGAACACACGGCGCGCCTCAGGCTGTTGCAATGTCATGTTGGCCTCTGCCGTCGCAGGCTCGCGCCACACTCCGTACCTGTCCCTCCCCCTGGCCTGAGTGAGCCTGAGCCCCCGAATCAGCGGCTCGTTTAACCCCGTCCTGTCTGAGTGAAGAACAGACGCCCTCTGGCGACCTACACGCAGAGGTGGGGCCAAATCCAAAGCTGAACCCCAGTAGCTGTGCGAACAAAGAAGACAAAAGGAAATCTCTCCCAGCAGCCTCAGGAACAGCAGACTAAATCTCCACAATCAACTTGATGTATCCTGCATCTGTGGAATACCTGAATAGACAATGAATCATCCCAAATTCAGGAGGTGGACTTTGAGAGCAAGATTTATGATTTTTTCCCCTTTTCCTCTTTTTGTGAGTGTGTATGTGTATGCTTCTGTGTGAGATTTTGTCTGTATAGCTTTGCTTTCACCATTTGTCCTAGGGTTCTTTCCGTCCACTTTTGTTTTTTTCTTTAAAAAAATTTTTTTCCTTAATAATGTTTTATTTTAATAACTTTATCTTACTTTATTTTCTTTCTTTCTCTTTCTTTCTTTCTTTTCTTTCTTTTCTTTCTTTCTTTCTTCGTTTCTTTCTTTCTTCGTTTCTTTCTTTCTACTTTTTCTCCCTTTTATTCTGAGATGTGTGGATGAAAGGCTCATGGTGCTGCAGCAAGGAATCAGTGCTGTGCCTCTGAGGTGGGAGAGCCAACTTCAGGACACTGGTCCACAAGAGACCTCCCAGCTCCACATAATATCAAACAGCGAAAATCTCCCAGAGATCTCCATCTCAACACCAGCACCCAGCTTCACTCATCAACCAGCAAGCTACAGTGCTGGACAGCCTATGCCAAACAACTAGCAAGACAGGAACACAACCCCACCCATTAGCAGAGAGGCTGCCTAAAATCATAGTAAGTCCACAGACACCCCAAAACACACCACAAGACGTGGACCTGCCCACCAGAAAGACAAGATCCAGCCTCATCCACCAGAACACAGGCACTAGTCCCCTCTACCAAGAAGCCTACACAACCCACTGAACCAACTTTAGCCACTGGGGACAGATACCAAAAACAATGGGAACTACAAACTGCAGCCTGCAAAAAGGAGACCCCAAACACAGTAAGATAAGCAAAATGAGAAGACAGAAAAACACACAGCAGATGAAGGAGCAAGATAAAAACCCACCAGACCTAACAAATGAAGAGGAAATAGGCAGTCGACCTGAAAAAGAATTCAGAATAATGATAGTAAAGATGATCCAAAATCTTGGAAATAGAATAGACAAAATGCAAGAACATTTAACAAGGACCTAGAAGAACTAAAGATGAAACAACCAATGATGAACAACACAATAAATGCAATTAAAAATACTCTAGATGGGATCAATAGCAGAATAACTGAGGCAGAAGAATGGATAAGTGACCTGGAAGATAAAATAGTGGAAATAACTACTGCAGAGCAGAATAAAGAAAAAAGAATGAAAAGAACTGAGGACAGTCTCAGAGACCTCTGGGACAACATTAAACGCACCAACATTCGAACTATAGGGGTTCCAGAAGAAGAAGAGAAAAAGAAAGGGACTGAGAAAATATTTGAAGAGATTGTAGTTGAAAACTTCCCTAATATGGGAAAGGAAATAGTTAATCAAGTCCAGGAAACACAGAGAGTCCCATACAGGATAAATCCAAGAAGAAATACGCCAAGACACATACTAATCAAACTGTCAAAAATTAAATACAAAGAAAACATATTAAAAGCAGCAAGGGAAAAATAACACACAAGGGAATCTCCATAAGGTTAACAGCTGATGTTTCAGCAGAAACTCTGCAAGCCAGAAGGGACAGGTAGGACTTACTTAAAGTGATGAAGGAGAAAAACCTACAACCAAGATTACTCTACCCAGCAAGGATCTCATTCAGATTTGATGGAGAAATTAAAACCTTTACAAACAAGCAAAAGCTGAGAGAATTCAGCACCACCAAACCAGCTTTACAACAAATGCTAAAGGAACTTCTCTAGGCAAGAAGCACAAGAGAGGGCTTCCCTGGTGGCGCAGTGGTTGAGAGTCCACCTGCCGATGCAGGGGACACAGGTTTGTGCCACGGTCCAGGAAGATCCCACAGGCTGCGGAGCGGCTGGGCCTGTGAGCCATGGTCGCCAAGCCTGCGTGTCCGGAGCCTGCGCTCCACAACGAGAGAGGCCACAACAGTGAGAGGCCCGCGTACCACAAAAAAAAAAAAAAAAAAGCAGAAACACAAAAGAAGGAAAAGACCTACAATAACAAACCCAAAACAATTAAGAAAATGGGAATTGGAACATACATATCCATCATTACCTTAAATGTAAATGGATTAAATGCTCCCACCAAAAGACACAGACTGGCTGAATGGATACAAAAACAAGACCCATATATATGCTGCCTACAAGAGACCCACTTCAGACCCAGAGACACATACAGACTGAAAGTAAGGTGATGGAAAAAGATATTCCATGCAAATGGAAACCAAAAGAAAGCTGGAGTAGCAATTCTCATATCAGACAAAATAGACTTTAAACTAAAGACTATTAGAAGAGACAAAGAAGGACACTACATAATCATCAAGCGATCAAACCAAGAAGAAGATATAACAATTGTAAATATTTATGCACCCAACATAGGAGCACCTCAATACATAAGGCAAATACTAACAGCCATAAAAGGGGAAATCGACAGTAATATATTCATAGTAGGGGACTTTAACACCCCACTTTCACCAATGGACAGATCATCCAAAATGAAAATATATGAGGAAACACAAGCTTTAAATGACACATTAAACAAGATGGACTTAATTGATATTTATAGGTCATTCCATCCAAAAACAACAGAATACACATTTTTCTCAAGTGCTCATGGAACATTCTTCAGGATAGATCGTATCTTGGGTCACAAATCAAGCCTTGATAAATTTAAGAAAATTGAAATTGTATCAAGTATCTTTTCCGACCACAATGCTATAAGACTAGATATCAATTACAGGAAAAGATCTGTAAAAAATACAAACACATGGAGGCTAAACAATACACTACTTAATAATAAAGTGATCACTGAAGAAATCAAAGAGGAAATAAAAAAATACCTAGAAACAAATGACAATGGAGACACGACAACCCAAAACCTATGGGATGCAGCAGCAAAAGCAGTTCTAAGAGGAAAGTTTATAGCAATACAATCCTACCTTAAGAAACAGGAAACATCTCGAATAAACAACCTAACCTTGCACCTAAAGTAATTAGAGAAAGAAGAAAAAAAAAAAAAACCCAAAGGTAGCAGAAGGAAAGAAATCATAAAGATCAGATCAGAAATAAATGAAAAAGAAATGAAGGAAACTATAGCAAAGATCAGTAAAACTAAAAGCTGGTTCTTTAAGAAGATAAACGAAATTGATAAACCATTAGCCAGACTCATCAAGAAAAAAAGGGAGAAGACTCAAATCAATAGAATTAGAAATGAAAAAGGAGAAGTAACAACTGACACTGCAGAAATACAAAGGATCATGAGAGATTACTACAAGCAACTCAATGCCAATAAAATGGACAACCTGGAAGAAATGGACAGATTCTTAGAAATGCACAAGTGCCAAGACTGAATAGGAAGAAATAGTAAATATGAACAGACCAATCACAAGCACTGAAATTGAAACTGTGATTAAAAATCTTCCAACAAACAAAAGCCCAGGACCAGATGGCTTCACAGGTGAATTCTATCAAACATTTAGAGAAGAGCTAACACCTATCCTTCTCAAACTCTTCCAAAATATAGCAGAGGGAGGAACACTCCCAAACTCATTCTACAAGGCCACCATCACCCTGATACCAAAACCAGACAAGGATGTCACAAAGAAAGAAAACTATAGGCCAATATCACTGATAAACATAGATGCAAAAATCCTCAACAAAATACTAACAAACAGAATCCAACAGCACATTCAAAGGATCATACACCATGAACAAGTGGGGTTTATTCCAGGAATGCAAGAATTCTTCAATAGACGCAAATCAATCAACGTGATACACCATATTAACCAACTGAAGGAGAAAAACCATATGATCATCTCAATAGATGCAGAAAAAGCTTTTGACAAAATTCAACATCCATTTATGATAAAAACCCTGCAGAAAGTAGGCATAGAGGGAACTTTCCTCAACAAAATAAAGGCCATATATGACAAACCCACAGCCAACATCGTCCTCAATGGTGAAAAACTGAAAGCATTTCCACTAAGATCAGGAACAAGACAAGGTTGCCCACTCTCAGCACTCTTATTCAACATAGTTTTGGAAGGTTTAGCCACAGCAATCAGAGAAGAAAAGGAAATAAAAGGAATCCAAATCAGAAAAGAAGAAGTAAAGCTGAAACTGTTTGCAGATGACATGATACTATACATAGAGAATCCTAAAGATGCTACCAGAAATCTACTAGAGCTAATCAATGAATTTGGTAAAGTAGCAGGATACAAAATTAATGCACAAGAAATCTCTGGCATTCCTATACACTAATGATGAAAAATCTGAAAGCGAAATCAAGAAAACACTCCCATTTACCATTGCAACAAAAAGAATAAAATATCTAGGAATAAACCTACCTAAGGAGACAAAAGACCTGTATGCAGAAAATTATAAGACACTGATGAAAGCAATTAAAGATGATACAAATAGATGGAGAGATATACCATGTTCTTGGACTGGAAGAATCAACATTGTGAAAATGACTATACTACCCAAAGCAATCTACAGATTCAATGCATTCCCTATCAAATTACCACTGGCATTTTTCACAGAACTAGAACAAAAAATTTCACAATTTGTATGGAAACACAAAAGACCCCGAATACCCAAAGCAATGTTGAGAAGGAAAAACGGAGCTGGAGGAATCAGGCTCCCTGACTTCAGACTATACTACAAAGCTACAGTAATCAAGACAGTATGGTACTAGCATAAAAACAGAAAGATCAATGGAACAGGATAGAAAGCCTAGAGATAAACCCACCCACATATGGTCACCTTATCTTTGATAAAGGAGGCAGGAATGTACAGTGGAGAAAGGACAGCTTCTTCAATAAGTGGTGCTTGCAAAACTGGACAGCTACATGTAAAAGTATGAGTTAAAACACTTCCTAACACCATACACAAAAAAAAGCTCAAAATGGATTAAATACCTAAATGTAAAGCCCGAAACTATCAAACTCTTTGAGGAAAACATAGGCAGAACACTCTATGACATAAATCACAGCAAGATCCTTTTTGACCCACCTCCTAGAGAAATGGAATTAAAAACAAAAATAAACAAATGGGACCTAATGAAACTTCAAAGCTTTTGCACAGCAAAGGAAACCATAAACAAGACCAAAAGACAACCCTCAGAATGGGAGAAAATATTTACAAATGAAGCAACTGACAAAGGATTAATCTCCAAAATTTATAAGCAGCTCATGCAGCTCAATAACAAAAAAACAAACAACCCAATCCAAAAATGGGCAGAAGACCTAAATAGACATTTCTCCAAAGAAGATATACAGACTGCCAACAAACGCATGAAAGAATGCTCAACATCATTAATCATTAGAGAAATGCAAATCAAAACTACAATGAGATATCACCTCACACCAGTCAGAATGGCCATCATCAAAAAATCTAGAAACAATAAATGCTGCAGAGGGTGTGGAGAAAAGGGAACCCTCTTGCACTGCTGGTGGGAATGTGAATTGGTACAGCCACTATGGAGAACAGTATGGAGGTTCCTTAAAAAACTACAAATAGAACTACCATATGACCCAGCAATCCCACTACTGGGCATGTACCCTGAGAAAACCATCATTCAAAAAGAGTCATGTACCAAAATGTTCATTGCAGCTCTATTTACAATAGCCCGGAGATGGAAACAACCTAGTGTCCATCATCGGATGAATGGATAAAGAAGATGTGGCACATATATACAATGGAATATTACTCTGCCATAAAAAAGTGAAATTGAGTTATTTGTAGTGAGGTAGATGGACCTAGAGTCTGTCATACAGAGTGAAGTCAGAAAGAGAAAGACAAATACCGTATGCTAACACATATATATGGAATCTAAGAAAAAAAAAAAGTCATGAAGAACCTAGGGGTAAGATGGGAATAAAGACACAGACCTACTAGAGAATGGACTTAAGGATATGGGGAGGGGGAAGGGTAAGCTGTGACAAAGTAAGAGAGTGGCATGGACATATATACACTGCCAAACATAAAATAGATAGCTTGTGGGAAGCAGCTGCATAGCACAGGGAGATCAGCTCGGTGCTTTGTGACCACCTGGATGGGTGGGATAGGGAGGGTGGGAGGGAGGGTGACACAACAGGGCGGAGATATGGGAACATATGTATATGTATAACTGATTCAGTTTGTTATAAAGCAGAAACTAACACACCATTTTAAAGCAATTATACTCCAATAAAGATGTAAAAAAAAAAAAAAAAGATTGGAAAATCCAGAACAAAATGTTTCCAAAAGAAAAAGTTGTCTTAGAGGATAGATTTATCACCATTGTAATTGGAAGTTTATATCTATTAGTTCCAAAAACAAGTCATATCTTTAAAAAAAAAAGTGAGAAGGTATTAACTTCCAAATCCCTCCACACACACTACAGTCTTGTTAAACTACGTGTGTGTGTACATATATATTTATATATAAATAAAACTATGTGTGTGTATATATGTATGCGGACACATGCCTATATATAAATTTTAGCTAAATAGTTCATTTATACTTAATCTTTATAGAGTAAATAATCCTTTAATATTACTATTTATTAATGACACAGTTGCCATATTTGCCCCTCTAAAAAATACCAGCATTATTCTGGTCTTCCAATCAATAAGAATGAAATTGTAATACTTATTATTCATGATATGCCAGAACAATCTGAAACTTTATTAGGATGTTTAACCATAAAAAATCTAAACAGATTACTTTTTATGGAGCAAAATATTTATACCCTGTGTTGAATATGTAATTGGTAAATGCATGCACACTTCCATATTTCATAATTAGACTTCCATCTTAATTTCACAGCAACTGATTGCTAATGATTCTGGGAATTAACTTAGTAAGAGCAGGCAGTTCTAGGGACAGAGGGCTTGATTAATTTGAGGACGTAGAACAGTTTTATGTTTGAGATGTTTGTGATTTATATAGCCTTGGATATAGCAAGAAAACATGCTTTAAAAGTCTAGAAAACAGCAACTCATTAAGCTTCCTATAATTATATGGCAAATGTACAATGGTTCATAATCTGGGAAGCTAATATTGGCCTTATCAGAATTGAAAGTACTTTAAAATAGCATAGATAGGGCTTCCCTGGTGGCGCAGTGGTTGGGAGTCCGCCTGCCGATGCAGGGGACGCGGGTTCGTGCCCCGGTCCGGGGGGATCCCACGTGCCGCGGAGCGGCTGGGCCCGTGGGCCATGGCCGCTGAGCCTGCGCGTCCGGAGCCTGTGCTCCGCAGTGGGAGAGGCCACAGCAGTGAGAGGCCCACGTACCGCAAAAAAAAAAAAATAATAAAAAAAATAAAAAAAATGGCATAGATAAAATAAATACAATTACACTACATAGACTTTTTAAATTTTTTTTTTTTTTTTTTGCGGTACGTGGGCCTCTCACTGCTGTGGCCTCTCCCACTGCGGAGCACAGGCTCCGGACGCGCAGGCTCAGCGGCCATGGCCCACGGGCCCAGCCGCTCCGCGGCACGTGGGATCCCCCCGGACCGGGGCACGAACCCGCGTCCCCTGCATCGGCAGGCGGACTCCCAACCACTGCGCCACCAGGGAAGCCCTACATAGACTTTTTTAGGCATGTTGGCTAAAATTTTTAATCATAAAGAATAGGTTTGAATCCCAGCAGTAATTCTTATTAGCTATATGAATTTCAGAACCTCCCTGGGCTTCTATTTCCTCCACTACAAACAGAAGATAATGAGATCTATTTTATAGCAGTGTAGTGAGAATAAAATAATGTAATGTATATCAGCCTCTCAGTGCTTACCCGGAATGTCATAAATGCACAAAGAAATGGCAGTTTCTGTTTTAATTTATTAAATAAATACACGTACTAAGGAAGACATTTGTGATAGTCAGAAATAAGACAAAATAGTCATGTGAAATCTGTACTCCAAACTACTTTCTAATATTAAAAATCATTTAAGTTATACACATACATAAATATGTGTATATAATTATCATATATAACCTTACTTTTCTACTATTCTTTAGGACCATATTACCTATGGGAGATTTGAAAAATGATAATAAAAAGTGCTTTCCATCAAGGAGTTCACACTCTCACATTGTCATTTGGAAGCTACATTTTTACATAAAAACACAAATACAAAATAGAACTACAATATAGGTCCAGAGTTGAGAGAGATCCATTCTAACTGAACAGTCTGAATACGGTACATTTTTTTAACAACACAAAATTAGACAGTTGAAAGATTTCAGTGATTGATCCACTCTTGTACTGAAGACTGTTCTATTTATGAAGGGAATCAATATGCGGGGTCGGGGGGAGCAGTGTTTTCTTCTAAATAAGAGCTTCAGGGAAACTTATCCTTTAAGTACATTTATTTCAGGACATTTGACTGCATTTGCTGTTCAAAAGTGAAAATAAAAAGCTTTTAAACTAAAAGCTTATATACATAAAGTTTCACCATATAAAAGAGATCATACAGTATTTAGAAATCAAAACTGCCATGAGGTATCATGTCACTCTGGTCAGAATGGCCATAATCAACACTACAAATAAATGCTGGAGAGGGTGTGAAGAAAAAGGAACCCTCCTACACTGTTGGTGGGAATGTAAATTGTATAGCCTCTATGGAGAACAGTATGGAGGCTCCTTAAAACACTAAAAATACAGGTACTATATGATCTTGCAATCCCACTGTTGGACATATATCTGGGAAAAACCATAATTCAAAAAGGTACACACACCTCAATGTTCATTGCAGCACTATTTACAACAGCCAAGACATGAAAGCAACCTAAATGTCTAAACAGATGTCTAAACCTAAATGTCTATCAACAGATGAATGGATAAAGAAGATGTTGTATATGTATACAATGGAATATTACTCAGCCGTAAAAAAAGAATGAAATAATGCCATTTGCAGCAACATGGATGGACCCAGAGATTCTCACACTGAGTGAAGTAAGCCAGACAGAGAAAGACAAATATCATATGATATAGCTTATATGTGGAATCTAGAAAAAATAATGCAAATGAACTTATATACAAAACAGAAATAGAGCCACAGACATAGAAAACAAACTTTTGGTTATCAAAGGGGAAAGAAGGGGAGGAGAAATAAATTAGGAGATTGGGATTAACATATACAGACTACTATATATAAAATAGGTAACTGAAAAGGACCTACTGTACAGCACAGGGAACTATACTTCATATTTAGTAATAAGCTATAAGGAACAAGAATCTGAAAAAAAATATACGTATGGATAACTGAAACATTTTGTTGTATACCTGAGAATAACACAACATTGTAAATCAGCTATATTTAAAAAAAAGGAAAAAGAAATTGAGGTCTTTAGAAGCTGGGCTTTCCTGCATGTGAGGGCAGGTCTATTTCTAGCTAAACATTCTGGCCAACCTTGGTGGGTCCCAGACTCCCATATTTGTCTTCCTCGTTTCTTGAACCTTAAAAGCAGAAATGACTTTTTAGTTGATGTACAATGTTGTGTTACTTTCTGCTGTACAACAAAGTGAATCAGTTATACATATAAGTACAATCCACTGTCTTCTAGACTCCATTCCCATATTGGTCATTACACAGCACTGAATAGAGTTCCCTGTGCTATAGAGTAGGTTCTTATTAGTTATCTTTTATATATAGTAGTGTGTATATGTCAACCCCAATCTCCCAATTTAACCCCCCACCTTTCCCTCCTGGTAACCATAAGTTTGTTTTCTACATCTGTGACTCAGTTTCTGTTTTGTAAATAGGTTCATTTGCACCATTTTTTTAGATTCCACATATAAGTGATATATGAAGAAATGAGTCAATTTTAACATAGTAAAATTCAGTAGTTCTTTCCTAGGTTGTTTGCTTTATTCATGCCTTTTTTTAAAGAAATTTATCTTCATCATGAAATAATAAAAATTCTTTATTCTTACAGAGTTTTGTGTTGTTGTTGTTATTTTGGTGGGGAGGAGGGACACATTTATATCTCTAATCCATTTAGATATTCTGTCTTTAGATTTCAGTAATTTCTCTCTAAGTATATTCATCTTTCTCCACTGAGTGGAGACCACCTTAATCCAATCAGGAAATGAGTCCAACGTGAGTGGGCTTCTGTGTGGGATTCTACCTGTGGTTTGTCCCTCTTCTTAGAGTATAGCCTTCTGGGACTTTTAGCAGAGGGACTCGTCCATCCACCAGGACGCCTCCCCTGAAGTCCTGAACCCAAGTATCTGTCTCTACAATGCACTGAAGTTCTCTTTTCTGGGGTTTTTCCAAACTTGCACTGCAGTCTTCCACCCAAAGCAGGTTGAGAATGCAGAAAATGTCTTGAAGGCATAATTGGCTGTGTATTTAAGTCCATGTAAGCCTCCAATTTTGTTACTCCCACCCAGCAAAACTGCTAAAAGTTCTGTTACTTTTATTGCCCTTTACCAGACTTCTGCTTCCATAAAGCTCGGATTCTCAGACTCTTGCCGCAGCCCAGAATCAATAAATGCCCCTAGAAAGAAGCAACCTCATAAGGATGGTTAACACCTCAAGGTTCTCTTCTCTGGAAACTTAGCCTCTCTTGTATTCTTCACATCAACATTAAACAAACTATTTTTTAATTTATCCTGGCTTTCTAGTTGTTCTCCACCAGATATATGGTCTACCACAACCAGTTTTGTTCTACACAGAAATGGATATCCTGTGTTGAATGTTATCAGATTACTTCTCTAAGTTTACTGAAAAAAACAGCATGTATTTTCTTACTTAATCTGGAGGATTGGGTTTTTTTAATTGTCAATTACCTTTACATTTCCTAGATAAATCCATGTTTGTTATTAATTTTAATGCATCTATCTTTATTATTTTCTTTTTTCTAAATGTACTGAGTTTAGTTATTCTTACATCTTAAGTTGGAAGCTTAACTCATGAAGCTTTACCCTTTCCTCTTTTTAGTATAAATACTCAAATCTAAAATTATACCATAAACAATTTTTAATAAATTTTCTTATGCTTTAGGAAGAAAATGAGTTCATTTGTATTGAGTCTAATTGGTGACAGTCAAAACCATAAAAACCATAAACTCACCTGGAGAAAGAAAAATGTAGAATATTCAAAGATAAGCCAAGGATCAAGTCCCTGGGGATACCAGAGTACTAGATGAAGAGAGAAAGAAAATCTTGAAAGTAGACCAGAGCATTACATTGAGAGAGAAACAACAGTACAACAATTATCACCCTGTGTAACTGATTTTCCAAGTCTGATTTTCCTTTTGTATCCCTGGAAGCTAAAATGTGACTGAGTTTCTTTTTTTGAGGGGATATAAACCATGTTTTTATTTTAAAAACCTCAGCATTAAGGATGAATTAGACCTTCCTTGAATCCAGTACTTAGTACAATGCTTGGTATGTAATATAAACTTAATAATTATTACATAAATGAATAAATATTCTGTAGAAATTAGACATACTCAAAAGTATAGATTTAGGACAATAATAACTAGAGCCAATCTCAATTATAATGTGGATTCAGCTATGACTTAAGTCAAAGTTCACAGTGTAGATTATTTTCAGTAAATGCCTGCTTATTCCCACTAGTCTCTATTGCTCTGAATCACAGCATTTTATGGAAGATGGACTCAGGGGAAATGAATGTTTTTCTGATATTCTTTATCCAGGTGGGGATATGGGTGCTACAAACATTTCTCCCTCAGCTCAAAAATGGGACTCAGTACTGTCCCCTAAGCGAGGCTGCTGTCTATACTGCTTGAGTGTTACAATTTATGTACCAACACTCTAAAGCCATAAAATCAATTCAGGATTTGAGTTGCCTCGTCACTGTGAAGACAGAATATCATGAGCAATGAAGGCTTAAGGTCCTATAACTTCACAAGAAAACTCTTGAGAGGCAGATCTGTACTATAATTAAGGATGTAACACTTCACTTCTCTAAATTGGTAGTGGTTTCCAAAATCTCACTTAGTTTCATTTTCCAAGAAGTGGTTCTCTGATGCACTCAGAAAGTGAGACACCTTTTTTCTGCTTGCAGAAAAAGGCCAATCATCGATGGGGTTATTTATGGGAACTTGATACTCCAGTACAACTGAATTGTTAAAACAGCCTAAGCAAAGTTTATTCTGATGATTCATTTCCTTGGGTGAAAAACTATGGTAGTCTGATTGTTATTTTATTCTAGTACATCTCAGAGGAGTAATAAAAAATTTAGTTGGTATACAGGTTTATACAGGTATTTTTTAAAGAAAGAAAAAGTCTTTTCTTACGTAGAAAAGGATCTTTCTTTGCACAGCTTTCCTCAAGAACGCATAAGTTTTGGAATGATAGAGACTGAATATGAATGCCATCTCCACTGTATCAGTTACTAAGCAAACTTGAGCAAGTTACTAGGCCTCTCTGAGCCCAATTCCTCTACTTTAAAACAAGAGAATAGTAAAAATGACTAGCACACTTGGTTTCTTGATGGGGATATGAGATAATGAATGCAATTTGTTATGCAAATAAAAATGCATTCTACAAATTATTAATGTAATTTCCTAGTAAGCTCTTTTGCTTATAACCAAGTAGCCATGTGTCCCTGTTCTATATGCAGCTTAAATCACAGTCTTCCAAACTAAGCAAGATAGCAATTGTTAGAAACCTCCACCCCTACCCCCCACTGGAGTAAGAGTTCTGTTTTAAAGCATGGTATCATTTTTGCCCCAAATGACATATCCTTCCTAAGTGAGTTGATTTGTATGTATCTAGTTATATTTGGTGTGAATTTTACTGTTGCCCAAGGGGCTGATATCCAGTTTACATATGTTCCTGTGCATTTATTTGAGAAGGAGGGAATGTTAAGGCAGTATTTCCTGTATGAATATTTCAAATATCAATCCCATTCAAAATAGAAACTTAAAGGACTGATGTTTAAACTTGTATCCTCTTTTTAATAAAGTTCACAAAAGATGTATTTTCCTACAAATAATATTTTTTTAAAAATTGGACTACAAGGAACTCGGCACTAAAAATTGCTTTGTAAATTTCTTGACTTTAAGAAGAGGAATATGAGCTGAACTTTCTAGACAGAAATTTCCAGAGACCAGTCTGTCTTTGACCTTCGGGTTCTTTTATTCACCTCAAATTTTACTGAACCACAATTTTGTGCCAAGCACTGGAACAAGAGTGTCCAGTGGCAGGAGGGCTTGTTTATGATTTAGGATAGCCAGAAATGTGACATGGCTCAGTTTCCTTGTCTCTACAACAGGTGATATCATTTCTTATTCACTAGGCTAATTTTTGTGAGGAACAAATGAACTACTGTGTAACGGGGTGTTTTATAAGCATTAATTTAACCAGGATAGTTTGCCAGAATCTCAAAAACATACCATACCTTAAAGAATATTGGTTTGCACATCTTCCCAGCTATATGGAGATATAATAGACACACAACGTTGTGTAAGTGTACAGTGTACAACGTGTGGACTTGACACATTTATATACTGTTACACCTCCATCTCATCACTTAATTACCTTTATTTTTTAGAACACTTAAGATCTACTCTCTTAGCAACATTCAAGCACATAATAAAGTACTATTAGCTATAATCACCATTGTTATACTTTAGATCCCCAGAATTTGTTAATTTTGACTTATTTCAGTAGGTAAAGGTGGTTCTGTTTTTGAGAACTGCATATGCAAAACATTATTGTGTAGGAGAGATTTGTCATTTCATTTGTCTAAGTTATTTTTCAAATAACAATTGAGTTCTCCATTCTCATGAGCAATTTGGAAAACAAAAAATAAAATCCTGTTTTTGCCAATCCCACCATTCTTCGAAACACTGTTTAACCAGGTTAGAGGCACCTGCCTGTGACTCTAAGCATCTTTCCCAGTGAATTCGGTCTCACCTCCTGCTGAGTAAAAAAGCAGATTCAATTACTGGCAGATTAGATGTCACTCCTTGCCCCTACCCTGCCCTTCCCCTTCCTCTGGCAAAGGGAGGAAAAAAATGATCAGCTTCTGGCTGCTGTAAAGCAGGGTCATCAGACCGCGGCCAGTTTACCAGAGCGCACGGGGTCATCGCTGGGCATCCACTCCATCTCCACCTCTAGCACCAGTGACAACAAGCCCCCTGGGCTCCTCCGGAGTGGAGGCGCCCAGCAATCTCTGACAGGCTCACCTCGCGGGTGGCATCACTTCTGGAGCTCACTGCCAGCTCCCAGAGCCTGCCCTTGCGAGGCATCCTTCCGTTTGTCCATCACTATCTGTCCGCTGCTGGAGGCGCTCATGGCCAGCCAGGGACAAAACCCGGCACCAAGAAGTGACAGGATCCAGAGGAGGAGAGAGAGTGAGGCAAGGAGGGAAGGAGGACCCAAGCAGGCAACAAGCATGAAATTCAGCCCAGCGCACTACTTGCTGCCTTCTGCCGGCACTGGTCCTCAGCGCTGATCCTCAGCACCAGGTGAGTCCAAGACCATGAACGACCTGAGCCAAAGGACGCTGCCAGTAGGTTGGTCCTACCGTAGGTCCCCTGTGGGGCCCAAGGACAGACACTTCAGCTGTTTGCATCTTCCACCTCAAATCCGGGCCCTTGGGGGAACGGAGCCCATTTTATCTGCCCCAGCCCGTTATGAGAAAAGTCAGTACTCTTTCCAGTGAGAGATCCAAACTTTCCCTTCCAAAGACGTGTTTCTGAATTATGGGTTGTTTTTTTTTCAAATTACGGTTTTCCCTGGATATATGCCCATAATTCAAAAAGATACATGCACCCCAATGTTCACTGCAGCACTATTTACAACAGCCAAGACACAGAAGCAACCTATGGAATGGATAAAGAAGATGTGGTACATATATACAATGGAATATTACTCAGCCATTAAAAAGAACAAAATAATGCCATTTGCAGCAACATGGATGGACCTAGAAATTCTCAAACAGAGAGAAGTAGGTCAGACAGAGAAAGACAAACATCATATGATATCACTTCTATGTGGAATCTAAAAAAAGGCTACAAATGAACTTATCTACAAAACAAAAATAGAGTTACAGACGTAGAAAATAAACTTACGGTTACCAGGGGGTAAGTGACGGAGGGATAAACTGGAAGATTCGGATTGACATATACACACTGCTATACATAAAATAGATAATAAGGACCTACTGTATAGCACAGGGAACTCTACTCAACATTATAATGGCCTATATGGGAAAAGAATCTTAAAAAATAGTGGATATATGTATATGTATAACTGATTCATTTTCCTGGACACCTGAAACTAATACAACATTGTAAATCAAGTATACCCCCAAAGAATAACTTAAAAAAGAAAAATTTTTTATCTTTTTTAAATTTTTTATCAGTTTTTTTTTTACATCTTTATTGGAGTATAATTGCTTTACAATGGTGTGTTAGTTTCTGCTTTATAACAAAGTGAATGTTATACATATACATATGTTCCCATATCTCCTCCCTCTTGCGTCTCCCTCCCTCACACCCTCCCTATCCCACCCCTCTAGGTAGTCACAAAGCACCGAACTGATCTCCCTGTGCTATGCGGCTGCTTCCCACTAGCTATCTATTTTACGTTTGGTAGTGTATATATGTCCATGCCACTCTCGCTTTGTCACAGCTTACCCTTCCCCCTCCCCATTTCCTCAAGTCCATTCTCTAGTAAGTCTGTGTCTTTATTCCTGTCTTACCCCTAGGTTCTTCATGACATTTTTTTTCCTTAAATTCCATATATATGTGTTAGCATACAGTCTTTGTTTTTCTCTTTCTGACTTATTTCACTCTGTATGACAGACTCTAGGTCCATCCACCTCATTACAAATAGCTCAATTTCGTTTCTTTTTATGGCTGAGTAATATTCCATTGTATATATGTGCCACATCTTCTTTATCCATTCATCCGATGATGGACACTTAGGTTGTTTCCATCGCTGGGCTATTGTAGATAGAGCTGCAATGAACATGTTGGTACATGACTCTTTTCGAATTATGGTTTTCTCAGGGTATATGCCCAGTAGTGGGATTGCTGGGTCATAGGGTAGTTCTATTTGTAGTTTTTTAAGGAACCTCCATACTGTTCTCCATAGTGGCTGTACCAATTCACATTCCCACCAGCAGTGCAAGAGGGTTCCCTTTTCTTCACACCCTCTGCAGCATTTATTGTTTCTAGATTTTTTTGATGATGGCCATTCTGACTGGTGTGAGGTGATACCTCATTGTAATTTTAATTTGCATTTCTCTAATGATTAATGATGTTGAGCATAATCTTTCATGTGATTGTTGGCAGTCTGTATATTTTCTTTGGAGAAATGTCTATTTAGGTCTTCTGCCCATTTTTGGATTGGGTTGTTTGTTTTTTTGTTATTGAGCTGCATGAGCTGCTTATAAATTTTGGAGATTAATCCTTTGTCAGTTGCTTCATTTGTAAATATTTTCTCCCATTCTGAGGGTTGTCTTTTGGTCTTGTTTATGGTTTCCTTTGCTGTGCAAAAGCTTTGAAGTTTCATTAGGTCCCATTTGTTTATTTTTGTTTTTATTTCCATTTCTCTAGGAGGTGGGTCAAAAAGGATCTTGCTGTGATTTCTGTCATAGAGTGTTCTGCCTATGTTTTCCTCTAAGAGTTTGATAGTTTCTGGCCTTACATTTAGGTCTTTAATCCATTTTGAGCTGATTTTTGTGTATGGTGTTAGGGAGTGATCTAATCTCACACTTTTACATGTACCTGTCCAGTTTTGCCAGCACCACTTATTGAAGAGGCTGTCCTTTCTCCACTGTACATTCCTGCCTCCTTTATCAAAGATAAGATGACCATATGTGCGTGGGTTTATCTCAGGGCTTTCTATCCTGTTCCATTGATCTATCTTTCTGTTTTTGTGCCAGTACCATACTGTCTTGATTACTGTAGCTTTGTAGTATAGTCTGAAGTCAGGGAGCCTGAAGTCAGGGAGCAGCTCCGTTTGGAAACAACCTAAGTGTCCATCATCGGATGAATGGATAAAGAAGATGTGGTACATATATACAATGGAATATTACTCAGCCATAAAAAGAAATGAAATTGAGCTATTTGTAATGAGGTGGATGGACCTAGAGTCTGTCATACAGAGTAAAGTAAGTCAGAAAGAGAAAGACAAATACCGTATGCTAACAAGAGTAAAGTAAGTCAGAAAGAGAAAGACAAATACTGTATGCTAACACATATATATGGAATTTAAGAAAAAAATTAAAAATGTCATGAAGAAACTAGGGGTAAGACAGGAATAAAGACACAGACCTACTAGAGAATGGACTTAAGGAAATGGGGAGGGGGAAGGGTAAGCTGTGACAAAGCGAGAGAGTGGCATGGACATATATACACTACCAAACGTAAAATAGCTAGCTAGTGGGAAGCAGCCGCATAGCACAGGGAAATCAGTTCGGTGCTTTGTGACCACCTAGAGGGGTGGGATAGGGAGGGTGGGAGGGAGGGAGACACAAGAGGGAAGAGATATGGGAACATATGTATATGTATAACTGATTCAGTTTGTTATAAAGCAGAAACTAACACACCATTGTAAGCCAATTATACTCCAATAAAGATGAAAAAAAAAAGTGTCATCCTAACCCTGTCATCTACAATTTAGATAGGCTATAGATAAGAGCATTGACTTCTAGGCTCAAATACTGTCTATGCAACTTACTAGTTTTTTGACCTTAAGCAAGTCATTTTAACCTCTATGTGCTTTACCTTCTTCATCAACAAAATGGAGAAAATACTATTATTGCTTTCTGTATAGAGTTGTTGTATGGATTATGTATGGAACGACCTTAAAACAATGAAAGCTATTTTTTTCTCCCTTAAAGTCCTCCCCCCTTTCTAACTGATGTTGTCCTCAACTTAACAAGGTACAATTCAACACCTGGTGCTTTAACTGACTTGAGATATTCAGAGAAGTTTTCATGCTAAGACAGGAGGTTGACTTGGTCCCAGCCCACAAGGGCTCTTGTTTCATGATAAAGAAAGACACAAAGACACTTATTTTTTGTTAGATTAATCCATATCTCTATCTCAGTGCCTAATATAGTGCTTGGGACACGGTAAATACTCAACAAATATTTGTTGAATCAATAAATAAACAATATATAATGGTTAGTTATTATGATGTTGCAGGCAACAATTGCGAGGATAGGTGTGTGTCCTTTGCATTGACCTCAAATACCTCCCGTTTTCTCAAAGCTACTCAATCTCTGGGAACATGAGCCCTGTAACCCCTTCCTAGCAGTCTGAGATACCCTTAGGAATACTAAGTCAGGATCATAGAGGAATAAAGAATAAATGGCCCAAACATTTTATACCATGTAGTTCCTCATATGAAGTTCCTCTATTTCTACTTTGATAATTACTTTGTTCATGGATGCCTTATTGAATGTCATAACCTTTAGGAAGTAGGCACAACATAATTTATGAATGAACGTTCAAGAAGAGCAATAGCAAGACTATAGGGTCAGGAGTCAAAAAGACACATATCAAAACTTTGCCTGTTACTTGCTGTGTGACATTGGGGTGTGTTATCGACCTGGGTTTTTGGACTCTTTAATCAATAGAAATTGAGAAGAGGTCAGATGAGAAATTCAGGCAAGATTCTACTGGGACTTGTGCTGCAGCAGGAGGGAATGAAGACAAGTAACAGGTTCCCTTGCTCACTCTCTGGGGAAGCAGGGGGTGGGCGAGGGGGGCAAAGCGAGCAGGTCCCTTAAATGGGGTGAGGGTAGGGGGGGACCCATGGGTTGGGCCACAGGGGTGACTTAGGTGGTCTGCCCAATCCCTTGGTGGTGGTGTGTGCAGAGATCATGCACAGGACCCTGCTTTTGTTCCCAAAGTGGCAGCTGGGTTTTTTGTCTTTTTTGCTCATAATTTGCCCCAACTGCGCCATGCATGCAGGTATGTTTAGTCCCTTATAGTTTCTTTGTATCTGTTGTCCAGGTACAAGCACTGCAGCCAAGAGTCCCAGGTCCCAGGTCCCAGCCTGTCTCAGTAACTGCTTAAGGCCTATGAGCTCCAGGTTCCTAAAATCAGAATAATGTAATAGGTGATATCTAATATCCTATTCAATTTTAACAGCCTTTAACCTAGATTAAAAAGAAAAAAATTTTCTGTTTTTTAACAGCAACCTAGTAGTTCCTCTTCTCACAACCCACTACACAGGCGCTTCCCTCTCCCTTCTCTTCTTTCCTCCAACCCTCATCTTCCCCCATTCCTTCAAGGGAGGACAAAAATAGCAGTCTCTTTTACTGCATGGCCAGGGATTGGCCCTCTGTGAAAGAAACCTGTAATAATTGTTTGTCTTTGGACGTCCTTTAATAGCTTTTGGGGTCAGTGAGGAGTTTGATCACAATTGCTATCTGGTCAAATAGCACTCTATATTTTCCTAACAACCTTAAAGGCCTTTAGGAGAATCTATTTCTATTTGTTTAAGCTATTTCAACAAAGTCCCTTTTAAACTTTTCACAACTCTGTCACAACAACAGGAAAATATGTTGTATCTAAACGTTGGGAAATAACAGGTACCAACTTAGGGAACCGTGAATGAGATTTATTGTTAGTAGTATCCAGGGTAGTTTTATTTCTCCACACACATCAGACTCACCTATCAAAAAAAGAAAAAGAAAAATTGAAAATGAGTCTTATCATTACAATCTGTTAAGATAAAGTTGAAAGTTACATCATTCCTTTATTTCAGATTCATTAATTCAATAAAAGTCACTGAAATAAAAAATGTTCAGACATCATGCTATGTGATAGAGCCTGCCTAGAAATGAAGCCAACATCTTGCAGAGCAAAGCTAATAATGGAGAGAGACTGAGCGTTGCTTTTTCATTTGAAGGCTTGGGTAAGATTTGAAGATTTGCTTTGTCTTTCTTAAAGCCCAAAATATGCCTGGACTCTTCAGTCGTGTATATCAAACAATTAGGATTTTCGGTTAAGCCAATTTGAATTATTTGTATTATCTGCAACTAAAAAGTACTAAAATAAATCAAGGGTGTAACGTGATCAGGTGTATATTTTATGTACGGTTCACTGTCACTCTGATGCCAGAATAGAGATTAGATTGCAGTGGAGAGATTGGGGACAAGAAGATTAATAAAAAGCTATTGTACAGGAGAATTATAATGAGAGTCTAATGTAAAGCAACTGCTCTGAGAATGGAGAAATTTTAATGAAAGAAGGAGAAATTTCCAGTTTTAATTCTTCTTCTATGCATAGCTTCCTACGCAGAGCATGGCACACAAATTATGCTCAATACGTGTTTAATGAGTGAATACACATGGGGAAGTATTTAAAAGAAGTTTATGGTGGGGGAGTACAGGTGGTGGAGGCTGGTGAGGGAATGCTTATGAAGTAGTGAAGGAAACTGGCCAGATGGTATTAGTATTGCTGAAGCTTGAATATGAGAAGTAGCTGTTGGTTAGGAGGTAGGGCTGCAAACTAGCAAAGAAAGAATGCAGTTCTGCACACTCTGAAGTCCTTGATTTTTGGCTTTTAATTTCTTTCATTACTCTTCTATGTCTTGCCCTTAAAGAATAATGAGGCAGAAGCCCATATCCACCTATTTAAAACCTTACTCAATCTTTCAGGACTCTTAAGAAAAGTCTTGATATGGGTAAAATTTTAATTGGTAGACATAAAGCCTTCTACAAGTGCCCAGCTTGAGCACATACCCTCTTATCCTAATTCCAATAAAGGCTCTTCAATTTGTTTTAAGGAATTCCCTGATCACTCATATTCCCACATTTCTTGAATTGCATGCTTTGGTATCTTTTCTCCCCTGCCTAACTGGAAACCTAGATCTCTTTTTATCTCTCTTGATCATCTTAAGACAATGCCTGGAACTTTATAGATTCTCAGCTAATATTTATTGAGAAAATAAAACTTAGAAATATAAAGTTCTCCTGAATTCCTTTGTGCTGAGCAAACATGAATATCTCACTTCTATTTATGAGAGTACATTCTAGCTTTAAAAATATATCTAGAGTCTCAATACTTCGTTGCCCTTGACTGCTACCCTCCACTGTCCGTGCAAGACACCATCACCTCTTTCTTGGATTGTTGTATTAGTTTCCTAATTTCTCTTCCTCTTGTACCCGTGCCATCCTACAGGCCATAGTCAGCACACAGCCCAAAATGACCCTTAGAATGTGAGTTGATTATGCCACAACTTTCTCAAAACACTGCAATATCTATTTCATTCAGTATAAATCCGCAATCTTTGTGACAGCTTAGAAGGCACTATATGATTTGACCCACAATTATCTCTCTGACTTTTATCTCCTATCAGTCTCTTCCATGCTTACTCTACTCCAGACACATTCGGATCCAAAAACCTCTTCCAAACTCTAAACTTATACACCTAACTTGCTACTCAATCTCTCCCCTTTGATATTTAACATCTATTACTGATGCTGAACTCCTCATCTTCCATCAAAATGTGTAGAGTACACTTTCACAGTTGTCATTCAGTTGATGGCAACATTTCTGAAAAATTATTTGGGCCAAAACTTTGAAGCCATCCCTATTTTTCTCTATTGTCCATACCATTCATGAAATTCTATAGGAAATTCTGTTGAATTCATTAAAAATCTATTCAGAATCTTAACACTTGGTTCCTCCACTGTTACCAACCTGGCCCAAGCCTACAACAAGGAATACTGACTAGGGTTGTTTGATTTCCTTCTTACTAGTATATATTTAATACTAAAATATTTTTAAATGCCATTGAATATTGTATTTGTCTTGGAAAACAGATGTTTCTTTATGGAAGTAGTGCATGCAAATATCCAATATCTACTTCCCCAAACAATAGGATGCAAAAACTGAAAACTCAAGAGAACTGGAAGAGATATGTAAAATGGTTGCTAACATCTGTAAAGAAGGGAAACAAGTATTGGCCATGGACACTAAGCAGGCAAAAGAGAACCACTCCTGCCTTTAAGAAGGACATGTGGATTCCTAGGAATAAGCTCTATTTTGGGAGGTAGGTAGAAGGAAAGAATTATTGACTCCTACCTCTGACACAAAAATGCTTGAGATCTGGAAAAATAAACTTTGGAGACTTTAATTAATCCACTTTGGTTGACAAAGATATAAGCCATATAGCAAAATGGCTAAACCAAGGGCCTTAAAAACAGGTAAAATTGATTCTGTGTGCAATCCCATCTCTTATTAGCTAAGTGCTCTGGGGTAAATTATAAAAGGTTTCTAAGTCTCAGTTTTTGTGCTTATAAAATAAAATAAAAATGACTGTATCAGCTCCATAGAATTGTGAGCATTAAATTAAATCCAACATATCCAACATGTTATGTAAAGAGCTTGGCACGGCACAGTTCTGGCGTAGAGAGAGTGCTCAATAAATTGTAGGCATTGTTACTGCTATTAATTACTGTTCCTTGGAGAGCATGAGATGCTTCTATATCCTTCTCCCAAGCAGGATAATCCAGTCTTATGTCTGTTCCTATTACCTCCAAAGTAAAGGAAATGAGAAGATAAAAAGACAGTTCGAGTTGTTAAGTAATCTCCTTCAGCAATTCTCAATTCATTAATAACACATGAACAGAATTCCACGACCCCCCTGTACTTTCTCTCTCTCAAGGCCACACCAAAAGAAAGAACAAAAGAAGAAAAGAGAGAAAGGAGAGAGAACACAGCGTTCCTTGTCTTCCATGTATTTTATTTGTATTTTCCCTTCCTAAAACCTAATTATTTCTTTTAGTCTAATTAACCCCTGTAGAGGATTTTGGAGGCAGGTGACCAAAGAGAAGCATCTATTTTTAAAGAAGCAATTTTTGTTCTCCTTTTCAGAGCACTAAAGCACCTTTCTAAATTCAGGGCTTATGATAACGACTACCTGTCACTGCAGAAACAAAATCAAGCAATGTGTCCATGCCCAGGACTAATCCTGAATAAATCTCTCACTTCTAAATAGATTTAAACTTCAAGTAGAGTACGCTTCAGACACAGACTGCTGGACAACTTTTTATTGTCAACTAATCCAGCACCTGCTTGATCCTACGTTAAGTCCTTTTTTTGTCTAAGGTTTGTCACTCACCTGAGCAATTAAGAACCCCTTACTACTGAAATACTTGTATTGGTACATTCTTACAACAATTCTCTGAGTAACAGTTTAATGATTATTAAAATTTTAATGAAAATGAGAATGAATGTAATGATTATTAACTTTTTGCACTTTACTTCCAACTGGGTGGTCATGAGAGTTCTTACTAGAGACGGTGACATTTAACCTGAAAACTTGCTGACAAGAAAGGCACTAGTAATGCAAAGTTCAGGCTTGAAAGTAGATATGAGCTGTGTTTCAAGAACCTTAAAAAAGCTAGTGTGGATAAAATATAGAGGGGAACAGAAGAGTGATAGGAAATGGTGCCGAGGTAGGCAGGGCTAAATCACTAGGGACAATCTAAGGAGAATGAATTTTGACAAGGAGACCAGTTGGGAAGATGTTACATTTGTGAGCATGAAAGATGACTGTGCCTGGGTCTAAGGTGGTCATATTGGAGATTAAAAAAAAATGATTTGGGATGTGTTTCCAGGTAGAATCATTAGGATTAATAGACTGGAACGGGAAGGGTGAGACAAAGTGAGGGATTAAGGATGACACCCAGATTTAGGACTTAAAAACTACATGGACAGTGATGCAGTCTGCAGAGATATAGAAGACTGAGTGAGAAGCAGATTTAGGATACTGCATTGTGGCCATACTCACTATGCTACCTCCCAGCATTTTGTAGGATAACTGAAATATGGATACATTAGCTACATCATGAATTCATATATTTAGCTAACTTAAAACAACATTAATTCAATGGTTTGAGTGTAAAACTATGAAATACATTTATCTCCATATCAACACAGTGAGAGGCAGGATTTCAAGCTGATTAAGGTATACACTCTCTAATGAGGTTTCCTTCTTTCCACATTTTGCTCTGCTTTCCTTAGTGACCTTGAGCTTTATCTCTTTATTCACCAGATTTATCATCCATAAAATAAGAATATTAATTGAATATGTCCCTTTGGGTAGGATTAAATATGTCAATAGCTGAAATCTCAGAACAGTGCCTGACATAAAGAAGGTGCTCAAAAATATTATTTTTAATGACAAATTTCTTACCATGCGAGCATCTCTGCACTGTCATATAAAGAGTGAAGAGGATAATGTTCTTTCTTTGGGTTTATTCTCTATTTTCTCAGGTGGCAGTACCTAAGGGCTTTACGCCCTGCTCATCTTCTGACAGTTTTCCTATGATCACCTTTTCTAGACAACATCTTCATTGAATGATAAAAAACCTAGAACTGAATGATTAATTCCCACATGCTAGTAAGGCATGTTAATACATCATTTATATTAATTTATCTCATTAATCCTATGAAATAGGTTTTATAAGCCCCATTTCCCTCTCTCTCTCTCTCTCTCTCTCTCACACACACACACACACACACACACACACACACACACACACACACTCTAGAAGTTTAGAGAAGAGGATACAGAACTGACTCAAGCAGTAAGTGACTGGAGCTGGGACTAAACTCAGAATTATATGACTGCAAAACTGTGCTTTTATCATGTGGCCACCTCCAGTGAATTCTGAAATCTCACATAGCAATGGAGAAGCAGATGCTCTCAAGGGGACAGGAATATTTGCCTCTTCTCTCTATCCATCACAACAGCCACATCCCCCTTCATGAGATGTTTCCCCAAGCATACCTGTCACTTCCAAACCTATGCTAAGGCCTTTTCTCTCAGCCACCTCACTCTGTCTTCTTCCCTGTGTCAGAATTTCCCACAATGGCTCCCACATCTCATATATTGACTTCTTAGTTACCTGTTACCTTTTTCTTCTCTCCTGACAGGAGCATGTTGTTTCACCTCATTCTGGGTGTTTTTCATGCATCTCAGCTATGAGACTAATATCAGGGACCAAGCCTTAGAGTTGCTTTGCAGACGATCCTCCTGGCATTCATGAGTCCACGTTCACTGAACACCGATGGAATCTCTTAAGCACAAAGCCACAGTCACTAATGTTTATTTGTACAGAATAGTGCTTGCAAAACTGAGGTTTAGAAAAGCTATTTTCTGCAAAGGCAGACAGAGGAAATGAGTTTTCTTTTCTTGCTTGCTTGCTTTTTTTTTCTCTGCAGCTTCCTGAAAACAGATGTGATTGAGGTTCAATAGAACCTCAGTGAATAAACCTAATTACTAATTTTCTTGGAGAAAGAAGAGCAAATTGGATAGCGTTTTAATTCTTGAGCTTTGTTGTCTTTCCTTGCCCCCTCACCCCAGTACTTCTAATGAATAAGATAACTTTTTTCAAGGCTACTTATCAGAGGACAGAATGAAGTTATGGAAATATAAGCTCTATTTTTATGAGCAAAATTTTTAAATACTGGAGGACTTTAAAAAGATTCATCACAGGCTTCCCTGGTGGCGCAGGGGTTGACAGTCCACCTGCCGATGCAGGGGATGCGGGTTCGTGCCCAGGCCCGGGAGGATCCCACATGCCGCGGAGCGGCTGGGCCCGTGGCCGCTGAGCCTGCGCGTCCGGAGCCTGTGCTCCGCGGCAGGAGAGGCCCTCGTACAGCAAAAAAAAAAAAAAAAGAAAAAAAAAAAGATTCATCACATGGAGAGCAGATGTAAGAGGGCAGAGTTGAGGGAGGTGGAAAAGGAGTTTTGGGGAACAATGTGACTGTTAACAGGAGTACTGGTGTTAGAATAAGGATTCTAAAAGACAGAGGGAGAGGAGAGAAAAGTAGGATAATGGAAATTCGGAAGTGGAGTAGGGTAGAGTGACATACATGTAACTTTAAAGATCATATGCAATACTACAATATCATTTTATATCTGGAAAAATTATTGTGATTCTCATTGTGCAAATGACAGAATGAAGAACTCAGAGAAAGCTTGACTGATGGTGCATAATTTAAATAAAAATTGAGAAACACTGCTTTAGATGATCTATGTGCTTAGTTAATTAAATGAATATATAAATAAATCATTTGATTAAAAGTTGCTGTAGAGTACCTTAAAACAATAAACTTGCAGACAAAACAGATAATAGATCAGAACAAATTCCAAATCTTCTGTAGTTATGAACAGTTTTCACACTTGGATTTTATTTTGGTGTTAGAATGGCACTCAGAGGGATTTAAAAGAATGTTGATAAGGTTAAAGATATTTCAGGCATAAGCAAAATGACATGGAATTAGAATGATAAAGAGAAAATCTAAAAAATATAAAAACACCACCAAACACACTAGGAGAAAAAGCAGCAGGCTCAGTAGAATCTCATTTGCTCATGTCACACACATCCTATTACTACGCATTGAAGCAGCAAGAGGTAGATTATTTTATTTCTGAAGAAAATTGTAATTCTCCTTAGGGAAGTCTCCGGAAACATCTAGTATGCATAGCCATAACACACTCTGCATGACAGAATATGGTGGCACGGTTTAATGATTTTATCACTAGGTGTTTTTATCATTTAATAAGACAACTTGTTCATAATGTATTATAATATAGCATGGATGCTGGGGGGAGGTCAAAGGGTAGAAGTATAATCTGTTGTGTTTTCTGAAGCTGACTCTGGCTGGTTTGTGTGTCTTTGTTTCTGCGTGGAGGTATAGAAGCTTGTTTTCCATTCTGCCAAAACAAATTACTTAGGAGATGGAAATATATCAATTGCCTTATCTCTCCTCAAGTAGCTCATGGTTGCCCAAAGGAATCCATGTAGTTACACAAATACAAACAAAAGGGAGAATAAGAAAGGAAAACACCATATGGGCCAGATCACTTCCAAAAATGCTGGGAAATGAATGTGGAATGCTTGTATGGAGGAAATATTTGAACTAAGCCTTAAAGAGTTCTTGACAGACTTGGGGACATAGAGAGCAGAATATCCCAAGTAGATGAAAGAAACTGCCTTAAAGTACATGGGCAAGCAAATTCAGACTGGATGAGGAACATTAAGTAAATGAGGTTACTAGAATTGAGTGTCTAATGCCTTTAATACTTGAAATCTTTGCCTTGAAATATTTCTATCCACAGATTTTTTTGTAATATCAAGTATAAACTTCTACACTGAAAAATCAATTTTTTCTGCAAAAAAATATGGTAAATTTTATTTTTAAAATAAAATTTTTTATTTTAAAAATAAAAATCTATTTTATTGCCAATTAATATTGTTTATATCAGGCTATATTTAAATAGAAAATCCTAGAGTTGTTTTTATTATTTTTAAAGATCCTACTCTTAAAATATTGGACACACACATATTTTATTCTGCGACTATACAATAAGTTTTAATAAAAGAAGAGTCCTCAAACATAAAATCTATAAAAAATTCCTAAATGAATTCAGTGATTCTCCAAAGAGTTATATATATTGAAATTATTCAATATTGACCTTACTTTATAATGAATATTTATGAATAAAGTGAAGTATTGACTATGAATAAAGCAAGTGAAGTCAATAATAGAATAATTTTTATTTATTTCTCACAAAGAATTGGGTGATTTGACTCCCCTTTTCAAAGAAGCAATCTGGTGATCAATATTTCTCATAAAGCAAGACAGAAAGGAAATCTATATAGAAAAATTTTTAAACCCACTTAGAAACAAATTACTGTGATTTTAACCAAATTATGTCTTTCATAAAAAAAATACATTCTCTTTTTTTTTTTTTTTTTTGCGTTACGCGGGCCTCTCACTGCTGTGGCCTCTCCCATTGCGGAGCACAGGCTCCGGACGCGCAGGCTCAGCGGCCATGGCTCACGGGCCCAGCTGCTCCGCGGCATGTGGGATCTTCCCGGACCTGGGCACAAACCCGCGTCCGCTGCATCGGCAGGCGGACTCTCAACCACTACGCCACCAGGGAAGCCCAAAAAATACATTCTCTTGACTGATGTCTTTAATTACTTCAAAAAAAAAATTAAACTTCAAGAAACCTGTATGAAGGAGACAGTGAGCTTTGGATATAATTAATGAAGAAAATAATCATACATTACATTGAGTTCACATGCTGCCAATCCTAACTTGTAATTACGTTGCCTTAAACAAAATGAGCAAAAGTACCAAAAATAAACCACCAGAGTAGAGAGTTAATCAACTGGCTTCTCCCAAGAATAAAAAGCAACTCAGTGGATCTAGAGGTCTGAGTATTTTTTCTTGAGGTAAGTTCTTAACTAAATGCAGCAAATGTGGCTGCTTGACAAGGAGAACAGATTTCAGCACATTTTAATATTGGGCAATACTGATAGGCACAAGTAACTAACTTGCTAATCAAACTAAAGTCAACCTTACTGTATTCTAGAGCCCTTATTAAGCACTACAGAGGCAGAGATGAAAGAAAGAGTCGTTGGTCAGAGCTAAGAGGCATACGGTGTTTCCAATTGCACCTATAGTTACCAGCATACATGTAATATTTAACAAACTTTGGTTGAGTATCTACTTTGAACCAGGAACTTTGTTGGGCATTATAAATTTTAAAAAAAAGTAGAAGATAACCCCTATCCTCCAGGAGCTAGAAAATCTACAAGTTGTGGATTTATAACCTGAAGTGTTTTGGGGGCTAGCCTAGACTGGGTAGCACTCTGGCTTCTTTCCAGGGCCCAGTCAAGTCTAGAGCAGGCTCACCCATATGTAAGTAAATCACAGCTGGGGCTCCGACCTTCACGTTGTTCCTGTGAAATGCCTTGTGTAAAGTAGGGCTCTATATTGACTGTATTCAAAACTATTCCAAAAAAAAAAAAAAAGTAAACCTTCTAAAATGGTTCCATCCATCAAAGGGTTGCCATGAGTATCTTGCTCTAGACTGGTAAAGCCAATAAATGCTTTGGGGGCACTTTGACCCCCCTTTCTATACAACTCTTTTTTTTGCCTGATATATTTATATCATATGTTATGCCAGGCTGCTCTACTAGGATGAAATCTCCAAAAAAATATTTTTTATTCTTCAATTTCTAATAGTTCCTACCATACCATAGGTGTCTAATAATTGCTCAGTGAGCACCAGAGTAAATGCATGAATGAATGACTTAGACTTCATCTAATACATTGAATGGTAAGATCTCATTTGCCTCTTCAAGCATCCTCCAAAAGGAGTATGTTATAAATCCATTGGGGCTCCACTTTGCAGGAGGGATGGAAGGAATATGCTTTTGGTTATGTAGTTCCTGTAACTATCATGTAGAAAGCACAGATCCAGAAGGTGAATGGAGATTATGATTCTCTGGGCAAACAGGGATCTCTTCAGGTACCAGAAACCTACAGGATTCCTGGCTCCTGGAGCTAAAGGGGCCTGGATTAGGGAGGAGAGTGGGGAAGGAGAAGAAACCAGAACCAAGATAAAGGATGACGTGTAGTAATTTATAAAAGCCACAGAAAGTGAGGGTAAATGGGCTGAATGTGAATGAACACAGTTGCATTGACAGGAAAAAGGGTTTAAGCAGGGAAGTTAGCATAATTAGCAGTGTTATGGATTGAATTGCACCCCTGAAACGTATATATTGAAGTCCTAATTTCCAATACCAGAAAACATGACCTGATTTGGAAATAGGATGTTTGCAGGTATAATCAAATTAAGAAAAATCATTAAGATGGCCCTCATCCAAGTTGACTGGTGTCCTTATAAGAAGAGAGAAACACCATGTGAAGACTAACACACAGGGAAAAGGCATACAGTGACAGAGGCATACACTGGAGTGATGCAGCTGCAGGCTGAGAAACACCCAGGATGGACAGACACCCCTAGGAGCTAGGAAAATGGAAGGAAGGATTGTCCTCTACAGGTTTCAGAGAGAGCATGGCCCTGTTAATACCATGATATTGGGCTTTTAACCTCTAGAACTGAAAAAATAAATGTCTGGTTTTTATTTTTTTTAATTTATTTTTGGCTGTGTCGGGTTTTTGCTGCGGGCGAGCGGGGGCTACTCTTCATTGTGGTGTGTGGGCTTCTCATTGCGGTGGCTTCTCTTGTTGCAGAGCACCGGCTCTAGGTGCACGGGCTTCAGTAGTTGTGGCACGTGGGCTCAGTAGTTGTGGCTCGTGGGCTCTAGAGTGCAGGCTCAGTAGTTGTGGCACACAGGCTTAGTTGCTCCGTGGCATGTGGGATCTTCCTGGACCAAGGCCCGAACCCGTGTCCTCTGCATTGGCAGGTGGACTCCCAACCACTGTGTCACCAGGGAAGCCCCTGTCTGTTGTTTTAAGCCAACGAGTTTGTGGCACTTTGCACAGTGACCTTAAGAAACTAATGCAAGTAGCAGTAACAGCAGGGAAACAAGTGGAGGAAACAATGGCATGTCTCCTTAGATTGCTTATGCAAACTAAGTCAGCCATGTGAACTGCCCCAAGCTCTTGTCAGAAGGGTGTTATCAGGCCCTACACAAAATAATTGCTTGTACTTTCTAGTTAAACTTGGCTGTACTGCAACCTGTTGACATGAGGAAGAAGGGATAGCTGTTTTAAGCTCTCATATGCATTAATTAGTGGTCCATCATTTATTAGTATTTATATTTGAAAGCCTTTAAACATGCTAGGCTCTGGAGTTTTAAAGATTAGCTCAGAAAGACCATCTGCAAAGTTGTAATGCATTTTATTAATTGCTATATGAAAAGATACAAGATAGATGGTGGAGGCAGATACACACTGTGGGAAAGAGCTTTTGTTTGGAATCACACAGACCTTGGCTCCAATCTTTGTTCTGAAACTTACTAGTTCTGTGTTGCAAGAGTGAGTTATTTACTTAATTCTTTAATTCTCCATGTCCTCATTTACAAAAGAGTGATAATATTTATCTTGTAGAATTCTGGGTGGAATTAAATGAATTAAATGTGCATATATATAGAATTATATATATATAATAATTCTCTCTCTCTATATATATATGTATACATATATATATATATAGTTCTAGAATGCCATGAAGTGTTCAATAAACAGAAGCTCTTATCATTGATATTCATAATATAAAATATAAAATAAATGTTTAAAATATAGGGAAAGGAGCAATTACATTTGACTGAAAGTATATTTGGATAGGTTTCAAGAAGAAAGTAGCTTCCAAATCTCTATCTCTTAGCAAAAGAGCTACAGAAGAACTCCTCAGAAAAGCAAGAAGTCCAGGTATTCCAGGAAGAAAAAGCTTGATGTGCAGTTTTGTCTCCCGATGCCCATTCCCACGTGCTATAGACATAGCAGACATAGTAAGCATCCACCTAATATGTGAATGTGCTCTCTGAGCTTGTGTTGCAATTAGATTAAGTCAATGATATCAGGTGCTGATCAGTAAATCTGGCAGAGGTGATGTAAGCTACTTTCGGTTCTGCTCCTTGAAAACAGCCTATGTGAAACTCCAGCTCTCTTTTCACTTGCCAGGATGATCTGGAAGTCTACATGCTGAGATGGCTGGATTACAAGTTTGATGGAGCCTGTATCCGTGTGTCTCAGAATGGAGGAGACACTTCACTAGCATGCATTAGGGCGCACATGAACCATTAAAAAACAACTTGTGTGTGTGCTAAGCCACTGAGATCTCAAGAGCGTGTTGCAGCAGTTAACATTACTTCTGACGAACGAAAACAGCCTCGCTATAATCCCTCTTCCTTACCCTCAATGCTGAACATGTAACTTTCCCATTCAACAGCTGCACAGAGTTGGACAAAACTGTCTCCAAGTTAAGAGTGATTATAACCCAGCCATTATACTCTGGGATAAGATGAAACTAAATAATCATCTATGTAAATACCTACACTCTATCTTTTCATGAGTGGCAAATAATTCAGTCCTTCAATGGCCAACATCAGAGGATTTTTCCCCCTAGTAATTCATTAACTCCTAAGCGTTAATTGCAAGGTTTTCAATAACACAGATGGATCATGAATAGAAAACAGGCACACATCACAATATATTCAAAATAATTAAACTGTTATAATGGCTTTTGAGGGCACTGAAGCTATTAAAATATAATTTTTTAAAAAATTAGAATGAAATGAGAATGTGATTTCCATGGACATAATTTGAAACAGTCCAAGTATTTATTCACTATGTGCAATTACTTGTAAATACAAATTAGAGGGAGATGTGGCACAGCTAAAGAATAGTAAAATTAGATTTATGAAACTTTTCCTAATGTGCAGACAAAAAAATTAAAGTGTCTAATCACTTTGTTCATTACAATTCTTACAAATCTATACTAACCAGGGAAATGTGAATAACTCAGGATAGCCATGATTAACTCAGAAAGTAAAACCAAGTAAAAATAAAAGTTTGTGCTAATAATGCTTCACGAGAAGATTAAATGATTGAACTAGACATCATCCATCTGGGAAAATAGAAGCCATCATTCATACAGAGATAATTTAACACTGGTACCAGTTAGCAGGAGCAGGTCATGGGTGATGATAAATCTGAGAATAAACAAGCAATTGACCAACACAACTTTTATGAACTGTTGAGGGGAGTGGAATCCAATGTTGCTGACCACTATGTAGATGTGTACCTTTTAAAAAACTTTCAGCAGTTCTGAGAATTATATATACATTATTTTAACATCTTTCAGATGAATAAACTATGAACCAAAGAACTAAGTGATATGCCCAAGTGACAGCTGGGTTTGAACTGTCTGACTCCACATAGAAAATCCCATCTACTTTTTTGCAATAAGTAGGGTAGTGGGAGGGGCTAGAACAAATTTGGAGATTCTCCCTAACTCTTGAGTTTCCATGATAGTATCAACAATAACCTTCATTAAATAATCAATTAGTAGCACCATCCCAGGCTGTAATATTATATCCTTAGCAACACAAAGTCTGTAGTAAAATGAATTTCTGCTACGGGTTATAGAGCGCATTCTGTAAATGGAGGAGGCAACTTGCTTAAATAACAAAGGAAAACCCCATGTCCTTTTTTATGATAAGTCTGCGCTGTCAGTCCCACAAAGTACAAAATGTTGTGTTCTCTCAATTAAGTTTTTGACATTTTATACTCTGCTTGTCTCTTTCCTCAACTCAAAGTTGTAAATAAATATCTTCTATAAGAAGATCTGAAGATAGATTATATTAATTGTCTGAAATTAAATTTATTGTTAAGGGATTTTTAAGAAAGATTATTTGCTCAGCATTCCTGACAAGAGGTCTGTGTCAAAGAGATCAGTAGATCTGCAAACTAGGGCTTACCCATAAGACACTGAATTAATACTAGGGTTCAATAACCTCCTAAATCCACAGAAATTCTAAAAGCGTCTCTGAGTAATGGTCAACTTCCAAGGAGTAATGATAGGCTTCAGTGAAATTTTACAGAATTGGACTCTAAGTCAAAATCTCTTTTATTCCTGAAACATTTTTCTACAATAGAGGGTATAGACTGCTCTTTCTTTTGAGTTACCTGGTGGAATTTTTTTCTGCACAAAAAGAAAGCTAGTTTTATAGTTTAACATATCTCTGACTCCATGCCCCTTTTTCTTTCTTAATTTGCTACTTCTATCAGTTGACTGGAGCTCTCAGGCATCAGGTTCCATATGCACATAAGTTATTCGAGAATAGTGGGGCCAATGACCTGTAAGGAACCAGCTCCCTCATTACAGAAATGAAAAATGGGTTAACAATAGTTAACTTTCTTTGTACACAATTTTTTTTGTACAACTTTGTACAACTTTCTTTGTACACAATTGTACACAATAGTTAACTTTCTTTGTACACAATAACTGGATATTTAGGGATATGCTTCCCAACATCTACTTCTGGGTGTTCTATTAACTATACCACAATCCCCTCTTTAAGCATTTTGGTCAAAAATAAATTCTAATTAAATGTAATATTAGAAAAAATAAATTTTGTTGTCAGGTAAACTTCTCTATTGATCTATAATCATTCTTTAACCTAAGTTTCTGTTGTGTCTTTCTGTAACATCTCTACTGTTGGGTTTTCTTCTTTCATTTTTATTATCCTCTCTTTTACACTTCCTTAATCTCTTTGGCTGTGTTATAATTAGTTCTATAAATTGTTTTTAAAGGGTTTTCTTTAGTGGCTATAATACAAAACATATCCTATACTAATTCACAGTGCATCCTTCAATGTCTGCAATGGAGATGCTTATTAGTATAAGTAAACATATTTTAAACTGCTGTGTTTTGGATTTAGGGGGTACTGGCCAAAAAATTTTTTTTTTTACTTTTTAATATATTTATTGTTACATGTCTCACTAAAGAAATTAGTTTAAATTTGAAGACAGAAACATATTTACAAAAGCTATAAAATTACATACAACTGCAACTTGTATCTTTTCAAAATAAGTAACTTTATTTTAAGGAGCTTTAAGGAGTTCAAAAGTAGTGTGGCTATGTTTTATTCATTTTTAAAATGGCTGCTTTGATAAATTATAGATGCCAGTTTTCCCAAATACACTGAAATATTTTCTTACAAGCATCTTTCAGCCAAGACATATGCACACACACCCTGGCCAGCGAACCTGCTCAGAAATCTAGTGGAATGATACCTTTACCTCATGCCTTTGAAGTCAACTCCACTTGGGCAGAATAATAAGTTAAGACTACAATTTTGGATCCCCAAAGAACAAAACATTATATATTGGATAATTTAAAGTCTGACCTTTTAACAAAATGGGTTTTAAGGCAACCAAGCTGTAAAGGACTCAAATGACATGTCTCACTATTCTCCAACTGCTAAGTAATCCCCGAGTAAGTGGTACTCCTGGGACACACTCATATACTAGACTTTAACTTACTTTAACTTACTTACCCATCCAATGAAAGTGAGAAAAATGCTCCTTCTTGAACTTTTCAACACTCCTTATTCTAGTAAACTATTAATGCAATGTTGTAGAAACTGGTTTAATTAACAGGCAAGAGCAGCAACAACTAGTAGTTCTCCAGCTTGCTTACGGTGACTGAAAAAGTTCCATAGCAAACAGATTTCTTCCCCGAGTCTGAGAAACGCTCATGAATGCAGTGCCAATACATTCGGAACAACTGCTCACAAGGACTTGCACTGAAATGTAAGGTTTATGAGCCTAGGCTGGACTAAATGAAGTAGTTACCACTGGCAGCTAAATTACAATGTTTGATCATTGCTGAGGTAGGAAATGAAAGACTAAGCTAGAGAATGAGGGTTGAGTATAAAGCCTGAAGGATAAGACAATAAATGGTAAGAAAAGCCAAGAAGGTCACAAGTCAAGAACTTGAAGAACTGAGTGGGGAGGAATAGAAGTGGGGTTTCGGCATGACTTTGGAGGCTATATATATGGGGTTTTGTGCTATGAGTGAGTCTGCATGCCTAAAGAGTTCAGGACCAAGGCAGACGATCGCTTAGAATCACTAAAGTACTCAAGGGTTCTTCCCATTAGCAAGTCCCTGTGGTCTCTGACACAGTCCTTCTTAGTGCCATCTCTCCTAGCTGCTGTCAAACCTTGTCATTGCATATGAAACTAATGACACTAGAAATGTTCCCAGAAAACCAGAGAGAAGAACAATATCCTATTAAGAGAATGTTCTACTACTGCTATTACTCTTTAGTTCTGGATGCTCCATTTATCCAGGTGAAACTCCTTCATCATTATCTAGCTGCAGGACATGCTCCATAACTTCTCTTGAGTCTCCTCATTTGAAAAATGGAAATGATACAATCTACTACCCCAAAAAAAAAAAGCTCAGTGTAAGGAGTGGTGTATAAAAGATTCTAAAAACATGAATTATTTTTTCCTCTGTCCATGAGGCTAATTCATATGGAACTAAAAATTAGACAGAGGGTGAAAATAAATTGTAAAGGAAAATACAGAGAAAGGAATACTGAAGATGCTAAATGATGATGCATGATTAAAAAGAAACAGAATGGAAGAATAAAGGAATGTGACATTATAACAAAGAAAACATAGAAACTAAATAGAAATACATAGGAAAACAGAATGATAAAGAAATAATTAAATGGAAAAACGAGAAGCAGACACGACAGAGTAAAGGAAATGCAAAATTAAAGGCTCTCTCTTGTATAAGGGGCCTCTGTAGGGATGATTTGATTTATTGTATACCTTAATTTGTTGGATAAAATTCATCTAAAAATGCATACTTCTAGAACACAGAAATGAGGTATCTGAAACGTGGAATTAGAAGGGAAAAGGAGCAAGAAAACGGAGCAAAAAATTGACCAAAAAGTTACTTAGAAACTAACTCCATGATGAAAGTAAATTCTAAAGTGCATGAGGTTTGCAGCTGCAGGGAATTCCAAGGTGACTCAGAAAATGCACTGTAGATTTGTTCAAGTTATAGAATCTTTGTAACAATTCTCAAATAGTTACAAGTATCCAGAGGGAAGATACACCATAGAGTTTTCAGATGTTCAATTTTAGGATCTTATCCCCAGGACAGTGCTCCATTCTATTCCATTTTTAATTGAAAATCAACAACCCAGAGCTGTATCAAAATCTTTCCATCATTGATGTTTCCACTTTCCTTCAGTAGTGCATGAAAAATGAACTTGAAATAGGTACTGCTTACTTCAGCACAGCTCAGCAACTTGCAAACTACCAAAGTATTTCAGAAAGAGCAAACTTCTAGAAACAAAACTGTAAGGTATTTAGATAGGGAATATTTATATGTGAGATGGTGAATATAGAGAAAATGATTGTTCAGGACATTCAATAAAATAATAGTAGCTCTCACTAAATAGGCTATTATTATGTGCCAAGTTTTTTTTTTTCAAAAGAACTTTATATTCATTTCTTAATTTCATACAGTAATTCCACAAGAAGCCACAACAATATGAACAAGGGAGGATTAACTCACTTTGGAGAATTAAGAATAAAGAACAGACTATTATGGTTAGGAAAAATATGCTGCAAAGCAAAATGCCATGAGAGAGGACGCTAATCTTACATGTTGTAAGCAGTTTTGAATGCTATGTGGACTTAGAGCTCTGCTGCTAAAAAATTAGATCCAATCTTTAATATTTCAATACAACAGATGTCTATTTTTTACTCATACAGTTCAAACAAGTGTGACTCAGATGAATAAGGTTGTTCTTCAACCTTATATGTGGTTATTCAATGATTTATGACTCCATCAATACTCAGCCTTGTCACTCCCACTCAATTCTATCAGTCAGAACTAAGGCATATGGTCCACCTAATTAAAAGGAAAGTTGGAAATGCAATCTAGCTGTGCACCAGAGTGCAAGGGAGAATGCATTTATTATGTTAAAGTGCATGTATGTGACTCAATAAGCAACATGGAACTCTTGAAGTTTGTTTTCAAACTGGAAGTGACAGGAGCAATGTAAAGTCAGAGACGACATCTGTGTTCTGTAGAGTGAACCAAGAGCTGATTGTGTTCTATGAAGATCTTTTTCTCTGTCGATCTCAGTGTAGAAAATATTGACCAAATGCCAGTTGGGTTCTCCCTCTTTTCCCTGAACCAATTAGCCTATAGTGACTATCATAAAACTGGCATCAAATAATTAAATATTTTTGTAAAACTTCCACTGTCACTGCTCCTGAGAAGCTAATTTTGAGTCCTTTTTCAACACAAGCACAACTGCTCTGGCTTTATTTTAGATTCTAAGTTTCATGTTGAAATGGAAAGCAAAGGAATTAGCTCTTCCCTGTGACATGCTAAAGGATACAAGAGCAGAAAAGAATTCAATCCTACTGATTAGTGATTGGATTTTTTAACCTGTATGACATTTTGACAATTGCTTTTTCTGTAACTTCTTTTAAAAAATGGGTTAAACTTACTATGTTTTTCAAGATATGATTTACCCATCTGTAAATATTTGGATACATCTCCAATCTGGCTCTTAAAAAGCCTTCAGTATCCTTCAAAGATATTCAAGAAATGAATGTATTTGTCCATAAGAATATAGATAAATTGTAGGGGATCATAGAATAATAAACCTAATTATATAATAAACTTCAGCTCTCCCCTCAATGCAAAATGAGAAACTTTGGTACCATTGCTGACAAGCAGATGTGTCAGAAGGCTTAATGTGAGGGAATCTAGTGATCCTTGAACTCAAAATGTCAAGGATGGTTAGGTTACAATACTATTCATGATATAAGGTATAATTCTAAAGTAGCAGCAGTAGTGAAAGAGGAACAGGTAGAATTTAAAAATGGGCACCCCCTCCTCCATTCTGTTCACTGTTTGAGCCATCATAAAGCCTGGATGGATCAAATGAAAATACATGTTTAATTGCTTCCTTTGTTTTAAATAATTGAAAATATATTTAGTAGGTATATCCTCAGACCTTGATGTACTCTATTAATGGAGGACAGCCATGGGAAACAAAAAGAATTACAGTTCCTCTAACTGGTATTTAACACTGTAGAACTGATGGTTTTTGAAGGAGGCAATACACATGGGGCACCATGATTTCCGGTAAAGTCCAGCTTCTCAGTTAATGGTGACTCCATTCTTTCAGTTAGTCAAGCAAAAAATGTTGAAATCATACTTCACTCCTCTTGTTTTCTGACACCTCAAATCTAATCCACAGGTGCACAATAAATGTGTTAACTGAATGACATGAATCTCAGTTACATAATGTATTAGTTTTGTAACACTGGAGAAAATTAATTAGAACTGCTTTCCTTATATAATGGAAGGAATAAAAATGATGATAATAGTAATAATAAGCACACAGGGCTGTTGGGATCGTAAACTAAGCTAATTATACAAGATCGTATCTAGCTGGCAAATAGTGGCTATTATTTTTTTAATTAGTTTTAAGTTTTGTCATTTTCTTTAAACTTTTCTCTTGGAAAAGTTCCACCTCCAACATGATCAGTTTAAATTTTAATAAACTTCAGTTACTGAAAAACCTTACCTTGCCCATTCTTGAGTGCTACAATATATCTTAGGCCAAATCCCACCATCAAAACATTTGACCATAAGAGCATAATTCAAACCAGATTATTTTTTGCATTAATTATCCTTCCAGGGCCTTTTATTTTTCCTTCTAAAATATGTTCTTCAACTGAACTAAGAAAAAACTACTTAATTAGCTCAAATGTATTTGTCTGCTGTCCCAACTTCAGATGCTTTATGAGTTCCTTTAGATATGACCATCTCAGTTTCTAAGAATGAGTAGAAACAGGACACAGCAAGCTGAGAAATCTCAGGAGACTCTTCATCCTACTCTGGTTGCTTTGCCCTCCCACTTAAGTGAATAAATGGGGAAGTATATTGGTTTATTTACTCAAGCTTCATATTAATTTAACCTTTAAGAGACAAAGTAACTGTGGCGGTTGATTATGATTGATGATTTGTTTAAATGCTAAAATGCTTCAGAAAATTCACAACTATCAGGTATACTAGTCTGGATAGCCTAAGGTATTCTATAGTAATAAAAGAATGTCCCCCCAAAACTTAATAACTTAATAAAATAAGGCTTATTTCTTACTCAGTCTATATGCCCATTTCAAGTCATTCCCCTATCATTGTTACTCAGGGACCCAGGCTGATGAAGGGTCAGGGATTGGGATTCAACCAGAATCCCAGAAGGGTAAGATCTAGAAATATTTTACCAAAATAACAAGCAGACATAAAAAACAAACAAACAAATGAAAAACCACATACATAAAATATTAGATTGATTGGTTTTCTAAGTAATCATTTTATAATGTAGAAAGTTGTTTATATCAACCCATTTGTAAATAGAAAGCATGAAAATAATTCAGGCCAAAAAAGAAATGTTTGCCTCTGGTGTCTGGATATTTATAATAAAACTAAGATTTAGCCCCTACTAGAAAATCTCTTTTATACAGGTAAAAAGAAAGTGAGTTTGTCTTCTATGTACCTTAGCGTACCTAAGCAGGTTCTTTTTAGCTATGTTATGTGTATGGTTCAGTAAATATTTATACATTTATTTATAGAAGAGAGAAATATGAAAATATTATAAAGGTAACAATTAAAATATTATTAAATTTTATAGAAGATCAAGGTAGATTAAAAGAGAAGTCATCACGGTTTTTCTGTAAAGGGCTAAAATATTTCAGGCTTTGTGGACTATGAAGCAAAATAGAGAATAATATACGGGCAGGGACACATAAAAAGAGAGAAAATAACAATTTGTACTGATGAAATTCAAAACATGTTAATAAATGAATACAATTTTTAATGCAGATCTACTAATTAGAAGAATGGGATTCTGTCTGGGGGATGATATTTTGCTTAAAGGTGGTTTACTCAGTGTTTCCTTTAATCAAAATCAATTACAGGTTGATTTTCATCTATTAATGGCGATCTTTAATGAAATTGTATATCTCTCATATTAAAGACATCTTTTTACATATACAGATACTACAAATACTGATATCAATCCACACATATGATTTTAATTGTGCATATTCATTACTTTGAAGACATTTATAGAATTATAATAGATCCTTCTTTTGATATGTAACTTTTAGTGTACCATTACTTTGATATAATTACTTCTAACTGAAGATTTGGTTAGAAGTTATCTCAATTTCCATGTTAAACAGATTTTAAAACATGAAATTTCCTTGACATTGCTCTGAAGAAAAAAAAATTCCTGGAACTGTAGTTTGCGCTTAGAAAAATATATCTAATGTAAATCTGTATGAGAATGAAGACCTCTCTTTTCGTTTTAACTTTTGACAACATGGCAAGTACACAAAGCAACTTGAGGTTACTTGTGATTCAAATACCAGTTCTTGGTATTTTTCACAGAAGACACAATTTTCTTTGTAATTGTAAATTTGCAAAATTAGCACTATTTTATGTTGTAATCTTAGTTTGAAATTAAGAAACTTTATCAAGTCTGCAGCAAAAGCTAATTTCCAAAGTACTTAGTGTTCCATAACAGTGTTAGAAGGTAATTCTTCTCATGCAGAAAAATTTCAGCCTGGCCCTTGAGCTGAAAATATCACAATAAAACTTTACCACTGTAAAGCTGTTGCACACTGTGTTGTAGTTCAACCCAGGACACTCAGACTCTATTTCGGACAAAAATTCATGTTTCACAATGAATGAGAGCATGAGAAGATGCATGAGAGCAAATGCAATTCACTAGTGATACTATTAGTTCAATAACACATGGTTATAACATGATTCAGTGTTTTCCACAAAATGCTTGCAGAAGATTTGTACAGTGAGTAACCAGAGGCTTTTACACTTTCCAAAAACATTGTTAAATCTGCTTGACTGAACATTTTTCTGCTCAGACATATTTTTACCAGGGCAATTTTAGTATGTCTTACAAGATTCCATGTGAGGTTACACTCAGTGTTTTTTCTCAGCTTCTATGAAAATATTCTCTCCCATAGGTTTTCCATGCAGACTATTCACAAAGGCTAATTCTCAAGGACTTCTTGGTGCCAACTCCTCGAATAAACAGTTGAGCAGCATCAGTAATATCTGTTGACTAATTATAAAACAAAGAAAGCCACCAAAAATCCTTGCTCTTTTTTAATTGATTATGAATGTCAAACTCTTCAGTCCACTGCTCTCGTCAAAGGCCTACCTTTTAAAAATCTGTTTTCTGTGGTGACATTTCTTTAGCTGCTGCTATCCAACACGATGTTATTAACTCGCTATCAGTAAAGGTTTTTTCTTGCTCAGCTTACAAATGAGCTACACAGAAACTTACTTTGCTGGCAGGCACTTTTTAATTTTTCTATTTTTATGAAGAAATTCTACTGCAATGAAATATTTTAAATTTCCTAAATGTTTCTGACCATTGCTTTCTTGTGAATTAGGAAGATCTGATGAGTGTTTGGTAATATCAACGTATGTTGCACTCTTTTAATACATCTTTAGTATCATATAGCAAACTCAATGCTTTGTTATCAAACTCAATATCAAAATAAGCTGCAGTCAACTAAGATTTATAAGCACATCATACAAAGTCCACTTCTCTCTTCTGCTCTTATTTTGTCATGGTTGGTATGCACTGATAAAATAAGATAAGATAAACTAAACTGAAATAAAGTAAAATAAAAACTGAAAAGTTACAGTAAGGCAATGGAAATGGAAAGTAAGGCAATGGAAATGCTGTTATCACCGCATCATTGTGATTTGCAGTGCATGGAGTGACATGCAAAGCCCCATATATTGTTTCTGTTGCAACTATTCAACTCCACCATTGAAGTGTGAAAGCAAATATAGACAATTTATAAATGAATTGTAGCATTTTCCAGTAAAATTTACTTATTGACACTGAAATTGAATTTCATATAATCATTATAAAAGATTATTCTTTTAATATTTTCAACCATTTAAACCTGTCAAAACAACACTTAACTCACAGGCCATTATGAAACCAGGCAGATGGCCTGATTTGGCCTGCAGGCCATATTATGCCAACCTCTGGATTAAAGGAAAGACTTATATTCAAGAAATTAATAAGAGAATTTAGGATATGAAAGTGGTTGGATGGTTCTTCCACTTTACAAAATATAGCAGAAAATGCAATTCAACATTCTGAGGAACCAGACTACTCCCAATTCCAAGAATGATAAGATGAGAAGTCCAAAGCAGTTCTGGTTCTTGAATCTTTTTTCTTTCACTCTGTGGAAAGATTTGATTTTTCTCATTATCCTCAAAGTTTCAGACTTTCACAATGATATTCCTTGATTGGAATATATAATATATAATCTCATTTTTTTCTTGTCATTTTGTGGGCCCTTTAAATCTAGAAAGTTAAGTTCCTTAGTGTGAAATTGTTTCTTGAATCATTTTGTTAATGATTTTTTGTTTGCTTTATTTCAGGAACACATAGTTTCTGTCTTATTTTCTGTATCTTTGTTCTCCAAAATTTTGTTTCTGTTTTTCCTTTTGCATTCTCTATGTCCTGGAACATGCCCTTGCTGTAAATTAATGGATATGAAGAAACATGTTCAAGTTGGAAGAGTTCTTAGAATTCAAGAAATTCAACTTTCTTTTTCAATGTCTGTTCCTTTCACTCAAGCCCAGGTAAATGGCTTCCCAACCACTTAAAGCACACCTCCAAATCTACAATTGATGAAAAATTATTAAACCAAACATAACCCCCAAAACATTCACCATTTGATTGATTCCCTCTGGCTGACTGATTGTCAAAGTCTTAATGAAAGACAGATGTTGTAAGTTGTGCCAGATAAAATCTAAACATCCATATTTCCTTTGACTCTTTTCACATGTCATGCCCTCACTATCCTCTAAACAAGCACCTGACTGGCAACTTCCACTTATTGCTTGTTGACAAGTATCATTATCAGTCCTCCAGATGTGGGCTGGCCTTGGTGTAGGAGCACAGGACTTTGCATTAGACATAATATTTAAAAGGATTCAACCCAAGTGATATTAGATATTGATATAAATTCATTGCATTGTTGACTCATTTTGAAAATTGTTTTCAATATATACTCCTCCCATCATCCCAGCAACTCTTGAGAAAATGGTATATCACCCACTTTATAAGTGAGACAACTAACTGTTGATGATGTTAAACACTTTCCCCCATGTGCCATAACTACTAAGTTCCAAGATTTGAAACCAGTTTCTATCTGTGTACTGGAAACTATTTTCTACAATTATTTCCTTACTCTCTCCCTTCTTTATTCGTTCATTCATCTAGAAGAAATGTGAGCATAAATTCGATGATGACTAGAGTTCAGTCAAGTAAAACATAAAGTGCCTGTCCAAGGTTCTGAAACAACAATTTAGGCCATTTTCTTCTACATATATCTCTACAGATATGAGAATTGGTGTCGATAGTTCAAAAATAGTTTAACAAATTACATGACATTAAGTTATGTCTCTCGTTTCTTTAATTATAATATCCTTATTGGATAAACAGTTTAATTATAAGCAGTGTAGAAAATGCTGCTTATGTTTAATTCCCCAATTTTAAGCGTGAATTACTTCATATTTTCAAATATTGTCTGATAATAACATAATTTGTTCTCATTAAGTAGAATGTTGCTTTGCATCCTCAAATTTCAGAAGGAAAGGGATTCAAAGTCTTTAAATGATACAAAAGGTTTCTGCATTTTACAGTCAACATAAAGTGATCAACTGTTATATATATATTTTTATGGATAATATATAATGTATATTATATATATATATTTTTATGAATAACGTCATAAAAGAATGAACTGCATTTGAAAGGCACTGGATAATCTTTTGCATTAAAAAGATTATTTAATGGACTATTCCTGGTTAATACACTTCCTTTGCTGGAGTTCTGCTCTCATACTGGATATCCAAAGAGAAAAGAATAGCCATATAAATTACTTCCAAATAAAATAGATTCCAATCTTGCATAAATCTATGTAAATTTCAGTCACTTTCTATGAAACACTCATTAATCTAAAGGTAGTGCTATGGAACTGATTTATAATCTGACAAAGAAGCCCACCATGACTGCTATCCATGGCCACAAAATAAACTTGTGCTGTATTTCATTCTTGATGCTTATGTTGGCTCACAGGTGCACCAAATAAGATGTTCAGAGACTGATTATCCTTATTTATCAGTGACATTATTCTTCAGGCAATATCCTGTACCTTCCTATTTATCTATATTATCTTGACTGGTCATCTAGGTACTCTTGCAAAATCTAGTGAATGTTTATTCACTGGCAAAAGTCATAAATAACTGAATATCATGAAGTCCAGTTGTTTACCTTCTTAACAGAGAAACAGCTCAGTTTTGCTCTTTATTGGCATTACCTGATTGTCACTGAATTTCTGTATATGTAACTCTCCCACTTCCCTATTTCTTGTTTTTCTTAAAATCCCCTATTCTGTTTAGAATCTATCTGCTGCTGAGAACAATAATGAGCTAGGAAAATATATTGGACTTGCAATTTCACCTCCATATCTGATCACTCTTTAAAATACCTCTGGACATACTTGAACTGTCCCTACCCTGTGAGCAGGGGCCACATGAAGCTGTAGGGAATGAGTAGGGTGATCACATATTTCATCTTCCAAACCAGGACACTTTGGAAGGTAACAGGACATTCTATTCGAAACTACAACAGAGCAGTAAATGTAAACTGCAAGCTTGGTTACATGGTCACAGTTACAATGAGGGAAAGAGTTCAGATGTTGGGTTCAGACATAGATTTGAATCCTAGTTCTTTCTCTTATTGGCAAAGTGACCTCGTGCAATTTACTTGAACTCTCTGGACCTCAGATTATTTACCTAAAATGAGAATAGTAGTCAGGTTTATCATAATATATGAGAATTAAATTAGAGAAAAGTTTTAAAATAATGTCTAAAACAAAAAATATACATTTATTAAATGTACTTATGATAGTTTCTGTTATCATTTATAACAGTAACCATCATTTTTATGATTAATAGCTCAGTTTATTAGCTGATTTAATAAAGTAAATCCTTACATAAAAAACAACATACTATATGGACACCAAAGAGGGGAAAGCCAGGGGGTGGGGAGGATGAATTGGGAGACTAGGATTGACATATATACACTAATATGTATAAAATAGATAACTAATAAGAATCTGCTGTATAAAAATAAATAAATAAAATTAAAAGAAAGAGAATAACATACTAGAAGTAGCTTTTTAAAAGCTTTTTTAATGATATGCTTACAAAATGTCATACATAACTGAAAACATCCACCACTGTGGTAATACAATAAACAAGTTTCCTGTGAGTAAAGCAGAACACTGCACAGATAGGCGGACTGATTAAAGCCAGATTAGCTTCCTGACACCATGAAGATCATATTTTGAATTTGTATGAGGGTAGCTTCTAAATATCACTGCTCTTAATTTAATAATGCAAAAATTCCATTTTCTCAGCTATTTTGAAGAATTTAGTACTTACAACAGTGTCTGACACATGGAAGGTTTTCCATTAAGGTATGTTAAATACATTAACAAAGAAATAAATGAATGAATAAATACATTAAGAACTGAATTTCAGTTAGAATTAAATGAAACTGGTTGCCTTTTATGACAATCCTAGAAGTCACCGAAGGGCTAGTAAAAAGAGGATGTGTGAGGGAGCAATCACGAAATTGCCTGCTGCTTGGCATGAGCAAGTTAATTACTAGTTTGTGTGGTTTTTGAGATGCCACGTGTACTGTTTTGTCTCAGGAACATCTGTCCATGGAGTGAAAGAGATAATTTATCCACCAGCTTCCACCTTCCATCAGGCAAGGTTTACTACTTACAGGAGAGCAAGCAAGTCTCGGAGTGTGGACAGGCAGATCCCAGAGATATCGTGAGTTCGGTGCCAGACTACCACAGTAAAGTGAATATTGCAATAAATCAAGTCACATGAACTTTTGGTTTCCCAGTACATATAAAAGTTATAGTTATACTATAATTTAGTCTTAAGTGTGCAATAGCATTATGTCTTATAAAACAATATACAAACCTTAATTTAAAAACAATGCTGTTAGCTCAAAAAAATAATAATAATAATTTAAAAATGGGCAGAAGACCTAAATAGACATTTCTCCAAAGAAGACATACAGATGGGCAGCAGGCACATGAAAAGATGCTCAATATCACTAATTATTAGAGAAATGCAAATCAAAACTACAATGACATATAACCTCACACCAGTCAGAAAGGCCATCCCCAAAAATTCTACAAATAATAAATGCTGCAGAGGGTGTGGAGAAAAGAGAACACTCCTGCACTGATGATGGGAGTGTAAATTGGTGCAGCCACTGTGGAAAACAGTATGGAGGTTCCTTACAAAACTAAAAATAGAGCTACCATATGATCCAGCAATCCCACTCCTGGGCATACACTGAAAAAGATGAAAACTCTAATTCAAAAAGATACATGCACCCCTATGTTCATAGCAGCACTATTTACAACAGCCAAGACATGGAAGCAACCTAAATGCTAAATGTCCCTCAACAGGTGAATGGATAAGGAGATATTCAGCCAATATTTTTAATGGCTGAAATATTACTCAGCCATATAAAAGAATGAAATAATGCCATTTGCAGCAACATGGATGGACCCAGAGATTGTCATACTAAGTGAAGTCTGTCAGACAAAGACAAATATATCATAAGGCATCACTTATATGTGGAATCTAAAACAAAAAGATACAAATGAACTTGTTTACAAAACAGAAATAGATTCACAGACACGGAAAACAAACTTATGATTACCAAAGGGGAAAGGGGGAGGGAGAGATAAATTAGGAATTTGGGTTTAACAGATAACACACTACTATGTAACAGATAGATAAATAACAAAGACCTACTGTATAGCACAGGGAACTGTATTCAATATTTTGTTATAATCTATAATGGGAAAAATCTGAAAAAGGATATATATATATATACATATATATATCTATGTATGTATGTATTCTGAACCACTGAACCACTTTGCTGTATACCTGAAACACTGTAAATCAACTATACTTCAATAAATAAATAAAAACAATGCTGTTAGAAAAATGGTGCCAATAAACTTACTAGACACAGGCTTGCCACAAACTTTTAATTTGTAAACAACGTAATTATCTGTGAAGCACAATAAATTGAAGAGCAATTAGACGAGGTATGCCTGTCATGATTCCGTGGCAAAGGTAAAGGGCAGAAGGGAAGGGGCACAGGACAAAAGCAAACTGTGAGTTGCTGTAGGCTTGTGTGTCCATGGAGTTGGTCACTAATGTGGCCGAGGCAAAACAAGTGGACCAGGGCCTCAAATATCGGTGCAACTTAGAGGATCAGAGTTGGCACGTAACAGAAGACTGACACAAATACCCGCCCTAGTTGACAAATAAATGCTATTTCTGGCTAATGTCTCTTTCTTCTCCCCTCACCCTCTCATTCTCTCTCTATCCCCACACAGTCTTACAGACTATTGGATTTGTATATAGACATACGATTAACTGCAATTTTAAAAAAATTCTCAGATCATCACAATGTCAGTCAGCGAGGATGGCTTCAAGCCGGATCTGGTGTCATTTTTGACACCACCTCACAAAGTTTTTGAAAATTTCCTTTCACCAAAAAATATCGCAGGCATCTTTATACTGTTTTTGCCTAAGACTTGAAATCAGTTGTTTTTCTAAGGAATTTTAGTTCCTTTTAGTGCAGAATGACATCAGGGGGGCAAACCCTAAGGTTAGAGATTCTCACTATTGGAATAATACTGCTTTCAGCCCATTTGGAGAGACAAAGAAGATGTTTAGAAGATATTGGGTTGGCCAAAAAGTTCACTTGGGTTTTTCTGTAACTTCATCTTATGGAAACACCCAAAAGAACTTTTTGGCCAACCCAAAACATTTTATTTTTATTTATTTATTTATTTGATGTGGACCATCTTTAAAGTCTTTACTGAATTTGTTACAATATTGTTTCTGTTTTATGTTTTGGTTTTTTGGTCCCAGGCATGTGGGATCTTAGCTCCCCAATCAGGAATCAAACCCACACCCCCCTGCATTGGAAGGCGAAATCCCAACCACTGGACTGCAAGGCAAGTCCCAACCCAATACATTAAAAAAAAATGAATTAACATTACTAAATCCAGTTCAATTTTAACATAACAGTGGACTTACTTAAATTCTTTGAGTTGTATCCATCTTCAAATTATATCTACCTTCTGTAGCACTAATAATCTTAACTCAAAATAATTAATATACTTACTTGCTTTATCTCTTTATATAATAGAAATAGTTTCAAAATATTATTATTAACGTTGCTATTATTAATTAAATTTCTGAATGGAATAAATTATTTCCATTTGGTTCTGTGCTTATTGTACATTTTGCAAAGGTTATACAGTCAAATTATATGCTATGAAGTCCCATTCTTTGTGTGGCTACTGTTAAGATTAATATACAGTTGGGTTTACTTGTTTCAGTTTGTTTTTAATCTCAAGGAATTATCTTGCTTGTTTTTGAGTAGTAATTCATTTACAGGATTCAAGAGTAAACTATATAGATAGGTATACAGAGATTTTTTTGTTCTTGTTTACATCCCTGCAGTAGCCACCCTGTTCTCCGAGTCCCTCCTTCATTAGTAAATTTCCCTATGGACCAGCTATTAACAGGTGACAAGTGACAGGTAAGAGTTATTTGCAGGTGAGAGGAAGCGTTTAGAGTAGCTGTCTGGGTTTCTCAGCTCAAGGGCTCCCTCTTCTGTTAAGTGTCAAACAGTTTATTTAATAAAGGCTTGTACTTTGTTCTTCAAATTTCAAAAGCTTTTTTTTAATGCTTTCCCTGTTTTCCTGTCTTGATCATTTCATTCTCAGACTTTTTCATAGCAGTTATCCTAAGGACGGTGCTCTCCCCTCCCTGGGGATGGGGGTGGGGGGAGCATTGTATCTGCAGGGTTTTACTGGGCTCTGCCACTGCTCTTCCTGATACTGTAGCTCTCCCACCAACCAAACCAGCCATTCTGATGCCCACTGGCCTGCCTCACTGTTGTTAGCTTCCCCTCTGACTCTGCTGCCTCACGCAGATTTCTGTCCCTCTGCATGCACACTTTTTTAGTGTGAGGGAAGATGAATCTATAGTTTTTCTCTACCTGAAGGTACTGATTGGTCTGTTATTATTAGTACTAGTCCTATAGGACTGCTTAAAGAATTTTCTTGTTCTGTAGGATTTTTAAAGAGAAAAAGTGAGGGAATTGGAGTCAAGGCTGTAGCCATACTCCTACAGGAATACAAAACCTTTGAGGCTTTCTCAAGGCATCTGCCATTAGAACAATCTTTATCCTACCCCTCAGTGTAAACTTTGCCAGAAAACGGAGAAGCCACCTGAAGGAGGACTTGAGGATCAACAACTAGAGTAAAATCACACACAGAGTCAAGACAAGACGCTGAAAGCACTCTGCTTTTGTTTCAGATATTTCCTACAGAGAGACCCATCTAAAGCAAAGTGCCCTCAACTCTGTTAAGTATCCTTAAATGCCTACATAGTAGAAAAAAAATGCTGGCCATCAAAGCAGTCTCCAAGAGCAACAGATAGTTCTAACATCTGGAACAAGGTTTTAAACTCAGTCCCTTAATTCAGTGATCTAAATTAACACATACAATTCTCAGAAAATGTTTTCATATTTTTAAAGAAAACGTACATACTAAGAAACTATGGAAACCTGTTTGATGTTGGAATGATTCCATCACAATTAAAAAAAGGATTCTAGTCCTTACATATACTTTTTAAAATGTTTGTTTCTGGTGCTGATTTCCTAAATTATTAAAAGTAGTAGAGGGGAGGAAAAATAATTTCCCTTCTACTCTTGGCTAAGACACCCCCATAACAAAAGACAGATTAACAGTAGAAAAATAGAAGTTTAATAACATGTAAACCTCCTGTATACATGAGAAATACCCAGGAAAACTAAGTAACTCCTCCAAATGGTCCAAGTCACCGCCTTAAATATTATATCCATCTAAAGACAAAGAAAGATGTCGGGTGGAGAAGTCCAGTCATAGGAAGTTATCAGAAAAAGTACAGTAAACACCGGTAGAGTTATTATGCCTTCTCTGTTGACAAGAGATTTTGGAGATTTGATCATCTTTCTCTGCCTGGTGCAGAGAGGGAAACAGCCTTACAAGTGGAGGTTTATCTTATAAACGTAAATGTCTCTTATAAAAGGTGACTTTTACTTTTATTCAGTTTTCAGAACTTCTCCTTTGTCTGCAGTTTCTTAAAAAAAATAAATAAAAAAAAAAACTCTAAAATAATTCTTATGCCAAAGAGGCATATTTTGGGGTGGCAAATTCTGCTTGCCTAGAGTAGCAATGGTCCAGCTCTAGCTCAGAAAAGCAAAACATGTTGATATGCGTAGCACATCAAGACAATTACTGTACCAAGTAGTTTTGTTTTGGTTTTGGTTTTTTGGTTTTATTCATTTCTTATTTTAGTTTCAAAAGCTTAATGTGGTTTTACCTGGTCATAGTCTGATAATTTGCAATCCAGTAGCGGAAGTGAAAGAAAGAAAAGTTCGACAAAAGTTAGGAAGTGGTAGAAAGAAAAAATAACAACAAAAAGAAATCAGAAAATGTAAAATGGGATTAATAAATCAGTCAGTTTGGTCAGTCAATTTGTTAGACAATGAATAATTTATTGAGTAGCTACTATCAGCTCCAAGCATGACATAGCACTGTACAATTTCCCAAGCACTGATAAGAGCCATGAAAAAAAATAAGAGGGTTAATGAAGACTAGGCAACTGATTTCATTAGGATGAGCAGAAAAGCCTCAAAGAACCTGATTTTTTTTTTTTTTTTTTTTGTGGTACACTGGCCTCTCACTGTTGTGGCCTCTCCCATTGCGGAGCACAGGCTCCGGACACGCAGGCTCAGCGGCCATGGCTCACGGGCCTAGTCGCTCCGCAGCATGTGGGATCCTCCCAGACCGGGGCACGAACCCGTGTCCCCCACATCGGCAGGAGGACTCTCAACCACTGAGCCACCAGGGAAGCCCAGAACCTGATATTTGATTTGAAATTTGAATAAAGAAAATTGTTCCAGGCTGGTGGATATTCACCTCACATTTCAATGTCTCAGGACATTACAATTGATTCCACTTTTATTCTACTTCTCTTCTTCTAGAGAGAGCACATTTTGTCATGTGTATTTCCCAAAAATGAATTAGGTTAAATTGCCTGTAGTAGTTTATTAGAATTGTTTCAATCTTCTTGGTGTCTATATTTATTTCATTTTTTTTCTAGAGAAAGAGCATTTCTTTTTTATGACTTTTTAAAAAATTTATTTATTTATTTATTTATTTATTTGTCTGCGTCGGGTCTTCATCTCAGCACTCGGGATCTTCGTTGCAGCATGTGGGATCTTTTGCTGTGGTGCGCGGGCTTCTCTCTAGTTGTGATGTGCAGGTTTTCTCTTTTCTAGTTGTGGCGTGGGCTCTGTAGTTTGCAGCACATGGGTTCTAGCTGAGGCGCATGAGCTCAGTAGTTGTGGCGTGTGGGCTTAGTTGCCCCACAGCATGTGGAATCTTAGTTCCCCAACCAGGGATCGAACCCGTGTCCCCTGCATTGGAAGGTGGATTCTTTACCTCTGAACCACCAGGGAGGTCCTCATACTTTGATTTCTAAAATTATTTGTTCCTTATCTCTTTTTTCATACTTCCAAAGTTTGTATATGTTATTATCATTTTTAAGTTTCTGTTTTTATTAAATCTATTCCTTCATTTTTATTACATAAATTTCTACTTTTCCTCTTTTAATTCCTTCTTATACTTTGCATGGGCTTATTCTGTTTGTTTCCTAATATGAAAGTATAGTTCACTAATGTTTAATCTTTTAATTTTTAGTACATTAATTTAAGGCTGTCGATTTTCTCCCTTCTTTTCTCAGGGCCTTTGCAGTCCTTCTGCTTGAAGATGTTCTGTTGCCATCTTGCCTCCAGTGGCCCTATCTACATATTTTTCTGGAAACTTAATATTATATTTCTAATGTAATTACTCTTTGTCACTATGCCTAAATGTTCTAGTTTATTGTTTTTAAATTTATCCTTCTCAATACAGGGCAGATTCTTTTCGTCAAAGAACTCTTTCTTCAATTCTACAGATTATCTCTTTTATTGTCTATTTATGTATTACCTGTACTCCTTCTGGACCTCCAGTTAGATGTTGGAACTATTGGATGTATCCTCCATGTTTCACAACTTTTCTCTCATATTTCCCAGCTCTCTCTCCATCTGTGGTGATTTCTTGTTTAATTCTTTAACAAGATCTTCCAGAAACTAATTAATCTTCTTTTCAGTCCATTCTCATCTTTTATTTTTAATTTCAACAACAGTTTTTATTTTTGAGATCTCTAGCTTTTATTCCCTTACTTAATAGTTCTTATTTTATGACTACGGTTTACTCTTCTACATACTCCAGATGAAGTTAAAACATATAAAGTCTTAGAAAGGTGCTGGTCACATGGAAATAATCAATGCTAGTTATTGTGATTAATGTTATTATCCTTATTTGAAGGTACAATTCTGCCTCCTCTGTTACCATTTTCCTCATGTTTCAGTTCTTCCATATGTTAAACTTTTTTTTCTGTCTTGGATATTTTGCTCTGTTAGATGTGTTGACTGCGTGCTCATCTTTGGGGCTAAGTTTTCATTTAGACTATCTTCTGTATCTATTTGTGCAGACAGTTTAAAGAGAGTAAAACATATGTTGGATTCAAGCACAGTTGCCAAAAATGGTAGTCTTTTAATGGTATTCTCAGTGCTAGGCTTCCACATATTTCCAGGGGGACGCTAATACGGTTTCATGTATTTATCAGATATGTTAAGAATGAGTAGAAGTTCAGTATTCAGGAATGTTTTGAAAAGTCTGGATTAATAGAATTAATTTTACTATCAAGTTAAGTGAAGCTGTAGAATTAGAAAAATAAGTGTAATGAGAAAATTTATCATACAAACTGAAGTCAAACGTGATTTACAGTTGAAATATTTTAGTTTCGACTCTTTATTACTGGATATTCCTTTGGTGACTGCATTTAACTTCAGTAAACTAAGATGAGAGAAAGTTGCTAGGTGCATTATTATCATTTGCTCTTTTGTTTTGCCTCAGTTTTGATATTTCTTAATGTCACTCTCTTGTTATATGTGTTTCTTTTCTCCCAATCTTTATTTTTAGAATATTCTTACTTAGTAATAAATTTTAGAGCTCCATTTTTATAATCCATGAGGAATTGCATATAAAGTTAGTAAGAATACTACTATTGAATCCCTCTTAATTGTAGTGTCTTCAGTGTACAACAGATGGAAGATGTCTTGATACGCATCCAAAAGAACTACATACATATCTACTACTGTTCAAGGAAGTAAGGCTCATTTTCTTTAAAAAATAATTTTAAGTTTAAGCGACTACAAATTAAATTGTTATTCATTTCCTAAATATTCTGGTTATCTTTATAAATTCTTTAATCTGGATGTAGTCAAAAAGAAATTTAGAAGAGTAGGTTTGATGATTGCATCAAATATGTGGCATCACTGACTCAATACCTAATGCATGACCCAATACTTTGCAGTTGAATCCACATATGATATATTTGGAAGTGCAGATAACTGCAAAATGATTGTCATTTTGAAAAGATTACTATCTTAAAGAGGTTATATAACTCTAATAAAGAATCAGATGATTACTCTCATTCCTTGGCTATGTTATGATAGTCTTGCAAACTGAAAGAGAACATAATTTTCAATGAATGAACGAACAAACATTAGAATCTAAATTTGAGTCTTAGTCTCTCAAATTTTTAATTAGTACAACTATTAAATTGTTGCCCGTTTAGGCACATGACAAAAGATAAATTTCTAAAACATATAAAGGCATGTTCTCTGATGTAAAATATTCTTTGATACATAAACATGACTTCTGTACACTGTCACAATGCCATATATAATTGTGTTTTATTTTTCATTTTCTTCTTTCATAAAATGTGGCATTATAATTATCTTCTGGGCCTTTACCCTGTATTTTAACATGATTTTATCAGAATTGTATATCTCCCATATAACAACAGCACCACTGACAAGTGGACAGAGTTCATATATTGCCCAAGAATTTCAAATTAAAATATTCATGAATTCATTGTGCTATATAAGATAATAAGTGCAATAGCAGACCATTTATTGGCCGACTATCCATCTGTTCCCACTGTAATTCAAATCTGGAAGGGAATATAATCTTGAGCTGGAAGAGACAACTGCTGTCAGTTGCCAAACCCATATTTTTCCTTTGGTGCATTAATCTGCTCAGTAACAGCACTGTTACCCAGGGGGACATATTTAGAGAGGAGAAAATAAATCAAAATGTTGAAAAAGTTTTGTAATAAGAATGAACAGAGTCAGAATAGAGTTCTGCAGACCTATTTGTTCTTCACAATAAAAGACCAATTATGAACGGAAACAGAGCCTAAACTTTCAGAAGCATTTAAAGGTTAAGGTAAGTTTTGAAATTAGAAACAATTTTAAAACAGTAGAATTAATGATTCATAGAATATTTATAAAATATTTTTGAAAATGGTGAGAGAAAGCTTATGGTTTTTTAATGAAATGAAGTAATTGGCTTTTGTCAATTCTAGTTAAAATGTATTTCCCACAGCTGTGCAAGTGTCATATTTGGCTGAATAATGACAAAATTCAAAGTATTTTGTTGCCTTAAAGATTGGTAAAATATAGTGGGTAGGGAATAACCACATAGTGTGTGAGAATAATGCTGATATACACATATAGACATTTAACTTCAGTTTTCCAAGACTGCAAAAGAACAATATGCTAAAAACAAGAAAGTGTTCTCCTACTGGCTCTAAACTTTCTCACTAATTTTATCAGTCAGAGTTCAACCACAGAAGCAGAACTACTGTAGTACACACATACTGGGATTCGACCTTACAGAATTTAGGAAGCTGGTTAAACAGACTTTGGGAGGTTGTTTATTCTCTGTCTGGTGCTACAGCCTAAAGTCAGCTAGGCAGGCAATAAAGAAGAGAAGATGGACATCCAATGGGGACAGCAAGACTAAGAAAATTTCAAGGGTAAGTGAAATCTATGTGGACTGAAACCTGCAGATAAGTGAACCAGCAGATAAGTGATAATACATGTAAACCTGCCTTGTGCCTGGTGACCTGCTTTTACCTCACGAGTGTAAAAAGAATACAGCTGCTATTTCACTACTCTCTTCCAATTTTCACAAAGAAATCTGGCTCAAACTAACCCAGAATGACATAGGGGAGAAATTTCTGCAAAATGTAGTTCTAGCTTTGACAAGATGACACAATACAACTCCACTACAATTTACCCCTTGTCAACTTGACATTTCTATATACCTTTATTAACTATAGTTATCATAATTTCTAAATAAAATAATAGCAAAATTCTGTTTCCATACAACATAATACAACTGTCTTGTGTACAACCTTCTCCTCAAAATAAGATACAAAACCCCTTTATCTGTCCTTAATATTCATTTCTTTTCTATATAAGTCACATTTCCTCTTTGATATCTTATAAATCAAATAGTATGACTACTACTAATACTTCTTACATTACATGTTCAGCAAATTTAAGAGGAAAAGATTTTAAAAGTTAAGACATACGCAAGTATATACATATCAAAGTAAGGAAAACTATCCATAACAATTACAGTTCTCAGTTTTGCCGTTGGTCATGTGATCATAATTGATATGTATAACTACGTTGTTCTACCACCTTGTGCCTTCAGCAAGAACCTTGGCTAGTTATGATTTTAGTTGAGGTCATGAGACTCCCTCCTATGTTCAACTGTTTTCATTTTTCCAATGACTTAAATCACTGGGTAGGGAATACTAAGAGGTATCCCAGAGGATCTTCTGCAATTTTTACCCCGTTGTGTCTTAACAACCCAATTGCTTTTTGACTGACAATCAAGATCAATCGCCTCAGCCAGAACACCAATGATCTCTGTCTATTGAGTCACTAATGAGGAGCCCAAAGAAACTAAGTTCTGGTTTAAACTTTGAGCTTAATGGAACTACTGATGTAGACCTTAATTAAAATATTTCTCCCTTGGTAACTAAGACAAGCAGAGCCCAGAGGTGTTGAGAACAGGCAGAAATAATGATGTCAGTGGATCTCTCAGGGAAATAGTGAGAAAAGTGACTTCTTTTTCTTCCCTTGTTTCCTGAAGGTAAGGGATTCATGAATCCCGGTTATGAAGGAAATAGAACCATATGTTAGTTGCTCATATAGACCATATTTCACATCCTGGAGGACATTACCCCAGCCCCAAAAGATTTAGGCATCCAGCTGGCATTTCAGAAGGCCACAGCTCCACCATATCAGGCCAGTTGCTCCGAGTGGTAGGTATCACAAGAACAATAAATTTCTTGAGCATTTCTGCACTTTATGATCTATAAAACAAATTTCTTGGTCCCGAGCTATGCTGTATGGAATTTCAGGATGGGGAATGAAACATTCCTTAATATCACAGATGATGGGCTTGGCAGAAGCACTGCAGGCAAGGAAGACAAATCCACATCTAGAGTAAGTATCTGTTCCTTTGAGAACAAAGTCCTGCTCCTCTCTTGATGGAAGAATGTAGATGGGTGTCCTGGAGAAACCCTGCTGGAGAGTAGTTTCTTGGAGATGTATTTCATAGACACCACACCACCCTCACTCCTCATGAAAAGGCATTTGCAATAAAATTGGCTTCTTATCTGCTGCAGACATTGATGCTTTTGTAAAGTCCTGATTGTTTTTGTTTATGACATCTCGGTTGGGAGCTGTAGAAATGATTATGACAGCAGACACAATGAGAGGGGAAAGCTGTAAAAAATTAAATTTTCATGTCCTTATCTTCAGCAGCACATTTTTACTATTTTAAGCAAATACTATTATTTGCTTAAAAATTAAATATCTGTCCATTCTAGGTTGGAGAGTCTGAAAGTCTGAGACATCTGTCCCATTTAGGTGGGCCATATCCTATATCCTACCTATTGTTGAGAGAGGCCTCAAGGGAAATCAAACTTGCCAACACCTTGATCTTGGACATATAGGCTCCAGAATTGTGAAAATATACATTTCTGTTATAAAAGCCACCCACTCTGTTGTATTTTGTTATGGAAGCCCTAGGCAACTAATATGCCACCTAACTGGTATCGAAAAGTTTATGTACATGTTTTTCTCTTTGCAAGGTTATAAACACTTGAGAATAGTAACTATGCCTCTTCACTTTGCATCATCACAGCAACATGTGGGACAAACTAATTTGTCAATAAATATTTGTTAAATTAATAACCAAAGAAAAAGAATATTTAGATTTTGATGTGATTAAGTGGTAAGAAGATATTTTAAGTTTGGCATGGCACAGCCATTAAATCTTGGAAGTTATTATATTTTTGGAGCAAATTTCTTTTATTTAAAAATAATGACAAAAATGTCTTATGAAAATAATTTTTTAAAAAAACTGTAAAACCTTTACCAGTGACACTTGGGAAAAATAATGAGACTCAAGCATATGGCACTTCTTTACACGTTTGTGCTAGAACCACAAAGCACTTACACGTCCTTCCTTCTTCACTCTTCATTCAACTTTCTATTTGCCTTTCAACCATTCATTCATTCAGCAAACATTTATTAATGGATTGCTTACTGTGTGCCAGTTACTAGGACTAGAGAGATAAAGGGATGGTCATTCTTTCAAGAATAATTTATTTTTATAAAAAATAATTTGGTGAGTTACATACATTAATAAAAAGGTCTATTGAGACTATTTCAAGGCAAAACTCTCTATAGAGTAATGGCATCTTAATTACTCCATAAATTGATAATAAAGACAGTTGAATTCACCTGAAAGCATTAGTGTCAAACTGAATTTTCCTCACCACTTTTCCCCAAAAGATAGGATCCAGATGTTGGAGAGTGGTGACTGGTGGTGGAGGACAATTACTACAGTTTTTCTCTTGATATGTGCTGTCCAGCCAGGCACATAGCCCTGTCCAACAATAGAATCTCATTATTGGACTGAAAATCGTAGTAGACATTGCTCGGTATAGGACAACATGCCATCTGACTACATACTACATTAAGAAGACTGCATTGAAAATAATTTCTAAGCAACATATCCTCTTCAGATCTTGTGAATTCCACCTTCAAAGCATCTGCTTAATTAATTAATTTGCTCCTCTTCAACAAAAATACCACTTTGAATCAGCCTTTCTAATTCCGTGGTCTTATAGATAAAAGTTCATCATCATACCACCAACCAATTCTCTCTTCAAAACACTGACCTGATCATCTCATTTCCTGGCTTAAGTCTTTCCAGGTCTCCTCTTGGTCTACGAGAAGCCACCAAACTCTCTGGCAAAGTAAATAAGGCCCTTCACAATCTAGAGCCCCATCTTCCCTTTTAAGCCTCTGCCCTTCTGTATTCTTGTTCCATACACATTGGATAAGTCACCATTGCAAAGATTCATGTGCTCTCTTGAGTTCCTTTGCCAATGCAGACACTACTCCCATGCCTGGAACTCTGCATGCCCTGCATCATCTGCCTTGTACTCAACTACTTATCCTCACTTCATTCTGTAAACATGTATTGAACACCAACTAAGTTTTAATTACTGCACTAGAAATGAAGGATAAAAAGATGATTAGAATGTGTTTCCTTTATTCCAAGGCAGTACTGGGGAAAATGTGCATGTAAATAAATGTCACGATTTTACAGAAAAAGTATACTATAACAAACGAGATAAAATGATATATGAGAAGAGGAAAAATAACGAAAAGTCTAAAGGAAGTGATTTTTGAGCTAAAATTTAAAACAATGTAAGAGGCACAAGTGTGAGGAAAAGCAGAGATTGAAAAGGGCACTCCAGGCAAAGGGAGCAGAATATACAAAAGCACAGAGATGAAGAAGAGCAGGAAGTGGGTAATTTGGCATTGATTGTTCTGGAGGATAAATGTGCAGAAACAGAGGTAGAAAGAAAAGTATACAGATTCAGTTCTCTGGTTTAAATGTGTCAAGACCTACCTTCAAAACCACATTTCTGTGAACACTTCATTAAACTAACTTATATGTCAGAGCCTTCCCATCTCAAATCACATACCAAGACATTTGTTCTTTTCATATCTGATATTTATTTAAACCTTTATTTACAACATGTCTGTATGTATATAAACATGTATGTACTTTTAATATAGAGTTTTCTTCTCATTATAGATTGTTCTAAAATACTATTCAAACATGAACACAAAAGCTTCGGAAAATATTGGGTACATTAATATTTTGTAAATATTTTAGCACATCTCTATTTTTTGTTTAATCACACTTACTTGCATGTGCTTCAAAAATAAAGAAAATATAATTATTGTATAATGGCTCATCTGAATTTCTATTTATAAACTATTTTATTCCCAGAGGGGCTTACTTTTAAGAGAATTTTATAAAGGCAAGTGAGCAAGTAGTTTCACTCATTAATTAGAGTTCTTGTGAGATTTGTCCAAAAAAAGATAATTGATGTTCTTTTAGAAGGACAAAATGAGTGTTCTATAATATAGAAACTATAATTATCCCTAAACAGGTTGACAGGTCATAAAATAATACATTCAAGGGCTTCCCTGGTGGCACATTGGTTGAGAGTCCGCCTGCCGATGCAGGGGACACGGGTTCGTGCCCCGGTCCGGGAAGATCCCACATGCCGCGGAGCGGCTGGGCCCGTGAGCCATGGCCGCTGAGCCTGCACGTCCGGAGCCTGTGCTCCGCAACGGGAGAGGCCACAACAGTGAGAGGCACGCGTACCGCAAAAAATAATAATAATACTTTCATTGCATAAAGTTACAATAAAATATCAATTTCAAGTTCAGCAATCTGTCTTTATGTGTAATATATTTGCTTACTTATCAAGTGTTCCTGTCAGATGAACACACCTCTTTTTTTTTCCAGTTCACTAATTAACATTGGTTAAAGTCTTTCACTGAAACCTCTAAACACACCAATATAGCTTCCTTACAGTTACTGAGTAGAAATAGTAGATGTCTCCTTTACCAGTTTCCTAACTTTTCTCACACTTAAAGTTGAAAGAGAATCTCAAAAATTATGAAAAATAAGAAGTGAAGTTAAAAGAATTACTAGAAAAATACAACAGTGGTTAGAAATTAGAAACTGAGGTATGACCTTGATCTGACTCTTTAAAACTGATGATTAACTTTCCCCTGTGTGTGTTTGTGTGTTTGTGTGTGTGCATGTTTTAAATCTTTAATCATTTTTCTTCTTCCCCCTTCTATTAAGTACCACTACACGGCTCACCTACCTCAACCTCAGTGTCCCTTCTTGATAAACACTTCCTCTTTATACTTCTCATGGCACCAAAACTGCTCGTTCTGTTTCTTGTTCACATGTTGACAGCATGGCAGAGTGGTTCAGAGTATAGGTTCTGAAGTCAGAACACAGGGGTTTGAATTCTAGCCATGTTGCTTATAAATTGTGTAAGGATGGTGGGAACAATTAACTTAGAAGTTGTGGGCATATTAAGCTTCTAGAGGCAATATATCTAGGATCAAAACTTTATTCTTCAATTTACTTTCTCTGTAAAATCTTGTGTAAGTTGCAAATGTCCATGGGCTTTGGTTTCAGCAACCGTAAAACACATATATCAATAGTACCTACTGTTTTAAGTATTAAAGTAGTGACTGTCAGATAAATGTCAGCTATCATTTAAGATGCTGTATAAGATTCTTACATAGGTAAGAATGTATCTTGGTACCTGGCATATGTTAAGCAGTCAATAACTTATTTGATGCATTGATTTTATTAGTAATAATAGATACCATGATGTAAATATATTGTCAGTTATATGATTGTTTAATGTTTTTCCCCCCATTATACGGAAAGATCTGTGACGATAACAATGGTATCCATCTGTTGGATATTGTATCCCTAAGACCTAATCCAATGTCTGGCATATAGAAAACGCTCAGTAAATATAGCCAGCAATGAATGAATTGATCTTTCCCCCTTCAAGTGAAAATTATGCAATCAACTAACTTGCAGTAACTTCTTGGAGCTTTTGTGAGATTTCAATTAAATACATACATTAAAATTACCTAGCACACTGCCAGAAACATGGTGATTACTCAGTAAAAGTACAGTGTTTCCTCTTCTTCCGGATCACTAAGAAAACCCGTATGTCTCTTCAATGCGTCACATTTGTGATCTGTGTCTATAATATGCATCTCTATTCTCCTATTAGGATAATTTCCAGGACATTAAATGGTTGTTCTTTTATAATTTTTATCCATTATTGTAGTTTCACTGAGAAAATCATTTATGGAGCTTCTTACAACACAATTCCAGAAGTTTTCCTTAAACTGATTTTTAACATTTGTTCCTCCTGTAGTTTTTTGTGCCATTTTGAAAAATCACACTGAAAATGAGGTTAGACCAGGTGATCTCTAAATGGTATTCCAACACATATTTGTTTGTACTCTCTGTTAAGAGAATAGTGAATTCTGAGCAACCATAGGAAGAACATGCGTGTCCCTGAACAGCACTGTGCAAGCATGCAATCACACACACACACACACACACACACACACACACACACACACACACACACACACAGAGTCCTAACTGAACTGAAATTTATCTAATCTTCTGTCCTTCATTCCACTGAGGTTTTCCAGTAGCTGGTGCTCTAACCAAGACTTCTAACATTTTAAGCCATAGACACTAAATGTGGACAGCTACATTTGTCTCCTCTCACAATTGAAATTCAAAGACTATAGAGCTTTGCTGAGAAGAAGCACAGGGAAAGCTTTTATCTCTAGCATGTTTAAGGGACAGGTCAGAAGAGGCACTTGCATCATTAGGAATCTATAGGAGGCCCTGAGTGGCTGTCTCATCTTTCACCTCTGCTGTGGAATAATTCTGGTATTGAGCCCCTTTGTCCATGGGTATGCTGCCAATTTAGCTAGCTCCTTAGATTTCATGTTTTACTGAACATTATTTGAGGCAGGTCAACAACTCTGCTCCAGGTTTAATGACTGTGATAGTCAGAGGTTCAGATCACTGTCAGGACAGTTCACAGACTTTCTCTCTGTCACATAATTTACTTGAATAACAATGTGTGGCTGACATTTATGAAGCAATATTTAATAGGAGACAGATGCTTTATTGAGTGATTTGTATAGCTGTTGTTTAATTATAATCTTGAGACATTGGTTATGACTAAATAACGTAAGAATTGTTTGTGGTGTAGGTTACACAATTATGTGAATATACTGAAACTGCTGAACTGTACAATTTAATTGAATGAATTGTATGCATGTGAATTATATCTTAATAAAACTGCTATAAAATCAGTTTGAGTTGTTTTTCCTTTTCTACTTCTGCTGGACAGAGAATCCATAAACATTCCAGTGCAATGCGGTTCTCTCTGGATCTTCATTCTTACCATACTCCAAACCCTTCACTCTCCTACTTGACACAGAGAGACAATTCTCCCCCCTCCCTGCCCCATTTCTTTCTGCTTCTGAGATTTTTACTTATTTCTCTCTGAATGAATACTCTTTTTGCATATATTCATATCCCTAAATCATTCAGTCATGTCATAAAAATTGAGAATCTATTGATTCTATGTGCTCAGCACTGAGCAAGGCACTGGAGACTTTAAAACAATATATGAGTAATAAAATATATTAAAAATTCTTTTGTACTTCCCTGATGGCGCAGTGGTTAAGAATCTGCCTGCCAATGCAGGGGACACAGGTTAGATCCCTGGTCTGGGAAGATCCCACATACCGTGGAGCAACTAAGCCCGTGTGCCACAACTACTGAGCCCATGCTCCACAACTACTGAAGCCCGCATGCCTAGAGCTGCAGCTTCGCAACAAAGAAGGCACCATGATGAGAAGCCTGTGCACCGCAACAAAAAGTAGCTCCTGCTCGCCGCAACTAGAGAAAGCCTGTGCGCAGCAAGGAAGACCCAACGCAGCCAAAAATAAATTAATAAAATAAAATAAATAAAATATTTTTTTTAAAAAATTCCTTTTATGCTGAAAGGAAACTCTCTTTCCTTAAAATTCTCTAATGCTTCATTAGAGCATCTCTTGGTATCCTCTAGTGCTTCATTAGAGCATCTCATGGTATCTTCTACCATGCCTTATGATGTCTGCATTCCTTATGAAACTTCCTAGCTATTCTGTGGACTTCTGGTACAGAGACTCACAGTTAATTGTCCATCTCCCGAACCACATGATTCTTTAAGTTGAGCATTACAAAGCCTTCATAAATAATTTGTTTAAAGATCGAAAAATATGTAAATGGTAGAATAAACATCTTCAGCATCAATTCAAGAATGTTTACACCCCCCAAAATCTCAAATCTTTATGGATTTATGTTATAAATTCTTGGCATTTTCATTCATTCACCTTTTTGTTCATTCATGTAATGTGTTACTTTTGAGTAAACACCATGTGCCTGACGCTGAATTAAGAAATGGGATCATGGAGACATATAAAAAGACCTAATCTTTAATTAATATCAATTTGGAGAAATTGATATATGAACAAATAAATCCATGCTTAGTGAAAAGATCGCCAAAAATTATGTAAAGGGAAAAATTATCTATAAAGGAAGGATTGATTCTACTTGTGAGGGAAAAGATTAATGAAAGAGGTGCTTTTGGTGTGAAGGTGGGGAGAAGTGATTCAACTCAAAAGAAATAAACAGAATCAGGGTCAGGAAGAAAGCCTGGTTTAATTGGAAATTTTCAGATATGTGAGAGTACTGGAATACAACTGCAGATGGGAGATGTTTAAAGAAATGATGAATGGTGAGGACAGACAGTGGCTATATTATGGACAGCCTAGTATATCATGCTGAGGATATTTAAACCTGGAAATCCACAGAAATCTGTCCTCTAAATCACATGACACTCTACTTTGATCATTATAAATGTTTCCATATAGAATTTACTGAAAGCATTCTGGTGACACTACCATTTTGTCCTATAGTGTATTGAAGGTTTTTTAAATATTGTGTTGATTTTCTATTTTGTATTAACTTTCATGCTAGACTACTAGGTTTGGATTTAGGCTCTGCCATCTACTAGGTGAGCTGCTTTGGGCAAGTTATCTAAATTCTCTGATTTCAATTTTGACATTTGTAAACTTACAATAAAGATAATGCTCACCAAGTAGGCTTTTTTAATGGAGACTGAATTAGTATATATATATATGTTAAGCACATAGAACAGTGCCAAACGTGTAGGAAGCATTTCCTGACTACAAGGAAAGTGATTCTTCACCTCTGCGCGTTGCAAAAAGGGTAAGATACATTTTTTATACCATGCTATAGCAATGCATCATTTAAGCACTATTATATGTGATAGTTGTCACAGTGGTTTCTTTTTTGAAATATGGTGTAGAGAGTTTGAAACTCTGCAAAGCAAATATACCACATTTAGTGTTAATTTAAATAGATACATACAGTCATGGGTGAGGATCAGACCCTAGACAAGACTGTATTATATTACTTTCTGTTTGAAATCTGATCAGATTTTGATTTATATCATTTTGATTTTATTTTACATCACTTTGATTTTAATCCCCATTTTGAAAACTAGTACCTATTTAAATGAGGAGACTAGTCTGTTCCCTTAACTTATCTCTCCCTACTCACCATCATGAATTCCTATCAGAGCCAACTTGAATTACTCCTGGCCCTTCATATGTAATATGCCTGCTTCCATCTAAAATAAAATAGTAACAATAAAATAACTCAAAATATAGAATTTATTGAAAGATTACTTTGTGCAAGTCACTTTATATACTTGTCCAGTTTTAATCCTTCTAACATTCCTACTGAGAAACTACTACTATAATTCCAAAATATTAGATAAGGAACGTGAAGTACAGAGAGACTAAACCACTTTCCCAAAGTTACATTGTTCTTCTCATTAGAAAAACATTTCATCATCTGTCTTTACGCTTCCCATGTACACACCAGCTGATGTGGTCAGGGAGTTCTCCTGGAAGGTAGGACATGAATTGGTGCCCAAAGAAGATTCAGTTAGTTACAGAGGCAAAGTAGGTATTAGCTTTAGAAATAGAGATAGTAAGCCAAAACAACGTCAATACAGGTGTTAAAATGTACTATAAAATTATAGAAACAATTAAAAATTATACCACTAGAATAGAAAATCCTGAAATAGGCTCACATATACATAGCTTTCTTACATGTACAGCTTATAGCAACAAAGATGTCCCTGGAATGCAGAGAGAAAAGGATGAATTTTTGATTAAAAAAAATGCTGAGAAAATTGGATAATGTTATATCCTTCACCTCATATTATACATAAAAATATAATGTATCAAGTACTTTAAATTTAAACATGAAAGATTAAAAATTAATGCTTCATAAGAAAATACAGAAAACATGCTTTAAATGATTTCTTCTGACATAGCAGTAAATGCTTGTCACTAAATGTTTTTCTTGGATGGAGATCTTGTTTACTGAGAATATAGTAAGCCCTCATATACAACTGCTGGATATGGCATGAAACAGAGGCAGAAACAGTGTTTTGTTTTATTCAAATCAAAAAATTTCCTGTTTTTTAAATGAAAATAAGAACCTTATATACATCAGTCATTCAAAATTGGGATCAGGACAGAGTAGCTGTTCTAGTTTTAACTTTGATTCAAAACAAGATTCGAATAAATCAATGATTGACAATCAATTAAAAAGTATGATTTCTATAATTAAATATACTATAGATCTGTTAACTCACCTCCTTTTAATTAACTACTCTAACATCTGGTAATCAGTTCCTGTAGCCTTTTTCTTTTCCTTCATGTTTTTTTAATCTATTCTTGAGTCTCGGTATTTCTAAATATATTTTTAAATCAACTTATTAGTTTACATATAAAATGTTAAAAATATGCTAAGATGTGGAGTGATAGTGTATTAAAAATAAAAATAATATGGTGGAGAATTAACACTTTTACAATATTGACTCCTTCAGTCCATTAACATGATGTATGACTGTATTCATTTAAATCTTGAGGTTCTTTCAATAATCTTTTGCAGTTTTCAGGGTTGAGTTCCTGCAAAATTTTCAGTATTTATTCCTTGTTAATGTATCATTTTATTTTTCATTTTTGTGTTGATATATTAAATATAAACTTTTTTAATCCAGAAAAAGAAAAATTCACGTATTAATTCTAACAGTTTCCCTGCATATTCATTCAGGGATTTTAGGTACACAATCCTGTCATCAATGAATTATGGTAACTTATTTTTCCTTTCTAAAACTTATATATTTATTTTCTTATTTTATTCTCCTATAAATTACCCACCATAAAATGTTAAACAGAAATATTATTAATCAACAGACTTGTCTCATCTCTGATTTCAAGAATAAAAATTTTAATGTATTGTAAGTATGAAGTTGCTTTAGGTTTTCTGTAAGCACTCTTTATCAGCTTAAGGAAGAACTCTACTAGTTTGCTGATAATTTTTTTATTATAAATAAGTATTGAATTTTTATATTATTTTCTTCATTTAGTAGGATAATTATATATTTCTCTCTGTGCTTGCCCTATCAATTACTGATAGTGGTCTCAGTTTCTCTCACTAGGTTTGTGGATTTGTCTATTATTACTTTGATTTTTGACAATTTTTCCAAATTTACTTAAGGTAATGCTACTGAGCATAAAAATTTAGAATTATGACATATTCCTACTGGATTGACTTCCTTATAACTATGAAATATCGTTCTATCTCTACTAGTATTTCTTACCTCAAAGACTGCTTTGTCTGATATTACAATATTTTTATCAGCTTTCTTTGAGTTTGATTATGGATGGTCTACCATTTTCCATTTTGGGTCCTTATGGTTAAGATGTGTCCTTTACCTTGAATAGCCAAAGCAATCTTGAGAAAGAAAAATGGAGCTGGAGGAATCAGACTCCTAGACTTCAGACTATACTACAAAGCTACAGTAATCAAGACAATATGGTACTGGCACAAAAACAGAAATATAGATCAATGGAACAGAAATAGAAAGCCCAGAGATAAACCCATACACATATGGTCACCTTATCTTTGATAAAGGAGGCAAGAATATACAATGGAGAAAAGACAGCATCTTCAATAAGTGGTGCTGGGAAAACTGGACAGCTACATGTAAGAGAATGAAATTAGAACACTCCCTAACACCATACACAAAAATAAACTCAATATGGATTAAAGACCTAAATGTAAGGCCAGGCACTATCAAACTCTTAGAGGAAAACATAGGCAGAACACTCTATGACATAAATCACAGTAAGATCCTTTTTGACCCACCTCCTAGAGGAAGGAAAATAAAAACAAAAATAAACAAATGGTACCTAATGAAACTTAAAAGCTTTTGCACAGCAAAGGAAACTATAAACAAGACGAAAAGACAACCTTCAGAATGGGAGAAAATATTTGCAAATGAAGCAAGGGACAAAGGATTAATCTCCAAAATTTACAAGCAGCTCATGCAGCTCAATATCAAAAAAAACAAACAACCCAATCCAAAAATGGGCAGAAGACCTAAATAGACATTTCTCTGAAGAAGATATACAGATTGCCAACAAACACATGAAAGGATGCTCAACATCACTAATCATTAGAGAAATGCAAATCAAAACTACAATGAGGTATCACCTCACACCAGTCAGAATGGCCATCATCAAAAAATCTGCAAACAATAAATGCTGGAGAGGGTGTGGAGAAAAGGGAACCCTCTTGCACTGTTGTTGGGAATGTAAATTGATACAGCCACTATGGAGAACAGTATGGAGGTTCCTTAAAAAACTAAAAATAGAACTACCATACGACCCAGCAATCCCCCTACTGGGCATATATCCTGAGAAAACCATAATTCAAAGAGTCATGTACTGCAATGTTCATTGCAGCTCTATTTGCAATAGCCAGGACATGGAAGCAACCTAAGTGTCCATCAACAGATGAATGGATAAAGATGTGGCACATATATACAATGGAATATTACTCAGTCATAAAAAGAAATGAAATTGAGTTATTTGTAGTGAGGTGGATGGACCTAGAGTCTGTCAAACAGAGTGAAGTAGGTCAGAAAGAGAAAAACAAATACCGTATGCTAACACATATGTATGGAATCTAAAAAAAAAAAAAAAGGTTATGAAGAACCTACAGGCAGGACAGGAATAAAGACGCAGGCGTACAGAATGGACTTGAGGACACAGGGAGGGGCATGGGTAAGCTGGGACGAAGTGAGAGCGTGGCATAGACATACATACACTTCCAAATGTAAAATAGCTAGCTAGAGGGAAGCAGCCGCACTGGGAGATAAGCTTGGTGTTTTGTGACCGTGTAGAGGGGTGAGATAGGGATGGTGGGAGGGAGACGCAAGAGGGAGGAGATGAATATATGTATATGTATAGCTGATTCACTTTGTTATAAAGCAGAAACTAACACGCCATTGTAAAGCAATTATACTCCAATAAAGATGTTTAAAAAAAAAAGATGTGTCTTTTATAAGCAGCATATACTTGTCTATACTAACTCTCTTTTAATTGGCATATTTAGTACATTTACATGTAATATAGTTAGGAGATAAAGCTGAGCTCATAACTACAATCTTTTTGCTTTTTTTATACCAAAGTTATTTTATGTCAATTTTTATTACCTTTGGCCTTCTTTTGAATAATCAAAAGTTTCCCCTTCTATTACTTTGTTAGCTTCCAATTTCTTATTAGTAGCCCTAGAGATTATTTTTATTAGTGACCCTAAAGACTATGTCAACATGAATCTCTGGTACATTAAAATCTAATAAAAATTTTTGATATTTTTCTGGTAATGTTAAAAAATTAGAACACTAATTTCATTTATCCTTCCTACATTTAAAAAATTATTCTTAACATACATAATAGACATACATGCATTTTAAAACACAAGACATTACTATCTGTGTAGGAAAAAAACTCACTTCTTCCTCTTGTGTTTCTCCTTATTCTCACACTACTATACTCAAAGCACTTCTGAAACCAGATGTGTGGGGTTTATTCCCACACCAGGCAATCTCTGTGATATTGGCTGGGTGCCCTACAATTTAACTTAATTCTAACACTATCTACCTGGAGATAGCATCACTCCCACAAGTATCGGGCTCAATTCCACAAGACTACCTCTCCCCACTTCACATGCCAATTGCAAGTCCAGGTTGTTACCTGTGCTTTTTACTGATAGGTATAAATCAGAGATTCCAAGAACCCCCTCCTCAGGCTCAATTAATTTGCTAGAGTGGCTCACAGAACTCAAGAAAACACTTTACTTACAGCTACCAGTTTATTATAAAAAGATATGATAAAGGATAAAAACGAACATCCAGATGGAGGAGATGCTTAGGGCAAGGTATGTGGGAAGGGGCTTGAAGCTTCCATGCTCTCTCTAGGAGTAACACTCTACCAGCACCTCCACATGCTCAGCAACGTGGAAGCTCTCTGACCCCTGTACTTTGGGATTTTTATAGAGACTTCATCATGTAGGCATGATCAGTCATTAACTCTTTTCAGCCCATCTCTAGAGAATGACGGATGGGGTGAGGCTAAAAATTTCAAGCTTCTAATCATGGCTTGATCGTTCCAGTGACCAGTCCCCATCCAGGAGCCCACCAAGAGTCATCCCATTAGAAGAAAAGAAACCGCTATTATCAAAGAATTTCCGAAGGGATTAAGGAGTTCAGTGGCAGGAACCAGGATCACAAAACAAGTATTAGAACAAAAGATGCTCTTGGTGCCCTTGTCACTTAGAAAAATTTATAAGGGTTTTGGAAGCTCTGTGCCAGGAACCAGGGGCAGAGGCCAATTACATAGTTCCTATTATTAAATTCATCTTTTTGTTTGTTGATAATTTTTGAATTTAATTTTATTTTTTTATACAGCAGGTTCTTATTAGTCATCAATATTATACACATTAGTTTATACATGCCAATCCCAATCACCCAGTTCATCACACCACCATTCCCACTCCCCCGCGGCTTTCCCCCCTAGGTGTCCATACATTTGTTCTCTACATCTGTGTCTCAAACTCTGCCCTGCAAACCGGTTCATCTGTACCATTTTTCTAGGTTCCACATACATGCGTTAATATACGATATTTGTTTTTCTCTTTCTGACTTATTTCACCCTGTATGACAGTCTCTAGATCCACCCACGTCTCAATAAATGACCCAATTTCGTTCTTTTTTATGCCTGAGTAATATTCCACTGTATATATGTGCCACATCTTCTTTATCCATTCATCTGTCGATGGGCAGTTAGGTTGCTTCCATGACCTGGCTATTGTAAACAGTGCTACAATGAACACTGGGGTGCCTGTGTCTTTTTGAATTATGATTTTCTGTGGGTATATGCCCAATAGTGGGATTGTTGGATCATATGGTAATTCTATTTTTAGCTTTTTGTTTGTTTGTTTTTGCTGTATGCGGGCCTCTCACTGTTGTGGCCTCTCCTGTTGTGGAGCACAGGCTCCAGACGCGCACGCTCAGCAGCCATGGCTCACGAGCCTAGCTGCTCCGTGGCATGTGGGATCTTCCCGGACCGGGGCACGAACCCGTGTCCCCTGCATCGGCAGGCGGACTCTCAACCACTGCGCCACCAGGGAAGCCCTATTTTTAGTTTTTTAAGGAACCTCCATACTGTACTCCATAGTGGCTGTATCAATTTACATTCCCAACAACAGTGCAAGAGGGTTCCCTTTTCTCCACACACTCTCCAGCATTTGTTTGTAGATTTTCTGATGATGCCCATTCTAACTGGTGTGAGGTAATACTCACTGTAGTTTGGATTTGCATTTCTCTAATAATTAGTGATGTTGAGCAGCTTTTCATGTGCTTCTTGCCCAACTGTATGTCTTCTTTGGAGAAATGTCTATTTAGCTCTTCTGCCAATTTTAGGATTGGGTTGTTTGTTTCTTTAATATTGAGCTGCATGAGTTGTTTATATATTTTGGAGATTAATCCTTTGTCCGTTGATTCATTTGAAAATATTTTCTCCCATTCTGAGGGTTGTCTTTTCGTCTTGTTTATGGTTTCCTTTGCTGTGCAAAAGCTTTTAAGTTTTATTAGGTCCCATTTGTTTATTTTTGTTTTTATTTTCATTACTCTAGGAGGTGGATCAAAAAAGATCTTGCTGTGATTTATGTCAAAGAGTGTTATTTAGATGTTTTCCTCTAAGAGTTTTATAGTGTCCAGGCTTACATTTAGATCTCTAATCCATTTTGAGTTTATTTTTGTGTATACTGTTAGGGAGTGTTCTAATTTCATTCTTTTACATGAGGCTGTCCAGTTTTCCCAGCACCACTTATTGAAGAGACTGTCTTTTCTCCATTGTATATCCTTGCCTACTTTGTCATAGATTAGTTGCCCTTAAGTGGGTAGGTTTACCTCTGGGCTTTCTATCTTCTTTCATTGTTCTATGTTCCTGTTTTTGTGCCACTACCATATTGTCTCGATTACTGTAGCTTTGTAGTATAGTCTGAAGTCAGGGGGTCTCATTCCTCTAGCTCCGTTTTTTTCCCTCAAGAGCGCTTCAGCTATTTGGGGTCTTTTGTGTCTCCATACAAATTTTAAGATTTTCTGTTCTACTTCCATAAAAAATTCCATTGGCAATTTGATAGGAATTGCATTGAATCTGTAGATTGCTTTGGGTAGTATAGTCATTGCCACAATATTGATTCTTCCAATCCAAGAACATGGTATATCTCTCCATCTGCTGGTATCATCTTTAATTTCTTTCATCAGTGTTTTATAGTTTTCTACATACAGGTCTTTTGTCTCCCTAGGTAGATTTACTCCCAGGTATTTTATTCTTTTTGCTGCAATGGTAAATGGGATTGTTCCCTTAAATTCTCTTTCGGATTTTTTGTTGTTAGTGTATAGGAATGTCAGAGACTTCTGTGCATTAATTTTGTATCTTGCAACCTTACCAAATTCATTGATTAGCTCTAGTAGTTTTTTGGTGGCATCTTTAGGATTCTCTATGTATAGTATCATGTCATCTGCAAACAGTGAAAGTTTTACTTCTTCTTTTCCAATTTGTATTCCTTTTATTTCTTTTCCTTCTCTGATTGCCATGGCTAGGACTTCCAAAACTACGTTGAAAAGTAGTTGTGAGAGTGGACATCCTTGTCTTGTTCATGATCTTACAAGAAATGCTTTCAGTTTTTCACCATTGAGAATGATGTTTGCTGTGGGTTAGTTGTATATGGCCTTTATTATGTTGAGGTAGGTTCCCTCTATGCCCACTTTCTGGAGAGTTTTTATCATAAATGAGTTTTGAATTTTGTCAAAAGGTTTTTCTGCATCTATTGAGATGATCATATGGTTTTTCTTCTTCAGTTTGTTAATGTGCTGTATCACATTGATTGATTTGTGTATACTGAAGAATCCTTGCATCCCTGGGATAAATCCCACTTGATCATGGTGTATGATCCTTTTAATGTGTTGTTGGATTCTGTTTGCTAGTATTTTGTTGAGGATTTTTTTTTTTTTCTGTACGTGGGCCTCTCTCACTTTTGCGGCCTCTCCCGTTGCAGAGCACAGGCTCCAGACGTGCAGGCTCAGCAGCCATGGCTCACGGGCCCAGCCGCTCCGCGGCATGTGGGATCTTCCCAGACCGGGGCATGAACCCGTGTCCCCTGCATCAGCAGGCGGACTCTCAACCACTGCACCACCAGGGAAGCCCTTCTTGAGTATTTTTGCATCTATATTCATCAGTGATATCGTTCTGTAATTTTCTTTTTTTGCAGTATCTCTGTATGGTTTTGGTATCAGGGTGATGGTGGCCACATAGAATGAGTTTGGGAGTGTTCCTTACTCTGCAACTTTTTGGAAGAGTTTGAGAAGGATGGGTGTTAGCTCTTCTCTAAATGTTTGATAGAATTCACCTGTGAAGCCATATGGTCCTAGACTTTTGTTTGCTGGAAGATTTTTAATCAGTTTCAATTTCATTACTTGTGATTGGTCTGTTCATATTTTCTATTTCTCCTGGTTCAGTCGTGGAAGGTTATACCTTTCTAAGAATTTGTCCATTTCTTCCAGGTTGTCCTTTTTATTGGCATAGAGTTGCTTGTAGTAGTCTCTTAGGATGCTTTGTGTTTCTGTGGTGTGTGTTGTAACTTCTCCTTTTTCATTTCTAATTTATTTGAGTCCTCTCCCTCTTTTTCTTGATGAGTCTGGCTAATGGTTGATCAATTTTGTTTATCTTCTCAAAGAACCAGCTTTTAGTTTTATTGATCTTTGCTATTGTTTTCTTTGTTTCTATTTATTTCTGCTCTGATCTTGATGATCTCTTTCCTTCTGCTAACTTTGGGTTTTGTTTGTTCTTCTTTCTCTAGTTCCTTCAGGTGTAAGGTTAGATTATTTGAGATTTTTCCTGTTTCTTGAGGTAGGCTAGTATAGTTATAAACTTCCCTCTTAGAACTGCTTTTGCTGCATCCCATAGGTTTTGGATTGTCGTGTTTTCATTGTCATTTGCCTCTAGGTATTTTTTGATTTCCTCTTTGATTTCTTCAGTGATCTCTTGGTTATTTAGTGATGTATTGTTTAGCCTCCATGTGTTTGTGTTGTGTTTTTTTTTTTCCCTGTGATTCATTTCTAATCTCATACCATTGTTGTCAGAAAGATGCTTGATATGATTTCAATTTTCTTAAATTTACTGAGGCTTGATTTGTGACCTTAGGATATGATCTATCCTGGAGAATGTTCCGTGCACACTTGAGAAGAAAGTGTAATCTGCTGTTTTTGGATGGAATGTCCTATAATATCAATTAAATCTATCTGGTCTACTGTGTCATTTAAAGCTTCTGTTTCCTTATTTATTTTCATTTTGGAATTATCTGTCTATTGGTGTAAGTGAGGTGTTAAAGTCCCCCACTATTATTGTGTTACTGTCAGTTTCCTCTTTTATAGCTGTTAGCAGTTGCCTTATGTATTGAGGTGCTCCTATGCTGGATGCATATATATTTATAATTGTTGTATCTTCTTCTTGGATTGATCCCTTGATCATTATGTAGTGTCCTTCCTTGTCTCTTGTAACATGCTTTATTTTAAAGTCTATTTTATCTGATATGAATATTGCTACTCCAGCTTTCTTTTGATTTCCATTTGCATGGAATATCTTTTTCCATCCCCTCACTTTCAGTCTGTATGTGTCCCTAGGTCTGAAGTGGGTCTTTTGTAGACAGCATATATATGGGTCTTTTTTTGGTATCCATTCAGCAAGCCTGTGTCTTTTGGTGGGAGCATTTAATCCAATCACATTTAAGGTAATGATTGATATGTATATTCCTATGACCATTTTCTTAATTGTTCTGAGTTTGTAGAGTAATCTTGGTTGTAGGTTCTTCCCTTTCATCACTTGATGTATATCATGCTACTCCCTTCTTGCTTGTAGAGTTTCTGCTGAGAAATCAGCTGTTAACCTTATGGGAGTTCCCTAGTATGTTATTTGTCATTTTTCCCTTGCTGCTTTCAATAATTTTTCTTTGTCTTTAATTTTTGCCTATTTGATTACTATGTGTCTCGGCGTGTTTCTCCTTGGGTTTATCCTGTTTGGGACTTGCTGGGCTTCCTGGACTTGGGTGGCTATTTCCTTTCCCATGTTAGGAAAGTTTTTGACTACAATCTCTTAAAGTATTTTCTCAGGTCCTTTCTCTCCCTCTCTTCTCTTTCTGGGACCCATATAATGCAAATGTTGTTGTGTTTAATGTTGTCCCAGAGGTCTCTTAGGCTGTCTTCATTTCTTTTCATTCTTTTTTCTTTATTCTGTTCCACAGCAGTGAACTCCAGCATTCTGTCCTCTAGGTCACTTATCCGTTGTTCTGCCTCAGTTATTCTGCTATTGATTCCTTCTAATGTAGTTTTCATTTCAGTTATTGTATTGTTCATCTCTGTTTGTTTGTTCTTTAATTCTTGTAGGTCTTTGTTAAACATTTCTTGCATCTTCTCGATCTTTGCCTCCATTCTTTTTCTGAGGTCTTGGATCATCTTCACTATCATTATTCTGAATTCTTTTTCTGGAAGGTTGCCTATCTCCACTTCCTTTAGTTGTTTTTCTGGGGGTTTATCTTGTTCCTTCATCTGGTACATAGCCCTCTGCCTTTTCATCTTGTCTAGCTTTCTGTGAATGTGGTTTTTGTTCCACAGGCTGCAGGACTGTAGGTCTTCTTGCTTCTGCTGTCTGCCCTGTGGTGGATGAGGCTATCTAAGAGGCTTGTGTAAGTTTCCTGATGGGAGGGACTGGTGGTGGGTAGAGTTGACTGTTGTTCTCCAGCTTTTCTTTAATTAAGTATTTCAGGCAATTTCCAACTGAATCTATGTAAAATGATCTTGTTTGTTGAGATCCCCCTTGTATAATTAGAATTAGTTACTTTAGTGAAGTATTTTAGTTCATATATTAACCATTTTATCCTGGATTATTATATTCATTTAATTTAACTGATATAAATTTTAAATATTAATGATGTACTGTTAAAAAATGAGTAATTTAATGAAATAAAGTTTTTCTTTATTAGTTTCTTTAATTTCTCAAACGTTTTGAGAAAAATAAAACCCTTTAAAATCACTTTCCTCCAATACCTTCACACACTTAGCAAAACGTTACAGCCCAATAAACAATAAACCAATTTATGTGTTTATAGGTATTCTGTATTTATATAAAGACTGTGGCATATCCTTGATCTCAATCTTTTTTCATTCTCATCCTGAAACTATGTACAGTAGGCCTTTGGCTCTGTCCAAAGTACTAAATCAAGTCTGGATGAACTTTTATCATTTAGAAGACAAGACTTAATGCTAAGAATCCCTTTCTGTTGACACTAATAGACATTCTCAGGGCTGAATATGATCCTGAGTTAAAAAATAATTAAAGGTAGAACACTTGGGAAAGAGCAAGGACTACTTTGAACCTTTGAAGTAGTATTTCATATTTTAAAATATCTTCCATTTGTATTTTAATTGGCTTATTACAATTATGCAAGGCATCTGAATAGGTAAATTTTATTTTTTCTTTTACTTTTGTATTTTAACTTTTATCATTCAAATATTTTGTCATCACCTAAATAAGCTAATATTCAACATCATTTAACAAAATCTTTATTTTTTTCCTTTCTTACAAGGGGAAATATATGACCCATATAAAAATACTTTGGTCTTTAAAATTCAACAGAAAATTTAAATGGCTTTAATTATACAATCATACAGGAAGGATGACTGAAAAATCTTCCCCCAGACCAGTCAACTTTATTCAAATGTTTAATAACATATTCCAGCCATATCAAATATATATGTTTTATTTAATCTTAAAAAGTATTTGACTTTATATATTCATAAAGGTAGATTGCTCTACTATTTAAGAGTATATTTCAACTGCATATTTTTATTCATATTCCTTTAATTTCTCTGCAATACCAATTTTTAAGGCCCAGTACAGAAGTGTCTTACAGCTAATGCATATTGAGAAAATCATATACATTATAATCTTGCTCTGCATAAAAACTATTTTTTGAGTAGTAATATTTCTGATATGTGATCCAGGCAAAGTTATTCCATAAGTTATTCCTAAGTTATTCCATAGGACTAAAGTTATTCCTAAGTTATTCCATAGGACTAAACTAGCACATCTTGAAAACTGTGGTAGCATTAGAAAAAAGTGTGTTCCTTAAAAGGAACTGTCTGTTAATATATTGATAACATTCCTATGTCTACCTTAAATTCTTGTCCTCAAGAATACTTAGGGCCAGTCTCTGCAACTTAGGAAAATACTGGAAAAAACATTAGCCACCTGCTGCCTTGGGGCTGTTGTCCCTTAAACACTTTCCCATCTATATTTAAACCACATAAATATAATCTCAATAAGGTTGCATAGCTTCATAATTATATAGAAACATGATGAGTCTTTAGAGGATGCTATAAAAGTGAAAGAGACCCAAGATGTATTATGATACATTCCATGATAGATGTATATCATACAGTGCACAGAATAAATACTCATCAGAGCTGGGAAAAAACAAAGGGCAAGACCAGATATGAGGATATAGCCCTGGAATTACGTTGATTTTTTTTTTTTTTTTTTTTTTTTTTTTTAGGAAACCCATGTGGGCCACATAACCATCATGGATAACCTAAGGTCATTATTGAAAATGGTTTAGCAATGCAAAGTTGAGATTTTTATGCAGTTCAGTATAAAGTAATAAAACTAAGAATTTTTAAAAGTTACATCTATTCATCACGCATTATCTGGAAATCACTGTGCTAGGCATTGTATCTGTATTATATTTTGTTTCTTGTTTAATCAACTCAATAGCCATTAGAGATAGACACTATCATCCTTGTTCCCTTGTTATGAATCAGATTCCTGAGAAAAGAGAAGTTAAGTGAATAACTTGAGATCACAACTTAGTAAATGTGAGAAGCCTGAACGGTCTACTTCCAAGCCCATAAGCACCATTAGGGTATATCGCCATCCAAAAAGCTTTCTAAGATAAAGTTTCAAAATCACAGACTCACAGAGTCTTAAGCTTATTAAAGTTTTCAAGGTTATCTAATGCAACCTTCCATTCAAATATACAACAGCCAAGTCCATCACTTCCAGTAACAGTTTACTCATTATTTATACTTTTGCTTTTAGGCAGTTTTTCTCTTTCAGTATAATTGAATATTACTAGGTGCCAGATATTCTTCTGGCAAGTCCTAGAGATTCAATAGTAACATGGAAGACTCAGTCCCATTCTCATGGAACTTACTTTCTAACAAAGGAGGCAAATCAATCAAGGTGCTGTGATAATGATTGGGAGCTACTTTAGATTGGGAGGTCAGGGGCTTCCTTAAGGATGTATATGCTGAAACAATAAGGACAAGAAGTTAAGCACGTGAAGATAAGGAAAAACAGCACTCAACAACTCCCCTAAAATGTCCTAAGTCAAGTAACCTAAATTGGCAGATTTCAGGAACGGAAAAATGTCTCTGTGTCTGGAGCAAGGTGATGAAAGAGAAAGTCAACAAAAAAGAACTTTGGAGAGGTAAAAAAGAAGTAGAAACATATATGGCCTTACAGATTCACATGAAAATTTATATTTTTAATCAGAAGAAAGACATTATCTGTTCCATGTTTTTTTTAAGTATGTTGTAAAAGGGACAAAATGGAAGCAGGGAGAACAGTTAGACCTAGTGAGAGATGGCGGTGACTCGGACTAGGTTTGTACCAGTGAAGACAGAAAAAAGGATATATTTGTGGGTTAACTCTCAAGGACTTGGCTATGGATTAAGTACAGAGAAGAAAGGGGAAAAAGCAATCAAAAAGTAATCTTAGAATTTGGCTTAATCAGAGAGTAATGTCATTTACTGAGACTGGGACAACATAGGAGGAATAAATTTGATAGGGGAAAGTATCAAAGGTTATATTTTGGCAGAATAAAATTGAGATCAATGAACCTCATAGTTTTTTTAAACTTAGAAATAGTCTTAACAATCATTTTATGTGTTCTGTCCACAGAATAGACTTGTGAGGGGACATGACTGCTGTCTTCAAAAACTGGAAGACATGCTCAGTAGAAAGGAAATGAGACTTGTTTTGTGTGAACCCAGAAGGCAGAACCATTTGGTGGGAGCTATAGGAAAATCAGTTTTGTTGAATATAAAGAGGGGTCTAGGGGACTTCCCTTGTGGCGCAGTGGTTAAGAATCTGCCTGCCAATGCAGGGGACATGGGTTCAAGCCCTGGTCCAGGAAAATCCCACATGCCACGGAGCAACTAAGCCTGTGCGCCACAACTACTGAGTCTGCGCTCTAGATCCCACGAGCCCCAACTACTGAGCCCACGAGCCCTAACTACTGAGCCCACATGCCACAACTACTGAAACCCACATGCCACAACTACTGAAGCCCGTGCGCCCTAGAGCCCACACTACGCAAGAGAAGCCCCCACTCACCGCAACTAGAGAAAGCCCACATGCAGTAACAAAGACACAATGCAGCCAAAAATGAATAAATTTTTTTTTAAAAAGAGTGGCCTAATAATTACAGTTATCCAATCAGTTAATGTGCTATATTATATGAATGGAAACTTCATCTCTACAGAGGATTATACAAATTAGACAGCCTTTTGGAGAAATGGACATGGGTAAAACAAATATTGAATATTTAGACTAGATGGCCTTTAAAGTTATTTTTAATGTAGAAATGTAACATTTCAGGAGAATAATCATTGTATAAGCTGAATAAATAAGGAGTCAGTTTAAGTTGACAACTAGGCTTCATGTTGAAACTTAGATTTTAGTCTAAGGAGGGCATATTTAATGTGATATAATTAGATAATAGGAATTCAAGGCTTCTTGACTTGAACTAAAGAATTAACTTACATACAAAATCTTTCCTGAGATCAATGAAATATTTTATTTCATTTATATATAAGACTTATATATATATATATATATAAGGCTTTATATATATATATATATAAGGCTTTATATATATATATATATATATATATATAAGGCTTTATATATATAAGGCTTAACTTACATCCAAAATAGTTCCTGAAATCAGTGAAATACTTTCACATGCATAAGGAATTTCATGGCAGCCATTACTGAGTTTACTCCATTAAGTTTTTTGTTTTTTAAAGTATATTTTTAAATTTGGGGCTATGTTTAGATTTACACAAACACTGCAAAGATCTTACAGTTAGTTCACATACAGCCCTCATCTTGTTTCAGTTCCTCCTATTGTTAACATCTTACATTATATACATTTTATAGGTAAAAACTAAGAAACCAACATTGGTACATTATTATAAATTAACTGCAAACTTTATTTGGATTTGACCAGTTTTCCTGTCAACACCCTTTCTTGTATTAGACCCAATCTAGGATAACACAGTATATTTAGTCATCATGCCTCCTTAGTGGCCCTAGCATTTGTCCGTATCATTGTTTTTTCTTGTTTCTTGTGACCTTGACTATTTTGAGGAAGACTGGTCAAGGATGTTTGTAGAATGTCCTTCAAATTAGAATTGTCTGATGTTTTTCTCATGATTACACCAGGGTTATAAGTTTTTGGAAAGAACATGAGAAGTGCCCTTCTTATAACGTCATATCAGGGGTTACTTGATATTACTAATGATGTTGACCACGATCACTTGGTTAAAGTATTGCTTACTAGGTTTGTCCACTACAATGTTAGTATTTTTCTTTATCGTATTCTATTACTTGGAAGTGAGTCACTAAGTCTAGCCCATACGAAAGTGGGAGAGTGGAGACCAAGTTACACCTTGGTCTTTCTACGTATATTATTTGGCTCCAATAACTTTTAAAGGCTTTATTTTTGTTGTTTTAGTTTGTTTGAGAAAGGCAACATTTCCTAAAAAAGAACTAAGTATTCTAGATTACCTTTTTCTCTAACATTTAAAACATTAGCCCAAAGGTTATACAATATTAAATATTCTCATGAAATTGCAAAAGAGCATAACTATACACTTTAAATAAATTTGTGTATAGATATTAGAGGATGTATAGTTAATATTAAAAGTACAACTTGTCCTATCTGTGTATCCAGAATACCAATTTTTTTTTAATTTAAGCAGAAATACACATTAGATGCATTCTCATATAATTAAAGAAAATAAACTTAAGAATGATTTTACACTGGAAAGAGAAACACAAGTTATCTCCAGGATAAACACCACATAACCTTTCAGTTTAATATATAACCTTTGTCAGGGAAATAATTTAACAATGTAAATATGAGCCAAATTTTGTGTTTAGTTTAGCTTTTAAAACACTTTTAGTTTTTATGCAGAATAAGGATTTTTTTTCTTTTTTCATTCATGAATATCCATTAAAACAATTTATTCTTTCTATTACTTCCAGAGTAAAGCTATAAGAATGTAAAATTGAAGAAAAATCATTTATAGACCTTTGTTTAAGTCTTCTAAAATATGAAGACTGAATACATGAATGATATAATCAAACAAATAAGATTTGAAGGAGCCTAGTAGAAATTTTGTTCATAGTAAAATCGATATTCAAGTGGAAGTAAAATAAAGCAGAATTAACTAAGACCCTGAAAGGGAAGGAACTACTGCACTAGCGGCCGCCTGGGCTGCTCGACCCGGTGCCACTCCAGCCTAACCACGACCCCCACCGAGGGCGGGGACAGCCTGTTCGCTCTCTGCCAGACGCTGAGCCCAGTGCTGAAGCCCCGTCAGGGGCCACCGCGGAGGCTCCGTCCTCTTCCCTGGGCGGCTGTTTTTAAAGGCAGCAAGCTCAGGCGGATGCAGGCCGTGAGCACAGCCGAGCGGGAAAAGGCACGCTCTTCCCTGAGAGGATGGTACGGCCCCAAACGGGTCACTGATAAAACGTAACATATTTATCAATATGTTAACTCATGAACATTATCCATAAATAGACATCCATCCCAGAAGTAAACACTTTCTATATAAGGCAGTTAATGAAGCTAATTAAATCATTTGGACCTTATACACAATGTCTATATTTATGTTTATTGGCCCATATTTCAGTTTCCTTCATCCTTGCTCATTAACAACATTTACTAAAAGTCTCACAAAGCCTCCCTACTTTGAAAAGTTCTTATAGATATCACGGAAAGATGGTGGATTTACTGCTTTCATTCTCAGTTGATTTCCAATTACAATTTTACTTAATTGGCTTCTGTGTAAATATTAACATTTGCTACAGCACAATAACTAGAGAGTTGTAGTGTGTGGCAAAGAGAGCTGTATATTTAAGATAAGAAAAATTGGGTCAAAGATTGTTGCCTTCAATGACATTGATCCAAGACATTTATCTTATAGTTAACATCCAACCACATGGACAATAAAATCACCCTGACAGTGACAGAATTTGAGGTATAGAAATAATCTATGACTCAATTGCCAAAATCTTCCCAGGTCTTCCGTGACAGTAACACAGAGGCTTATATAAAAAATTATACAAAAAGAGGCAATAACACAGAAGTATGGGGAAAGGTCAAGAGGGCTAATGAAGAGAGGTTTTTAAAATTTGTTTGTTTCAAGAAAGTGATAAATAATAGCCTCAGCCTCTAGTTTAAGTTCCTCCATGTAAAGAACTTGTAAGTTGTCATCCCCATGCTTACAACAGAAAAAACAGAACAAAATGAAAATAAATAGATTTTCCTGAATCTATAAGAGAACTGAGGTTGCAAGACAAAAAACAAGCCTGATATCTGGAGAGACAAACATGCAGAGAATCAGAGTCATGCTCTAATTATTGTAACACACGTCCCTGGGGCAATAAACTGATATGAATACTCAAATGTTAACTTAGACTGGTTGATGGTGGCTAAGCGCAGACCAGAATGAGAGTGAGAAACTCCGAGGGGCCATAATTTTAGGTGTAATCCCATACTTTGTGGACTTTACACTCAATCCACTGGGTTCTCTAAGCAAAGATATAAGAAAGCCTTTCATGACTCTGGTTGGGAAAGATGAAGAGCACTTATTGATATTTATGATATACACCCAGAACCTTCTGCATGACAAAAGCCTACTCTGTACCACACCAACAAGGCTTACATAATAACAGTGGATTACAGCTAAAAGAGCTATAAGACACAAAGTTTCTTTGAGGAGGAGTACTTAGGGAAGCTCAAAGTCAATATAGAAGACAGAAACAAGGACACCTGAAAACTCTGAAACCTAAGTGACCTATAGCTATGTTAAATATTAAGCATAGTTCAATTCCCAGCTTAATTAACATAAATCCTCACTCTGAAGACCTGTATACTCAATTACTAACACTCAATGCAATATGTCTGCACTTCAACAAAAAATTACCAGGCATGTGAAAATGCAAGAAAAAACAATCTGAAGAGACAAAGCATCAGAACTAGTATCAGATATGAAACAGATGTTGGTATTATCCGACAAGCATTTAACTATGATTAATATGTTAAGAGCTCTAATGGAAAAGTAGATAATATAAAAGAATAGATGAGTTATGTAAGCAGATATGTGGAAACTCTAAGAAAGTAACAAAGATAAAATCTAGCAATTAAAAACATTGTAACAGAAATTAAGAATGCCTTTGATGAGCTCTTTAGTAGACTAGATATAGCTGAGGAAAGAATTACTGAGCTTGAAAACAGTTCAGTCAGTACAAACTTCTCAAATGGAAATACAAAGAGAAAAAGAATTAAAAAAAAACTAGAACAGAACATCCAAGAACTGCGGGACAATTTCAAATAGTATAACATACAATTAATTAGGATACCAGGAGAAGAAAAAAGAGAGTGTGGAGCAAAAAATATCTGTATGTAAAGTATTAACAGCTAAGAATTTTCCAAAATAATTATGAAAACCAACCCACAGGCACAGGAAGCTCAAAGAAAGCCAAGGAAAAAAATTACACCACCATTACTGTCCTCTCCACACACATACACATATATAATCGTCAAACTTACGAAATCCAAAGAAACGTGAGAATGTTGAAAGAAGCCAGAGAAGGGAGAGATAGCACCTAAAAAGCATAATTATAAAAATTACAGTTGACTTCTTCTAAGAAATCATGAAATTAAAAAAAGAGAATGACATACATAAGGGACTGAATGAGGGAAAGAAAGTCCATCTAGAATTCCACTCAGTGAAATTATCCTTCAAAAGTGAAAGAGAAATACTTTCTCAGAAAAAGAAAAACTGAGGGAATTCACTGCCAGCAGATCTACCCCAAAAGAAATTTTAAAAGCAGTTCTGACGTAAGTCAAAAACTTAGATCTACATGAAGAAAGGAAGAGTGCTGAGAAATGAATAAATGAGGTAAAAAATATTTCATTTTTCTTACCCTTAATTGATTGAAAATAGAACCATTTTTTAAAGCAATAAGAGTAGCAATGCATTAGGTCCGGGGTCTCCAACCCCCGGGCCCAATCCACAGCCTGTTAGGAATTGGGCCTCACAGCAGGAGGTGAGCAGCGGGCAAGCAAGTGAAGCTTCATCTGCCGCTCCCCATCGATCCCCATCGCTTGCATTTTCACCTGTACCATCCGCCCACCGTCCATGGAAAAACTGTCTTCCATGAAACCGGTCCCTGGTGCCAAAAATGTTGGGGACCCCTGCATTAGGTCATTATATTATATGAATAGAAGAAATGAATGACAGTAATATCATAAGGGACCAGAGAAAGGAACTGGGGACACTGTTATAAGGTACCTTCACTACACATGAAGTGGTACAATACTATTGGAAAATGGACTTAGAGTAATTTAAAATGAATATTGTAAACTCCAGCACAACAATGCAAAAAAAAAAAAACTTCTGAAAAGAAGTATAATTGATATGCTAAAAGAATAGATAAAATGAATCATAAAATTCTCAATAAAGCCAGAGAAACCAGTAAAGAGCTTCTATGTAAAAGAGATATATGGGAAGTTACCACCTTAGAAGATGGTTTTGGTTAAGGCAAGCAAGTAGAGATGATGTTGTGCTGACAGAAGAAAATATAGAAAGTGTTACTTTAAAATGTTAAACATATATTGAGTGGTAGGTAAGGAGGGCCTAGTGGGAAGTATTGGGAAGAAGACTGGGCTAAATAAACGTAAAAAATTAAATTACAACAAAACAAAACATTGAAGTAGTTGAGCAGCATCAATGAATTTTAAGGAAATTTTATTCAACACTTTTGAATAATTTTTATATCAAAAATTCTAAGTTGAATCAAAATTCGTTTATCAAAAGAAATGTGAGGGCTTCCCTGGTGGCGCAGTGGTTGAGAGTCCGCCTGCCGATGCAGGGGACACAGGTTCATGCCCCGGTCCGGGAAGATCCCACATGCCGCGGAGCAGCTGGGCCCGTGAGCCATGGCTGCTGAGCCTGCGCGTCCGGAGCCTGTGCTCCGCAACGAGAGAGACCACAACAGTGAGAGGCCCGCGTACCGCAAAAAAAAAAAAAAAAAGAAATTTCAATATAATATTTGTCATTTAAAGAAAAGAGGCCTTTCAGTTTAAAAAAAAATAATTGCACGCTTGGAAATACAATTTAAAGAATTTAAATTATCTGAATTTTTGTTAGTGGCAAGAAAGATGTTCCAGCCAATAAAAAACAAAGTGATAAATATTCTGCCATTTCTTACCACCTACTCATACCACGTTCATCACAGATGGCAACTATCAAAAATTAAGGATTATAAGTAACCATTTTGAGCGTAATATCTGATTTATAAAAGAAGCCACAGAAGCAAGCTCATTTTCAAAAATGGAAAAAGTTCTTTTCCTTATAATTTTAGAATCTAAATAAAATGTGGTGGCTTATTTTAACAGACTCCATGTAGACTCACCCAAACCTTCTTTTGGCCTAAGTTTAAATGCAAATATAATTTTCTATATAGACTATGACATGGAAATCAAAGATTGTTCTTGGATTGTCTGGAAAACAGAAGCAGATCTGATTCCACAGATGACTAGGTAACACAGGAAAGCTAAAACCTCAGTCAAATAAATAAACTGCAGGCAATAACATTAAGAAACCATGCTAAAAATACTATTTTACAGAGTTGAATAAAATAAGAATATAAATCATTGGAAAAACTAACACAAAACAACAATGAAAGGAAGTCTTTGTGCTTCTTCAGAACTAAAGTGAAGACCTTCTTTTCAAAAAAGAAATTGATCTTTTCAGCCAAGTAGATTATCTGAGTCTGCTGGAATAGACTTTGAGATTTGAATAGATCATGAAAGCTCAAGAGATATACTAACAAGATTTACCTAAACAGCCATGAATACAGTGACCATACAATTTATTGTTCAAATGAGAACACTTCCAGGATAGAAAAGTGGCACCAATAACGCAAGGATGACAGACAGAAACCAGTATTGTTCCGAGTGAACCACGACATCTAGTCCTCCTGGCATGAATCACAATAATATAAAAGCTATACTTCCCTCAAGCTTACCAACACTTGTGTGGAACACAACTGCAAAGGGCACATTACCCATATTACGTTGTGTTCCAGAGGGCACCAATCACATAGAAATCATTGTGAATAGCGCCCCTGGAGCTGTGTAGTGTGGTGGTCCTTGGTCCTTATTCCAAGCCAGGCAATTTTCTTAGGATTTAATCCATATTAATTTACTTATTACTTGAAAACTCTGAAATGCTTGTTATCTCCATTTTACAGATGAAGAAACAGAGATTGACTGAATAACCTGCCCAGAGTCACACAGCTAAAATTGGTTGAGCAAAGATATGAATCCAGAAGGTCTGGCATTCCAATTCCTATTTTAATCACTGCCTATACACCTCCCCATTAATTCCTTTTCTCCAGTATAAATTTTCTTTAATAATCAGGACAATAAGAGGATAAAGCTTTTAGGATGCATAAATTTCCCAAAAGGTATTCTATTCAAATAATTTCTATTACATTAACAGGGGATCCGCATGTAAAATAATAACTTGTGAGTTGGGAATACTTCACAAAGAATAGGTTAAAGCAATAGACTGTAAGTCAGAGCTTTACCTCTGGCAATTTTGTTTTGAATTGTAAAAATTAAATGAAGAAACCACATGTTTTTTAGAATTGTATTCAAGTATTCAATATTCTTGTTTCATACTTCCAGGCTCAACGAAAAGGGGAAATCATGGGAAAAAATTCATACTTCTCCTCCTCCTGACAGTCAGATGACAATTTTTTGAACTAGTATCACAATATGAATGTTCTCCCAATAAATTATTTTCCTAATGAAGGAATTCTAAAACCTGCTTAAAATCAGATCAAATGTGACGTAAAATACATATATAGTATTCCCACACATCTGTATACCACGTTTGTCCTCAGTCCCAAACATAACTATGCAAATCACCCAAGAGAAAAGTGGGTGCAGAATGGGAAGAGAACTAATCTAGAATGTGTGTTGGGAGGAGACTATTCAGAAAATAGCAAGAAAAAAAAGTGAATGAATGATCAAAGATAAAATATTTAGCATAGGGATAGTTCTTTTCATCTTTATTTAGCTTCTAGCTTTTCAACATTCAGTCTAGGGAAAAATTTACATCATAACAAACAATGAATATTATTAAGGTGTTCCATTTTTCTGTCTGAAAAGAATCAACTTCTTGTTAACTGTTACAGAGAGAGACCCCTTTCTATAGAGGTTGCTACAGAGGTTATTTGACTCCCTGGACTAGCTGCTACAAATAGTGGGTTGGCTTCTTGGGCTGACTGTTGCAGATTGTTTGTCATTATTCTATCGTTATGTATGGTGTAGCTATTGCCATTTGCATATTCAGTGTTTCCAGTGTATAAAGGTCCAGCCCCCTCCATCCAATTTTGGACAAATATGAAAGATTTTCTAGCTCTAAATCTACCTTTAAGGTCAGCTGAGGACTTTACTGGAATTCTCCATCTTCTCAATCCTGTTTCCTTTCCACCCCATGCATAGATATTGCCGCCAAGATCACTCCCTAATAAAAAACTGATCTTCAATTTCCATTTTAGAATCTTTTTCCTTGGGAACGCAACCAGCACCAAGCCATAAGAGCTCTGGCTGCCCCAGTTCCTGCTTGCTCAATCCAAAGACTGAAGAGCTCAATATATGGCGCACCCCTAGCGCATGTGTATCACACCAGTCTACTGAGGTACATTAGTGCCCAAGAACTACTAGTTCAACCTACTAGGGTGTAGTTCAAGCTGCTCAGAAATAACTTGGGGAAAACTCCTTCAGAGTTACTTAGGAATCAGTTATTACAAACAGCAGTGAGCAACTAGCTACCTTGGCCCCATCTGCTGTTCAAAGAGCCTGGAGAGACAATGGGAAAACCACCGTGAATGTAGAAATCCCACTGATTCAAATTACATTTAGTGATTTATCATAAGAATTATCCTCCTACATGGATTATTGTGAAAAAAAATCATATATATATTCATGTAAGCAAGCATTAATTAATGAGAGTAAATAACAACTGCTTAAATGTGAGTGAATGTTTTGTATTTTCTAATATGAAAAGGTAAAGATATATTTTGACCAAAGGTTTAGCACACTCTCAGAGGCTTGAGACCCCTGCTGTTGATAATTGTTTTTTCTAGGGTACTATTTATATCATGGGTTCTCCTTTCTCCTAAGAATTGCAGAGCAAATGAGTAAACTCAATGAGTGAAATAAGGTAACACATTAGAAAACAGAGAAGTTGGTGTGAGAACACTATGGTTCTGCAATCTTGCTTTTATTGTGGTTATCCTTCTCATGTGCATCAGCAGGGGTCCCTAGGAAAATCCTCTATGTGCAAGATCTGAACCCTTCAAGCCAATGCTAGCCTTTGACAGAGTTTTCCCTTTTTTATCAGTAGGTTTTAAATTATAACCACAACAATGCCACTTTTATAATACAGTAGTTCAAATATAGGTGTAAATGCTGTGTTTGAATTGTAAACATGTAACAGACTTTTGGTGATATAATTTGAAAGAAATAAAGTTTCACTTGTACATGGGAAGCCAAGCCTATAAATGCTTGGCCACTTCTAGTATAAAAGTCTTGGCTACAAATAAACAACATAAAGGGTGGTCTTCTCTCCAAGGCAGTAATTGTTAATGCACTTAAAGAGCTAAGAAAATTGCAGAGTATTTTCTTTTAGCAACCCATTAAATTTCAGGACTATGTCTCAGATATAATCTAACTTATTACATTTAAAGTTTATCTGTAGTACTTGCAATTCTTATTACCCAGGAGACCTCAGCCTGCCGAAGTAGAACTTTTGTTCCCCATGTTTATCTTTGCTCTTCTTCAGAGGGTTTTGTAGGAACATAACATTTAAAAGAAAGGTTGGTCTCAAATGAGTAGCCAATACCATATCCTTCCAACTGGCCTTGATTGCATACACACATTCACTAATTAGACCTCTTTTACCAAATAGAAAACTCATATTCAGGCATATTCTTAGGTTATTTTCCAAACTAGTTCGTCATTTCTTCATGGCAATTATTCATTCTAAAGTCGTAACATAACCATTCCACAATGGGCAAAGCATTTGCCATTCATCTGCAATCATAAATACCTAAGAACAAAAGTGATTAACTGAGGATGAAAATATATGAAAGCCCAACAAAACATGTACCTTAAGATTTTTTAAATTATTCCAAATGGCTCTGCAAAAAGAAAAAAGAAATTGAAGCATAATGTTTGACAACAGTTTCTGGTTATTTTTCTATTTTGTACATGTCTGCCTTTCATTACCTCCTCAGGTTTCAGGAAGACACAAGCTAATGAACAGAATTACTAAACAGCATGCTAATTGCCCTTGAGTGCAGACCACATTTAACAAAATGTGTCATGTTTCTGATCTATTTCTGCCCCCATGTTCAGTGAAATGACAAAATAGGGGTTGAAAATGCCTTCGTATTCCCTAGAGAAAACACCTTTGATTTAAAGGACATAAGGCAGAGATTTAACTGCTAACCAAAAATATAACCTACTATCTTCATGACTCCAAAACGTAATGGCAAGCTTTCATCATCTTCCCATGGCTTAAAAATGATCAATACTTATCTAATGGTTATAGCTTGCTATAAAGAAAACAACAGTAACTATAATGCTATTTATGTGAAATAAATAACCACTGTGTTTTAAATCTTAATAAAACACTGATCTGATGCTTAAAATTTGTCAACCAAGTCTTTTTTTTTTAATTAAATTACCTAAAGCCTAAGAATAAAACACAAATATTCTCTGCAGTTTTCTTACTGTTTTATAGTGCTCTTTAAGAACTTAAAAGTTTGTTTCCATAATCTATGTTTTCTTTGGCTTAAAGACACAAAAGTTAGAAGTAGCTTTGCCTCGGGTCCTCCCCAAGACAGGTCAAAGGCCCAGCCACCAACCATCATTATAGGTAAGGCTGCCCAGCAACAAATCCTCCTCACCAATCTGGAGCTGCCTGAGTACATCTTCCAAAAGCAACTAAACACAGGTCAATTACTAAGAGAGCAAATAAGAAAAAAAGAGAACACGTTAGTGGAGTGCCCCATGGATAAATGGTATGAGAGTTTTAAAGAGAAAAATTTCTGCAAGATCTCTCTCCCTCTCTTTCTTTGTGTAAACACGTGCAAAAAAAGATCTTAAGAGAAAGAACTTCATTAATGATCTACTTCACAAGTATTTCTTGTGCTATAGCAAGACTTTGTGGTATATTTATACTTCATATCACATCTTAGCAACTTTGGGGGTGATAAGTTTTGTTCTTTTTAATATAGTTTTTCTTTATTTTGGATACCTTGAGCTCCTGAACATCTCACTCAGACTCTACTCATGGAGGAATGGTTTTAATCAATTATTATATGTCCAGAGAGAATTTATTCAGTTTAAGAATTAATCACTGGATTCCTTTCTTTCATAGACTTTCTAGTGTCTCATTGGTACCACTTCTAAAAAGGTGAACAGATTGAATGGGAGAAAGTAAAATGAAAATCAATCGCAGTTCAATTCCCAATATATGATAGAGAAAAACTTCATTCATAAAATGAAAAATTTGAAATGGATGCTATTGCAGTATGGCTAATTTAGGAAGCAAACCTTAAATGGAGTTTAGGGTTCACTATATTTATTAGGGATTGTCTTTGGGATCAATATATATGGAAGGGAGTAGAAGGAAGCAGCACCAGGTAGAGGGTACAGTTGAGATACAGGCTTGACTATTTCAGTGGACTCCACAGGGAATCTGGAGCCGCAATGGCCCCATCAACGTTGTCCCATGGGTGGCAGAAACAGCCAGGTTAATATACTTCCATCTTGATCAGTCATTGGACGTTAGCCATGCATGAAAGGTCATGAGCTTGGGCAAGGCAGCAATCCCTGGAGAGGCTGCGAGCTGAATGCTGTCCACTGACAGCACTCCCAGAAGCAGAGGCAACAAGAATTCTCTTGAAGGAGGATCTAGGTGGTGAATCTCCATGCCCACAACAGACGCTCCCCAAAGTACTTTGCAGTCATCCTCCGTTCCTACACTTCTTGATGATGCCTCATTTCCCTTTCCTTATATTTGCCATCAACGCCAGTGTTTCTCAAACTCAACTATGGATTTCATTTAATAACAATAAAAAAGTATATCAGAGATATTCAGTGTTGATTTAAAGTGCCATAAGCATGAAGTCTTTTAAATATCTGCAAATTTAAATTCTTTAAATTTATACCTCTTAAAATTTTATAAAAAATTAAGTTTAAAATATAAATGTAAGCAAATACCAAGAACTTCCAATGTAATATTAATATGTTAGATAATCTTCTCTTGGTTTAATAGCTGAAAGATTAAACCTCAAAATAGATATATTTCTCTGGTTTGACAATAATAATAATAGTAGTAGTAATAAATAATGCAAAGTAAGCTAGCTGTAATAAGTTTGGAGAAATGGTATCATACTTAAAATTCTTCTACAGAACAGTCCTTGAATGCTTGTTTCAATAAGATGACATTTAGCCACTCTCTAAAGTTCTGCTTTTCCTTGTACATATGTTTATCATTGAGGCATATTGTACGCCACACTGAGAATCAGGAGAGAAAAACCCACATGATAATAATAAATAATGTTTCCTCACTATATGTTATTCACTCTTTAAAGCATTTTACTTGCATTCCTTCATTTAACTCACAAGAGAGAAGTATGTGGTAGGTTCTACTAATAACACATTTTATAAAGAGTAAGATTGAGGCACAGAGAATTTAAAAAACTAGCACAAGATCTCAAAGCTTGACTGTGTTTGTGTGTGAATATATACTCACATGTATTTTGAATTTTAAAATTATATTATTCATTTTTTAGTTGATGTAAATATACTATTTTGTTATACAATCCAACTGTCTCAAAATCATTATTAATTTTGTTATATTTTAGCATGAATCATAAGCACAAAGTATTCACGTTTTCTACAATTACAGTATTTCAAATTACCTAGTGATTTCAAACATATTTTATAAGATATTATGTAAATAAGGTTCAAAGTTAAAATATATATGTTATAGTTAATGAAAGAAAGAATAATCTGACTAATTTGGAATATGGAACATCTTACTACCAGGAAAGGGAGAGGAGAAGCAAAATCCTCTAATTTTATGTATGAGTAAAAGTGGTTTTTATAAAGGTTAGTAACCTCTGTAGCAAGTAACAAAAAAAAAAAAAAAAAACTGACTTCAGGGTTTAACTCTTGATAATTATAATGTTTCCAAAATTTACTGAGGAAAAATATTTCAGACAGAAGATAATAAGAGTCTGAATTAATGAAGTTGAGATAGAGAAACAGAGTTTATATTTCAAATGCCAGAGAAAGTCAAAAAAGCATAAACACTGAGTATTTGTCATTGACTAATCTAGTAAATGGTAAACTTAGCTGTATAAAAACCACAGTGTTAAAAAAAAAAAGGAGATGCAGTTATATAATGATTTCTTTGCATAAAGAAACATTTTAGGCCAAAATGAGATGCATGATACACAGTTTGTTGGTATTAAAGCAATAACTTTGAATAACTGCTTCTCTCAGAGAAGATACTTCATCAGTTACTCATGACTGTAGAATAAGAAAACATTTTCATGTTTCATTTTCATTGTCTATCAAGTCCGTCCTTTGACATAAGGATAAGAGCAAAATTTGGGGTAATGAAAGAAGATTTGTATGAGATTTTATTAAAAGAAAAAATACCACGTTTTTCTCTTTTTATTATTTCATTTTCAGCAGATGTCATTCTTATCTCAACAACGGGTATCATTTATGAAAATAGGTAAACAGAGTCCAGTTCTCTCTCCTTCATAGGACATATGTACTTGAAAAGTCATGGTGGGTTTTGTAGGGGCAGATTACCGTGCACGGGTTGCCAATCCCAGGGGAGGACTCCAACTACATGGAGGAGAGGAAAGATCATCACAATGCCAGCCACCAGGGATAGAAGTCCAAATGCTTCTACCCACTGCATCTTGCTATCGGAGTGGCCAAGAAGAAAACAATACAGTCAAGCACTGGATGGAATAATGATTTACTTACATGGAGAAGAGACAAAACAAGATCAGCTTCAATAGCTGGTGGTGTTCTCCAGTGGCCAAAAGGTTCTGTCTCCGCCCCATTCCCGCCCTGCAGTGGGATTGTGCCCTATGACTCACATGCTTCAAGAAAAGCCTAGGTGATAAGCTTGGCACAGGATGTGGAGGATCTTTATCTCTAGGTAGGATAGTGCTCCAAGCCCAATAACCATTTTCATGTGGCTGAGTCGGGGTGAAAAGACTACAGGCACAAGGACTGCCTTTCCCAACAATTTTCGTCTCTGGATTAATTCTGCAGTATCTCTAAGACATCCCAACGTCTCTTAAGAGATTTACAGGACAAAAGTCCAACTTTTTTCGTGGTATCAAAGAGCACTGAAGGGTTTCACAAAAGAATTCACCCCACTGAGAATTTCTTATAATTACGGCTGACACCTTATTTATTGTGGGAGCAATATGCTGAGTAATATAATAGAGATCAAGATAATATGCTTTCAGACAATATAGACCAAGATAGTTTAATATTGCCTGACAATACAATTTTTTTTCTTTTAATTTGGTAGAACTTATTTTTTCTCCAGAAGTATTTTGTCTTGATCCATTCTCTACAAGACCTCTGAAGCAACACTATCACTTGATAAAACTGTCAGTGACAGTTTCAGTTCTCTCTGCTCTGCTCCGTAGCATAGATTTCATAAATGTAGTTAGATTTTGCTTTCATCAATTTACCTCTTGATAATCGGTCTCTAAAGACATACACCTCAGAATGCCAAATACTTGGTAATTGCCTCAATATCTGATTTTTGATCCAATTATTAACAATTCTAAAAGGAAAAAATAAAAAGTTGTTTATCCCCTTTTTTCTCAGTGACATCTTGGAGTCAGTGGGAAGAATATATGTGCAGAAATAAAAAGTTTGATGCCAAAATTTGCTGCAGATCTTCAACTTAGCAACTTCTTAGAAGGTTCAGTGAGTGTTGCTTTACAAAAATATATAAATATTGCTAGAGGCCACTGCTTCAACAGCACTTTGTTGGCACTAAAGTAAACATCTGGGCTCCTTTATTGCTATCTCATTGCCTCAGTAATCTTAATTTCACTTTGCTAACAGCCTGTATATTAAGGCAATACACTGAATATTCATAACTCACCCAAGAACCAGGATATTACAATGGAAGTATGGTTGGGGAAACTTAAAAAGGAGAATTTATTTAATTTGCAAAATCTGCTAAGAATGTAGATCCTAAACCCCAGTGCATTTCTTCCACAGCAGGTGAAACCAACTGAATCAGAGATTCTGCTGAATTATGAAGTCTCATATTCTTCCTGGATATTTGCAGATGCACAGTTGAGATTTGGGCAATGATTACAAGGAGGTGTTTGGGTAATATGACATTGTATGTAAAAATATTATAACATTTAGGTATTAAGCAGGATGATTATTTGAACAATCTGAGACAGAGAAAAAGTAAAAGAGAGCTAGCACCTAGAAGAACGAGGAAGAAAGAGGTGGGGCTTGGAGGCAGTATTAAACAAGAGCCTGGCAGTTGATATCCAACAACTGAGGATAATGACAAGCTTCCCTGGAAAACAGTTCAGACAAGAGCAGTATGAGATTTCAGGTTTCCATGAAAATGGGGTAATGGGAACCAGATAGAGCTATGATCTCTGAAGCACCACAAGTACTCTGTGATATTCAAAAGAGCAAGATGCCTTTGGTCTCAGTGAAAGCTAAGAGAACTTGAAAGGAAACAAGCCTAGCCTGGAGAACTACAATCTACTCTTAACCATCATCCTTTTTAACAATTTATTTCTTATCTCCTCATCATTGCCCAGCTATATATTACATATATATCTGCTTGTGTGATCTGTTTTGGTTTTTTGCTAAATTATATAATAAGCAAGGAAGAAACTAATCTACATTTTATTATTTTTCTCTTATTTTTCTTCCTCTGCCTATTTTTTTTTGGAGCAGTGCTAAAAATAGTAAAATGAAAAATGCACTAATCTTTATAGATTCTAATCGCAACAGTATTTATGTATGCTTAATATCTTTCTCTTCTTAAAATCACAAATGTCTTCAAGACCTGGACTAGAAAAACTCAGCTTTCTGTAGCTATCACCAGCATATACCCGTTGCCCTGTAAGCATCTCTCCACTGTTCTGATCACTATCGTGTGTAACCATTACACAATTCCCCTTATCATTACACTGGTGTTATATTGATTAAAAGAAGCAAGTATGAGCAGTAGTATCATTGAATTTCTAAATGTTAAATATATATAAGTTAGAAATGAAGATATGCATTACTAAATTAAGAAACAGACCAGGCAAAGTTGCTCAATGGGGGTGTATGAAGGGAAGAAAAAGTTTGGCATGTGAAATGCTACTCAGAAAGCACAGGACAGAGAGAAAATGCCTGAAAAGAAAGAAGAGATCACAGAATCGGTACTTATATTGCTCTTTATGGTTTACATACCATTTTCACAATATTATCTTATTTAATCTCCACAACAGTTCTATAAAGAAGCTGATTTCATTCTTATTTTACAGATGAAGGAACACTAGAGGTTGGTTTGCCCATGTTAGGGATATAAGCAAAATCTGAATGCAGCCTCAACTTTAGATTCCATGGGCAGCGCAGAATGATTCTTTTAGCATGCATGCAGTTAAAACTCACCCTGGCAACACATTCTACAGGTTCCTGTAGTCCATAATGACAAAAATTAAATTGAGCTTCAGGAGCTTACAATTAAATGAATAATCACAGAGAAATAAATGGAGAAAATTTGATTCCAGGCAGATCGTAATAAGTGCTCTGATGGAGTTACAAACATACTGGAGGAGAAAGAAAGGCATATAAAAACCCTGGGTGTATCTGGGAGGCATCTTGGAGAGTGTGAAATCTGAGTGGGCTTCAAAAAAAGTTTTTTATTAGGTTTACATAGTGGCAAAGAATATTCTAGACAGAAGAGAACAGCTTGAGCAAAGAGCTAGAGACAAGAAGAAGAATCAGGGTTGCAGAGGATAGCTTGTAAGTCAATAAGACTAAAACACCAGGTGCATGGGGAAAGTAATCAGAGATGATTAGAAAGGTAGAGAAAGAACAAAATCTGAAGAGTTTTTAAAGTAAGGCTAAGGTTTTGAATTTAGCTTTTTTGCGCAGCGCCTGCCATAGGCTAACTTTTCTTTTTTTTTTTTTTAACCCAGAAGAGACAACATAACTATGGGAAAAAGAGGAAGAAGTTATCGATTCATTAAAGATGTTTGCATCTTCTCAAATGGCTATGTTTTTGAGCGCAGCTTCCCAAGACTTGAAATGTCATGATAAAGGATTTGGACAAGCATGTTCACAATACTGCAAAATCTAAATTACTCCAGTGCAAAATTCTTTGGGAAAATACAATGTGCAGAGAGAGGATTTAAAATACCCTTCAGAGAATGACAAGCTAAAATGAAATCCTAAAAAGAAGCCTTCTCCCAGTTGAAATGGAAAGGAAGGGAAGGGAAGACTCCATCTACAGAAAAAATTAAATGCAGGTACCAGCTACTTAATAAATGATGGTTGAGCAATAAACATTATGAATAATTTAGAACCCAAATAATCTGCAGCTGAAGGATGCATTCCCCCACCCTCATCACCCCACCAAACACTGCACTTTAGAATAGCCTTGAAAATGGCAGCTGGGAATATGATAAAGAGAAAATTAAAATAGAAAAAAATTTACTAAATGCTTTCATCCAATTGCATACTTCTTTATTGAAAGAACTTGCCAGTAAATAGGAAAGAAGTAAACATGGGGAAAACATCTTGAATCTTTAAATTATAATTTGAGTCATCTACTCTGTTGTTATTTGTCCAAAAAACACGTGTAATACCTACTAAATACAAGGTATATACTTTTCTAAGTGTTTAACAAGCTGCAACTCATTTAATTGTTATAACAATCTTAAGAGGTAGGTACAGTTATTATCACCATTTCTCTAATGAGAAAACTAAGGTACATCATTAACTTGCAGAAAGTTACATATATTATCAGGCGACAGAAACTGTGGGTCCATAACAGAGCATAACAACTAGACTATGCTCTCTTCTTTTTCTTTGCAGATTGTTTTCCAAGAGGTAGCAAAAATGTTATTACTCACTTATATAAAAAAGATTTATTAGCCTTTATTTTAATAGCAGGCATTTTCTAGCTGCTTGGGATGTAGTGATGAACTAAAGATAGGTAATGACTCTGCCTTTCTGGACCTCACCTTCTGTTAGACAAGGCAGGGAATGCATAATTAAACCATTAAATAAGCAAGACTGTTTCAAAGAATAGGAATCATGAAGAAAATGATGGGTTATTTGAAGGGAGTAGCTGGAGGTGGACCAAAATTTATAAACATATGCAAAACTGGCTTTGTGGATGGGAGACGCAACTGTCCCTTCACCAGATAAAATTTATTTGCCTATCTCCAGACAAGAATCATTTCATTGCAAACAGTTATCTACAACTTACATAGTTGCACAACAGCTCAAAGACAATGAAAGACCAATTCCTATAAAGTCAAATAACCCAGAAGGCTGTGCTAAAGATGAGAAATAGTTTTCCATTGCTTACACCCAGTAATCTTGGTCTATTTGTTTTCAAAACCTTTCACAATTTTTCCTAACACTATATGTGTCATAGATAGTTGGTGTCATATAAGTTATATTTTAATGACTTAGAAATCTCAAGTCAACATTTTTTCTGTATTCTGACTCATTTACTACCTACCAGACATCTCTACAATGTCTAAAAGGCATCTCGAACTTAACATACAAGAATTCACTGATTTTCTTCACTGAACCTATTTCTTCTTTACTTTTCACTAACACAGTAAATGACATCACTATCCAACCAATGACTCAAACCCAGAAACCTCAGGCGTCATACTAGGCTCTTTATTCCATCAGACTCCACATGAAGTCCACCGTGCTCTTCCTCCAAACTGCATTTTGATTCATTTACTCTTGCCCCTCTCCATTGTCACCATCCGTGTTCAAACCATTTTTATCTCCTAGTTGACAACTTTAATAACCTTGAAAGTCTTCTCCCTTTTTCTGTTCTTGTCCCTCTCCCTTCCATTCTCCTGACAGCAAGCAGGCAGAACATCCTTCATAAATGTGAATCAGATAATATTATAATGAGGCTTAGAATCCTTTGGTGCATTTCCACAGAATAAAGAACAAATCACTCACCATGGGTCTATAAGGCTCTTTATGAACTGCCCATCTCTTTCTTCAATGGCATCTAGTACTCTGATGGCATTTAATATATATAGTACAGACACTTGGATTCTCCAGCTCTTCAAATATAACATGGTTCCTATCTAAAGAACTTTTCACTTTCCATTCTCCGTGTCTGTCCTGGTCTTTTCTGGCTCTTCCCAGAGTTGGATTCTTCTTGAACTTCAGATTTCAGCTTTAATATCCCCTTCTCAGTGAGGTCTTCCCCTAACTCCCTGTCAGAAAGAGGTCATCCCTTCTCCTTATTTTGCTATATTACCCTGTTAAATTTCTTCAGAGGATTTACATCAAACTTATTTTACTTGGTTACTGATTTATTTTCTGTGTCCCTAGAAAAGAAAAGTCTAGGAGGGCAGACGTCATGATTTTCTTATTCTTGCACATATTGATGCTTAATAAACATGTGTTGACTGATTGATTAAAAATAGTTACTTCGGGCGTCCCTGGTGGCGCAGTGGTTGAGAGTCCGCCTGCCAATGCAGGGGACACGGGTTCGTGCCCCGGTCCAGGAAGATCCCACATGCCGTGGAGCGGCTAGGCCCGTGAGCCATGGCCGCTGAGCCTGCGCGTCCAGAGCCTGTGCTCCGCAACGGGAGAGGCCACAACAGTGAGAGGCCCGCGTACCGCAAAAAAAAAAATTTACTTCGATGAGTATTTCCCAAAGCATATTTCATGAAATAATAGAATGTCAATGATTGACACAAAAAAATTATTTCATTAACATCACTAAAATTAGTAAATGTCGAGAAAATACTTTTCCAAAATTTTCCGTGTATTTTTTCTCACCTGGCACATATATAAATTTAAAAAACTTTTCAATGATATTATTTGATTGTAATACCTTTAAAAAGATACTATATGAACAAAGAATATGAGGTTTTTTCCCCCTTGATATAAAGTAATCTATCATTCTGGATTTGTTGATGGGTCTTTGAACTTTAGAGTAGGGAAGGAAAGAACTGATAAGTTCTCTGCATCCAGATTTACACATCTGTAATGGATTGATTGCCAATGAGAGGGAAGAAAGAGGAAGATTTCTCAAAATTCCAACCATAATCTTTCCTAATTCATTACAATGCAAACACTGTACAAACATATTGACTAGGCCTTTAATGAAAATGTTAAGAGAAAGAAACATCTGGGTGGCTATGTATGAATACCCCAGCCTCATTTAGATCAGTTACTTATTAATTGATTAATTTTATAAATATTCACTGTACATCTCCTCCTGATACTGGGGATTCAGCAGGGGGAAAAAAAAACAAGGCTTTGCCTCTGTTAGAATTTATAATATCATGAGGAAGACAGACATTAATAAACAGCAATTGAGCAAATAAGCCCATAATTACAGATCTGATCATTGCTATGAAAAAGAACAGTACAGGCTAAACACACAGTAGGGGCAGCTAATTTCGATTTGGAGTTAAGTGTAGGCTTCTCTTAGGAAGGGACATTTGAAAGGTTCAATGAATGTAATTTGATATTAAGTAATTTCTTTTTCTGTAAAAGATTGGCCATTATTACCTATAATTTGGTTAAAGTGACATGTAAATATATAGATATAAATATATAAATGCATTTGCTCCTGAATTTCTCCTTTACATTGTTATTCAAAAGAATGACAACTTAAAAAAAAAAAAAAAAAAAGAATGACAACTTAAGAAAGAACGAGAATGAGCTCTGTTCAGTATTATCTTACTATCTTCCACAGAAATATTCCCATTAACACGTTTATTAATTTATCTTTTTTTAAGTAGAAGTCACAGAGCTTTTTTTTTTAACATCTTTATTGGAGTATAATTGCTTTACAGTGGTGTGTTAGTTTCTGCTTTATAACAAAGTGAATCAGCTATACATATACACATATCCCCATATGTCTTCCCTCTTGCGTCTCCCTCCCTCCCACCCCCTCCCTATCCCATCCCTCTAGGTGGTCACAAAGCACGGAGCTGATCTCGCTGTGCTATGCGGCTGCTTCCCACTAGCTATCAGAGCTTTTTAAAGAACATAAAATTAATATGGATTTTGGCATTTGCCATATAAGTTAGTTTCAGTTTTTGCTATCAGATCTTAAATTAATGATATTTCAAACTTTGTAAACAGGATAAGAGCGTGTCAATGAGGCTGATAATTTATAGTTAATAGGCTTTGCCTTTATGCATTAAAAAAAGGAAGTAAAATTTAGAATGGAAATTAATAACCCTTTGCTTCTAGGGAAGAGGAAAAAAAATCTGTTTGAAGGTTCAAAGATTTTTTGAATCGTAAAATGTGTCACATTCACCTTCATTTTTAAAAACCTTTTGAAAATACGTAATGAATCCTAGACAATCTTTCAGATAAGTGGTGATTATGTAAGCTATTGAAATTTTTAGACAGATGCATTTGTCAGCCTAGCCTTGGTTTTCAACCTTTAATAAAAATCAGAAAATCCCCTTACTGTAAAAATTAATACTGAGTATTTTCTAGTTGTTTTCTGTCTAGTTGAGGAATTACAGGAGTTATTCTAATTCAATTTAGACATGAATTGGCAAATGTGATTGCAGTACCTATACACAAGATCCTTTAAATACTGATATACTTACATCCTAGTCCATACAAATAATAATAGATGATAAAACTAATACATATGTTTTTGATGTAAGTTTCCAGATTTACTTTAATGACAATTTATGGAGTGTTTACTATGTATTTGTGGCATTGTGAAGCCCACAAATTCCTAGACTCCGTTTAGTGGCAAATTACTCTCATTTTGAAAATACTGACCACCAACTGTGTGCCATGGCCCTTGACAGGCACAGGCACAGATGTCAAGGTGAAAACAGCATGGATGGTGGCACCAAAGAGTTTACAATATAGAAAGGAAATTAGGATATTATTATAAAGGTTAGGTGACTATTGTACACATAAAATAACATCCTCTAAGAAAAAGTAAAAATAAGATAAATCCCCTAAGAACAGAACATAGTCAATGGACCTGGTGTGGCTAACAGAGGTGCAAAATAAAATGGAGCCAGGCAGTCATGACAGACCTTGGATTCAGTCACGTAGTCTGTATTCTTAGAAAAAGCACAAACAAAAACTATAGAACTATTGATCCTGCTAAAGGGTCCTGTCTGAAAAACTGCCGTAGAGAAGCTCTGATGACAGCCACTCACCGAAAACTTGTGGTCAGACTGCAAAGGGCCACCTAGTCCCTTGCAGGGACTGAATAATAACTGAAATGATTGCTTCTTTCTATTTATATCTTGCCTTATTTAAATGTGACTGTATACATGATACGTATGATAAAAAAGAAAACAAAGGAATTTATACTGTAGAAAAGTAATATGGAGAGCACAGAGATTTTTAGTATGGTGAAACTACTCTATATAATACCATAATGGTACATACATATCACTATACATTTGTCCAAACACAGAATGTACAACACCAAGAGTGAACCCTAATGTAAACTATGGACTTTTGCTGATAATGGCATGCTAATGTAGGTTCATTGCTTGTAACAAATGTAGCATTGGGTGAGAGATTTTGGTAATGGGGGAGGTTGTATGTGTGTGGAAGAAGAGAGCACATGGGAAATCTTTTATCTTCTGCTCAATTTTGCTGTGACCCTAAAACTTCTCTTAAAAAATGTGTTTAAAAATTGAAAAAAAAAAGTAAGCTGGGCTTCCCTGGTGGCGCAGTGGTTGAGAGTCCGCCTGCCGATGCAGCGGACGCGGGTTCGTGCCCAGGTCCGGGAAGATCCCACATGCCGCGGAGCGGCTGGGCCCGTGAGCCATGGCCGCTGAGCCTGCGCGTCCGGGAGCCTGTGCTCCGCAACGGGAGAGGCCACAGCAGTGAGAGGCCCGCGTACCGCAAATAAAAAAAAAAGTAAGCTGAAGAAAAATAAAATTTCAAGTATACTCCTCAAATACATTCCATAAAGCCCCATGTAGTTTCTAGGAGTGAGCCAAAAATGTGACTTTTGACAAGTGCAAAGAGGAAATTGATATCAATGCCTCAGTGTTAGATAAGACCAGGAAGTATTCCGCATAATGAAGCCTGAGAAAAATGCCCCTTTCTCTCTTTAAAAGAAGGCATCATGTTTTGTAGTGGAATACAATACAATAAATATAATAATGCTCCTAAAGTTATTTCTGACTCATGAACAATCCAGCTAGTGTAATTTTAGGAAGCACCAGAATAGTGATTTCTGCATGTGCAGCTTTTTGAAGATCTGAATGCTTCAGAGATAAAATTTAGACCATTTGGAAGGTGTGCTTCTCAAATTGTGTTAAGAAGACACCTGAAGATGTGGAAGTGTGCAGGTGTATTCAAAAATCACATTTTCCTCAACATTGAACCATTTTAAACATTAATTTTACATTAAAAGAAACATGGCTATAATGGAGCAGCATAACCTTTCCTCCCCACAAAAAAGGGAAGAAAAATCATTAGACTTTAAATAAATTTCACTCCCTCTTCACAGCTGGTTATTTGGCTTTGCTCTTCATTTTCCTTTGAATACCAGTTTCCTCTTGTGCCATTGGTATGACTCTGGTAAAAACATTTGAAATCATGATTCGAAAGCAAGGGTATGAGACTATATGCTTGAGATAGTGTTTGTGATGTCTTTCGGGGGGCTACAAACTTCAGCCTGGCCACACCCTCCATTTTCCCTCCAAAGTCCATCATCCCCTGCTAGCAGCAAGATTTCCATTGAAGTTAAAAATGAAGAGACTAGAGATAGATAAGGTCGACATAGAGGAGAAAGCTTTGAAAGACAGTATGTGGATTAGGAACATGGGCTTTGGAGCCAGGAAATCCTTATTTGAAACCTGGTGATGCTACATATTTGTTCAATCAAGTTACTTTACCTCTGTGAGCCTTAGTATTTTCATTTGCAAATAAGGACAACAATAATATCTACCTCACTGGTTATACTGAGGATTATATGATATGATATTGCACTGTCCCATAAGGCAGCCACTACCCACTTGTGGTTATTGAGAACTTAAAATGTAGCCAGTCCAACTTGAGATGTGCTATAATTGTAAAATACACCCTGGATTTTCAAGATTTCGTTTGAAAAAAGAATACAAAATATTGTGTTAATAATTTTCTATATAGTTTATATATTTTCATGTTGTAATTATATTTTGGATATAATGGTTTAAATAATATTATTAAAATTAATATCACCTATTTTTTACTTTTTAATATTTTTATTTTAATATCCTTTCTAAAAAGTGGCCAGGCTTGCTTTCATTATTCCAATTTACAGGTGAGAAAACTTAAGTTCAGAGAAAGTAAGACATTCAAAATTCCACACCAGTAGGGGCAAAACATAGAAACAAATACCAGTCTTCTGTGTTTTTTATCACTTAACTGTGCTACCTCTAAAAATCAGCATCACTGCATGATAATAGTAATAATAACAACATCATCATCTTCATTTACCAAGTGCTCCTCATGAGCCTAATACTGTTTTAAGTACTTTAAATGGATTAGCTAATCTGATACCCCTACTATTGAAAGAGATCCAATTATGATCTCACGTTTTACAAACTGGTAAAGCAAGGTGCAACACCTGCCTGTATGTACTGGCTTCCTGTACTCTGATCTCACCCACACACTTTGACTTAAATTAAGAAGCAAATTAAGGGACCTTGAAATTTGTTTAATCTTCAGTCCTTAAAGTCGGAACGTCTCTGCACCTCCAAAGCACATGCTGAATTTTACTTTATAATCCTGGATTGTTAACCATTACTTGTGAGCATCTTTTTGCATTTTATCAATGACTTAAACATTAAATCTGTAGTGTGTATATATCATAGTGGTTCAAAGTGCAAGGTCTCAAGCCGGCCTGCTAGGTTCAATTCCTGGATCTAAAGCTTCTTACTGTGAATTTAGACAAGTTACTAATCTCTTCAAGTCATAGGTGTTTTCATCTTTAAAATATAAAATGATAGAAAGTAAAGGAAGGCAGCTAGCTAAACAGTCTCCTATTTCAAAAATTGCCATGTATCGTTTCACCAAAGGTTTATTTTTCAGAGGTGCCAGTGGAAATATAAAAACTAAAGTCCTTCTGAAATACATGATTTTAATGGATTTTTTAAATCACTGTATGTTTTGTATAGTGAACTGAAAATAGGAGTAATGAACAGCATACCACTGTTTAATCAATATCTATTGCTCGAATCATAGATTGATATGGATATGGTGTGTGTGGTTGGTGATTGTTACTGCGTTGTCCTGTTTCTTAAATTTAAATATAATTGAGAAAACCTTTATATAAGTTATAATTTAGGAGATTAAATTATATGTCTATAAAAACTTGGGCATTATACCTTTATTGCATCTTTTTTTTTTTGTATAAGAAACATAATGACACCATTTTTACTGCAAGCATTTTTTTTTTTTTTTCCAGGAACATAAACTATTTAAGCATGGGAATTGTCCGTATTCATTGAGAGCACTGTGTACCTACTTTGTAATAGCTAAGTCTGGGGCAATAAGCTTGCAATTTCTCTAAGGAAATGATATAAGGTTGTAGAATAAAGGTAGACAGCATTCTCTAAACATATGAAGTTTTAAGCGTTATCTTTGGCAGCCATAAAATAAATATCATTCAATTCCAGTTGGATGGTATCTCCCCCAAACTCTATTTGCAACACTCTCTTAGTACTTTATCCCGCACACTGTTAAAAAAGTAATGAAGATCGTGTATTTTTAAATTAATAAATAACCCTGAACCTCTTAGTTTCTAAGTTCTATTCACAGAATGAAATAAACACTAATCCTTTCTTTGATTCATTGCTATAAATTTTCTCTCTCTGGATTTGGCAATTTAATTCTCTGTGCCCTGGCAGCTACTCAAGCATATAAATTGTATATGTAAAATCCAAATACTCTTCAACCTAAGACTATTAAAATAACAGAGAGGACATATTTCACATTCAAACATGATAACACTTGATAACACATGATAACACTTACTTGACCTATTTTTTTCTGATCCTAAAAATGCTAACATCACATTACTGAATAGTTTATATATTTGTTCAATCAGCAGATGTTTTTGAAGTGTTTGTTTACTCTTTTATGAGGTACTGTGATAGACTCTGCTGTTAGAAAGATGTCTAAGAAATAGTACCTGCCCTCAACTAACTGGAATATACTTAAATCAATGTCAATATTTTCCATCAAGAATAGAGAAAAACGAGTATGTAAGTGAACCCAGGTGAGGGTGAACGGAGGACAAGGACTAAGAAAAGATTCACCAAGGAGCAATATTTAAACTGCCTCTTCAATGAAAATTGGCCTGATGGACAAGGCAGAATCGGTTTTGAGGCCGGGGGCAGTCAGTCTATGCAGAGAAAATCACTCACAGAGGGAAATGCAAACATAGAAAGGTAAGAAACAATGATTTGTTTAAGAAACTGTCAATAGTTACATAAACTATGTTCTAGGTACATGTTACAAGGGAAGAGACAGGGTTGGAAAAAAGATGGGGCTCAAGAGAAAATTAGGGGTTTATTCATGAAGCAGAAGTAGTCCTCTCTTCAGTATTTGTGAAGCATGAGGGAAGAATATAAATGAAAATTTACAGGTCATATGTTATAAGCCTACCTAGCTCCTGAAAACAGGTCACCATTGGGCAAGAAATTCTAAAGCGAGATCTGAAAGGTGGGAGACGCAGAAGCAAGGACTACATATCTCCGTGGCTCCAAAGACTGGTATAGCTAGGGAGGGCCATATGGTACTCTCTAAAGCCCAGTGACATGGGCATGGGTGCCGCTTGCTTGAATCTGAGACTGGCAGCCTTATGAGCTCTGCATAAGAGTTTGGACTATAAAGATGTTTAAACAAACAAACAAACAAGAGTTTGGACTTTTTCTGCAGCCTAAAGAGAAGCACTGAAGTCCTTTCAGTAGTGAATGTCTTAGATAACAGTTTTATTGTTTGCATATCTACAAATTAGTGAAGGTCACAGATAGGAAAATTTTCTTTTCAGGGTAAAGTAATGCTATATAGATATTGTAACCTTCTTTGAAAGGACTCATTTATTAAGGCGCTGTACAATAGATATAATTAAAATTGGCAAACTACATAAAGTATACATTGCTATTTATCACGTGTAATGCTTTATTATTTAAAAACCCCTCAGAAACTATGCCACACTGTGGATTTAATCCTGATAATGGTCACTCTGAGCACTGAGAGTAATCGACTTCCCACAAAGGAGGTTCGTAAATGTCTAGGCTGAGCCTCATAGACTGCTGAGTAGGTATGGGAGAAAGGAAAGAGACCCCATTCAAAAGTTGCAAACTTGGGAGGTGAATCCGAGTAACCTGGATTTCAAACAGCCCAACCCTATTTTTCTGCATTTATTCTTTAAGTACACAGAGACCGTCCACAAATCCTCTAGTAATTCTTTGCTTTAAAATTGTTCGCCCACACAATGACTCGTTCAATTTAAGAATGGTGTTGAAACATAGTAGAGTTTAAATTTCAAAAAAGAAAATGTCACACACTAGAGTGGGTGTTGTGGTGTGCCACCCAGATCCCCAGGTGGCTGGTGGCTGAGTCCCTCTCTGGGAATCACCCTTTTCAGAAGAGAACTGCCTTTGCCAGGGTTTCACCTCCTTCCCAGGGCAACTCAACATGCTATTAGTCAACGCACATCCCCTTCTAAAGGTCCATCCTCCTTGCCCCAGTGCTTGCCCACCACGCAGGGCCTTCTCAGCAACAGAACTGATCATGTCACAGTTCACTCTCTGCCGTTGCTAGGTCTGTTACAGCAGGCAGGTAGCTAGATATGAGCAGAGAAAGGGGGACAGGGGCCACACAGCAGGAAACCACATATCTTGGAAATAGCAGGGGTCCTTGGGCAGACAGAGAAAACCAGGAACCTCCAGACTGACAGGAAACCGCGCATTTTGGGATGATAAGTGTCCTGGAGGCCGACAAAGAAAGTTGGGAGGGCTTCCCTGGTGGCGCAGTGGTTGAGAATCTGCCTGCCAATGCAGGGGACACGGGTTCGAGCCCTGGTCTGGGAAGATCCCATATGCCGCTGAGCAACTAGGCCCGTGCGCCACAACTACTGAGCCTGCGCGTCCAGAGCCTGTGCTCCACAACAAGAGAGGCAGCGACAATGAGAGGCCCGCGCACCGCGATGAACAGTGCCCCCGCTCGCCGCAACCAGAAAAAGCCCTCGCACAGAAACGAAGACCCAACACAGCCAAAAATTAATTAATTAATTAATTTTTAAAAAAAAAGAAAGTTGGGAAAAGGCAGGAATCTCAGGCATCCAAATGTAACCTTTTGTTCATTAGGCCATCATTACAATAAAATTAGCCTTGCAGATAAGAAGTTCCCATCCTGCACTGATACCATGACACTTCAGATCAAGACTAAACAAGGACAAAAATCGCTCCTCCCCTCTGGAAGGTGCAGCTGGGGTGAAATCAGGGACTATGACCCCCTACCTCCTCCCTCCCCAGTGAATATTCTGCCCCTTTATTTCTTACACGCCACATAACCAGCTTGCCAAAGAAACTCAGGGCAGCTACTCACCTAAGACTGCCCTCTCCCCCCTTGAGAGCCAACTATCGCTTATATAAATCCTCGCTTTTCTTTCTTGACTTCCTGTCTAGTCTCTGAATTCTTTCTGTGAGGACACAAGGACCTACCCTCCAGGAAGAAACATCTTTGGCGGAGCCACAAGGAGAAGCCTCTCTCCTCCCTCGCGCTTGAGAGGGGCTGCCTTACTTCCCACCATTTCACTCCTGCTTTCAAATCATCTGTCCCATTTTTGGACCTATTGCCTCAGAGATGTGACTGCCAGTTAAGCATTTAAAAGCCGCTGGGTGCTTGCCAAGAGAAATCTCCCACGAGAGAGGAGGAGTGGGTCATGGAACGGACTAGAGAGATGATAGGCTTGTCCGCTCACCTGAAGGCAATTTCCACGCAAAGCTTTTAGAAACACACTTAAAAACATGGGTTTCCCTGGCGGCGCAGTGGTTGAGAGTCCGCCTGCCGATGCGGGGGATGCGGGTTCGTCCGGGAAGATCCCACATGCCGCGGAGCGGCTGGGCCCGTGGGCCGTGGCTGCTGGGCCTGCGCGTCCGGGGCCTGTGCTCCGCAGCGGGAGAGGCCGCAGCGGTGGGAGGCCCGCGTACCGCATTAAAAAAAAAACCAAAAACAAAAACATAACAGTGCCCCCTCCCCACGGCTACCCTTATAGACTTATTATTGGTCCACCTATTCTGCCAGCATTTTCCAACCTCGCAGCTAGGCCTTCCCCTTTCACTGTTAATATGCGCAGGGCAAGTCAGGAAAGTTTCCCGCTGTTCTCACAAGCAGCTAGCGTCTGGACCTTTGCCCTCTGGGTTTGCCTTATCCACCATTTAATTAACTGTCATCAGGTCCAACTGTGTGAAAATACAAAATGCAACTTTACTTACACAGAGTTCCAGCCACGGTTGCTGCTGCAGTCCCTTTAGGAGCTCTCTCCGGCCTTGGATGGTCTGTGCCCCGTAACGCCGAGCATTGGGAAAGGGGACGGTCCTGCCCCAAGCAGCTGAGACCCATGGTGGAGGGACTGTGTCCGGGCTGCCATCCTTCGCCGCGCGCCTCCGCTTGCCCTTCGCCTTCGGCCGCCCCGGTCCAGGGTCCGCCACAGGTCTGGGGTCTATCGGCAGCACCGCCCTCTGACCTCACGCTGTGCGTCAGGGCACATATGGCCACGCCCCCTGGATAGATGGAGGGGGCGGGGAGTGACCCGCGTTTGTTGTACTTGCCTACCCGGGTCTAGGGATTGGGAGTGTCTCTGCAGGGCCGGCGGGTCCTCCGCCACAGTGCCTCTGCCTTGGGCCGCCATATCCCCCCTGCGCCTGGCCCACCACCAGCTGGACGGAGCTTCTGTAGGAAGGGGTTGGGGCAGGGCAGCACCAAGGCCTGAGGTGCACCCACCACAAAAGGGAAGGGAAAAGAGAGACTTTTTCACAGACCACCTCCTTTTATGGCTACTGCCTGTTTTCAGAAACTTACCACCTTGTTAGAAAAAATAAAAATAAAAGCTGGGGCCTTCGGCTCCATGCCAATCTCCCTGCAGTACTCCAATCCTACCTGTCCTCCAACCAAATGGGGAACATAGAATGGTCCAGGATCTCCGAATCATAAATGAAGCTGTAATTCCTCTTCATCCAATTGTTCCCAACCCATACACAATCCTTACTCAGATCCCGAGGACACAGCCTGGTTTAAACACAGTCCTCGATCTTAAAGATGCCTTCTTCTGTTCATCCTGATTCCCAATACCTTTTTGCTGTTGAATGGACTGGCCCAGACACTAATGAAAACCAACAATATATCTGGACTGTCCTTCCTCAGGGATTCCAGGACAGCTCACACCTGTTTGGCAATGCCCTAGCTAAGGAATTAAGGAAACTAAAATTAGAGACAGGGGCATTATTACAATATATAGATGACTTCCTTATCTGCAGCTGCTCAAAGGAAGCTTCAGACTAAAGTACTGTGCAGGTCCTCAATTTCCTGGGCTCCAGGGGGTATAAAGTATCCCCACAGAAAGCCCAAATTGCCTTCCAGAGAGTCACCTAAATGGAACATGTTCTAAGCCCAGGGAAGAGCTCCCTTACAACCCAGCATAAGGAAGCAATCCTCCACTAACAACCACCACATACAAAGAAAATTGCTCTGAACCTTCTTAGGAATGACTGGCTTTTATAGGATTTGGATCCCCAGGTTTGGTGTCATGGCAAAACCATTGTATGAGGCCTTGAAAGGACTGGACATGGAACCACTAGATTGGACAGGGAATTTACAAAGAGCATTTGACCAGATTAAGACCATCCTGACTAGCGCCCCAGCCCTAGGGATTCCAGATCTTAACAAGCTCTTTACTGTATTTACCTCAGAAAAACAGGGAATAGCCCTGGGAGCTCTCACCCCAAAAGTAGGGCCAATTCCATGACCAGTGACATATCTCTCAAAGCAATTGGACTCAGTGGCCTCAGGATGGCCAGGCTGTCTGAGAGCTGTAGCAGCCACAGCCCTGCTAGTTGAAGAGGCCACAAAAACTCACCATGGGTCAACCCCTGGAAGTATTAACCCTATACACCAGATACAGGGAATATTAGAAATTAAAGTGTATCAATGGCTGACTGGAGGCTGCCTTACAAAATATTAGGCCCTCCTTCTTGACTCTCCTGAATTAACCCTTAAAGTATGTCAGATCTTAAATCCAGCCACCCTTATGCCAGTAGAAAGCCCAGAGGAATTGTCTCATTCTTGTACCGAGACAATCGAACAGGTATATTCTAGCAGATCTGACCTTAGGGACTAGCCCCTTGATGCTCGTTTACTGATGGAAGTGACTACATACATAACAGTGTCCAGAAAGCAAGGTATGCCGTAGTAGATTTACATAAGGTCATAGAGGCTGATGCCCTGCCCCCTCAGACGTCAGCACAAAAAGCCAAGATTATAGCCCTAGCTCCAGCTCTAAGGCTAGGAAAAGACAAGAGGATCAATCTGTACAGATTCTAAGTATGCATTTTTGGTGTTACTTGCACATGCATCCATTTGGAAACATAGGAGACTCCTGACTGCACGGCTTTTTTTTGTCTGCCTCCAGGACACTTTTCATCCCAAAATGTGTGGTTTCCTGTCAGTCTGGAGGTTCCTGCTTTTCTTTGTCTGCGCAAAGACCCCCACTATCTCCAAGATGTGTGGTTTCCTGCCATCTGGCCTATGGCCCCCTTTCTCTGCTATAATCTAGCTACCTGCCTACTTTAACAAATCCTGTGACCATCACTCTTCCACAGTGTTGATCCTGATAATTCCCCATTACACACCCTGAGCATGAATTTCCATCTCAGAGTCTGCTTTCTGGAGAGCAGGACCAGAAACACATATTAAGTTTGTTTGCCCCTAAAACTGTTATCTCGATGGATGGGGTAGATGGGGGGAAATTCCATTCTAAAGATCATATGTGAAGCCAATGCCACATCTTTTTCTTAACATTGTAATTCTAGAAAGGAGCTATTTTACCCTTGGAAGGGTAATTTTTTTATTCAATTTCCCTGATTTCAAAAGTCAAAAACTTTTCTCCACCCGCATTTCCTTGAGAAACCTCTTATTCATAAATCCTTTCTCTGTCACTTTGATATGTATGTAAATCTTTATAAAGGGTAAATAAGGTAGGAAAAACCAGGAAAATTTTTCTTAAAGGCCTGGGAGCCGTGTCTTTGAAATGTAAATATCAAAGAGAATCCATCTGTCTAGGCTCCAGGGAGTCCCTACCTCCTTGTCATCAGAATTTTAGCCCAGAGGCCTTGTTCCAAGCTGTAACCACTGGCTTATCACAGAGATACAGAAGTTTTATTATTGCTTGAGATAAAAGCAATTAGCTAGCCCAGCTGGCTACCCCAATTACCAGGTGAATTTGAAGTAAACTATGAAAGAATACATAGCAAACAGTTCTGCCCAAGTCTTCTTCCAAACAAATTATCATTAATCTTGAGAACATGTAATAGATTATATCTGCTTGTTGGTATTCAAAGGATGGAATTTCTTTGTGTCTTTCTAATATCATTAGAAGATTACCTGTGATGAACAGCCCTGTTTGATTTAATGTTTATTCAATAATAAAACTCTTTTCTTTCTTCTCTATATTTGAGGAAAGGATTTTCTAGGTTGACAGGAATTTTATTTTCATTTTTCCTCAACACATGGAACAAGTTTCTGTCACAATAAAAACGTAAAATAAAACAATGGTCTCATCAGTGCTAACTGTGCTGATGCCGGTGGATTTGCGTCACTTGATCAAATCCGGGGAAGTAGTTGTACAGCTAGACGGATCTTCACAGTGGAAAGAATTAGAGAGATGGAATCTCTGGTATCTTCATTTGTTCAAAAGGGATCTGGGCAAAACTCACACTTTACAACACCATTGAAATTGAAACTCCCATCCCCATGTGGACCCTGGGTATTAATGACCTGGCTTGCATGAAAAGGAACGAAATTGGGTCTTTGGAGAGACATGGATGGATCTAGAGACTGTCATACAGACTGAAATAAGTCAGAAAGAGAAAAACAATATGGTATATTAACGCATACGTGTGGAACCTAGAAAAATGGTACAGATGAACCGGTTTGCAGGACAGAAATAGAGACACAGATGTAGAGAACAAATGTATGGACACCAAGGGGAGAAAGCGTGGGGAGGGGGTGGTGGTGGGATGAACTGGGAGATTGGGATTGACATGTATACACTAATATGTATAAAATAGATAACTAATAAGAACCTGTTGTATTAAAAAAAAAATGAGCTGTCTTGGAGCATATGTGTTGAGAGGACTTTCCTCACTTAGAACTAAGTGACCAGGTCCAAAACCAGTCTTCTTTAGCCCATTATCCCCAGGACAGTGGTTATTAATATTTTGGAGAATGTCATTAATTCTTGGGAACTCTGATGACAGCTTTGAACACCCCACTCAGAAAAATACACATATCTACCTGAAGTCAAATTTTTGTATGCAAATTTAGGAGAGTTCTGAAACTTCTGAGCCAGCCTCTTTCGGTCAGTAATCATGAGATTTAAATATTCTCTAAGACGGTACAATTTTCACCTGGTAGATAGTCAGTAAGTATTGGTTGGGTAAATTCTAGTCTTCCCAAAAGTAATAAATGATGCCCATGAGTGAAATGACAAACTACTTTTTTCTCGTTGTCCTATGGAAAAGTGGGTCTCCAAAAGAAAAGTGTTTTTAGCTATCCTTGAATTTCAATTTAACTTCACCATGCTTCTAGCAAGAATCCTCTCTGTATATATCACTATGCTATATGTGTGGAGATAATGTAGTAATTAAGAATATAGACTCTGGAGTCAGATTGCCTGGGTTTCAAATAATAAACCACTGTCCTCAGTTTCTCATAAAAAAGAAGATAATAACAATATCTAGTCCATTTGTTTTCTGTGAGAATTAAAGCAATTCACATACTACATTTAGTCAATATTTGACGTAGTAAATACCCAATAAATGTTAGCTATAATGATTATAAAAAGAAAATGTATATTAAAGAGATGCTATTTAAGGATTCATCTGGCAGAAAGCAACTGTTGGAGAAGTTAAGAAGTACTTCTATTTATATTAATACTTGAAAAGTAAAAATTTTAATAAAGTATTAGAAACATGTACAAACCCCTTCTCTCTGAGCCTAGGCAATTAGAATGAATGTAGGAGTAGAGGAGAAGAGAAAAAACAGTAATAATAGCCTGATTCACATAGATGGGTGAAATCAAATATGGGCTGAGGAACAATTCCATATTTAAAGTTTTAACAGTTGGAGAGAAGTCTGAAGAGTTTTAATAGGACACACATAAGTTTCTTTCCCTTTGAGGTAGATCACTTTTTCTACTTAAGATAGATCTATGACACTTTCAGATAGATCACATTTTCTACAAAGACAAATTTGATGAGTGGGGAAATAAAAATGAATCTTCAGGTTGCAGTTCTAAATGATTTGATAGAATTTGAATAATATAATTTGGGAGTGATTGGAAAACAAAGCTCATATTGACACTTTGCTCTTTTTCCCTCTCCCCCCACCAAAATCATTTAGATTTTTGGTTTTCTGGTGGAAAATTATGCTGTGAGAGAATATAATCCCTATAAGTTTGAATAGGTATTATTCTTCTTTTAAACCAACTGTACTGAATGTGAAGATACATATCATTCAGTGGCTCTGCGTGAACTGCTTGAAAATGCACATAATGAGTTAATAAGGTTCCAGGTTTTTATTTTGCAATTTAATTTCGCTAGGTAGCCAGAGAGCAAAAAACTTGTTTTTTCTACTTCATTTCCATTGCAGGCCCCAAAAGAGATATGCCAAATTGCCTTTCTTTTGCAGAATGTCCTAGGGGATCAAATCTATAAATCCTACCCACAAAAAATAGTGATAACTTTTCACAGCCAAGATAGTCCAGGTGGATTTAGTACAGGGAAGTCCAATTTTGTACTTCTTTCTTCTCCTTCCATAAACTCAGTCGTTTGGATTGACTATCCAGAAAACGGAATCATTCTCTTTGTGTTTTGATGCGACCTGAAGATGAAAGTTTAATGACCTCTATTTCACATATGACTGTGGGATAGCGGACTACTTCCTGATAAATATTGGCAACATCCACACAGCACTATTTTGTGTGCTTTTATGACTTCCAGAAATTATGTGTACTTACTTCAAATTAACTGTATCACCCTGATTCTTATGTTCACTTCCTTGCTCACATTGTTTCCCATACTTGGAATTATTTTCCCCTACATAAATGTATACAAATTCTATTTGTGGATCTAGATTTTATTCAAGTTCTACCCTCTTCACAAAGCCTTCTGGGTTCACCTAAATTTGAAATAATCTCTCTGTCCTCTCTACAGCATAGATTGTGATATTTATCTAATGTTTATGACTCGCTGCCTGGGCAAAATCACAGCTGGCTATTTTATATGCAAGGGGACATGTTAAACTCTCACGATGAGTTGTCAGCTCCTCCAAGACAGAATCATGATGTATGATTACACTTTGAGTGTATGTCATAGGACACTGGCACTTTATTTCTCCATGCTCTGGAACCCAAAGGTGTGTTTATGGTGTAGCTGAATATCCTTAAACTGCAGATTTGCTCACTGACAAAGGGCCCCTTCTAAAGCTCTGAGTGTTCCCCACTTGGGACAAAAGGGAAAAATAGAAGGCTGAGTCATGGGTTTGAGACTGAGAGAGCTGTTGCAGCCTGAGATCACTCTCTGTTTTGTGGTGACCCTGGGGCTGTGGATGATTATAAGAGTTGGCAGGGCAACTTGCCCTGGTGGTCTCCTTGTGCATCTGGACCCCATTTTGTCCCCAAGAAGAACTGAATGAATTACTTCTCCACTTCCAACTTAGGTAGCTCTAGAACCCAGGTTTCATGAACACTTTACTCTTCACAAAGAATGTGTTTTGGCTGGCATGGGGGGCTGGGGACATGAGTGACATGGGAGAATGTTGAAGAAGTGACTGAGCAGAATGGGGTCCATGTCAAATGTCATGATGTTCCATAAGCAAGAGGCTCTGCTTGTATAAACAACTACAGAGGAAGTTCTAGACATGACATGACGAATAAGGGTGTAACTATGTTAGTCTAAATTATGGTAATAAAAGGACACGACTCTGCCAGAGGAAAGATGGATTTATGTTTCTATTTCTCTCTATGAAATGTTATTACAAAATGTTGATCATATGAAGTGATAGTCAAGAAATATGAATTTAAAAATCTAAGAACAAAAATATTACAAAAGTATCTCTGACAGTTAACTAAAAGTACTAAAAATGATAATATTTTTGCTGAAAGGACCTGTGATGTTCTGGTGCTTGTAAAACTTTTAAAATTTGTATTTCATGGTAATTTCATTTTTATAAGAATAAGGAAATAAGCATTGATTTTTGTTGCTAATTTTGTATTCTTTTTCTTAATGAAGATGCCCAGTTATTTAAGATGTGAGTCCTAATGTGCATACACCTTGCCAGCCCCTCATGCTCTCTTGAACCTTTCATCTTGGTGTCCCATGTGTACTTCACACTCAATATGAACTCATCAGCTTCCCCAGCCACAAACCTCTTCCTCATTCTCTGTTTGTTATTTGATTGAATGGCTCCACCATCACCATCTTGACCCCCAGGACCCAGCTCAAAAGAAAACTCCTCCAAGAGAAATTCTTAAGCTACCCCAATCCCAATTCATCTGATGAAGTAGCCCCTAGTGTCTTCCTCTAAAAGAGCAGTCATACCCTGAGCCCTAAATCCAATACTTTAGCCTCTCTTTATTTATCCATCATCTTTCTAAATTGTTCTCTTTATTTAAGGATAGAGTCTACTAAGTCTTACCTGTTTAGCTTCTCATTATTTAACATATGGCCTGACAATAATTGGTAGTAACAGATTATTAAATCATTGAATAATCGTTCCTGAACTTCTTGCAAAGGTTTATTCCTAATTTCATCCACCCATTGGTACATTTACTCAGTAAACAAATTTTGATCATCTACAAGGCACCAGGAACTATGCTAGTTACTATGTACACACTGTTGAATAAGAATCAGAGTTTGCTTCTAAGGTACTTTCAACTTTCAGAGAAAGAAACATAAATAGACAATTATAAAGAAGTTTGATATTGCCTGGGTAGAGGAAAGCACATAAGATGCTGGAAACACATCAGAGGAGCAGCTAAAGCAACCTGGGATTATCAGAGAATGCTCCCCTAAGAAATGAGACCAAAACCAATTCTTGATCAATGAACAGGGGTTAAATCAGGTTAAGAAAGTAAGAAACAAGAGAGATTTTCCAACAAGAAGCAGCATGTGCAAAGGCACTGAGGAGTGAAAGCATTCCTCATTAATGCTACTGCAATTCTTGTATATGAGGGGTACGCTGGGAGCATGGACCAGTGAAAAAGACTTGGTTGCAGAGGTGGGTGGGCCCAGAGCTGATACATTTATCCTTTTACCATTACTCTGTCTATGGCATACTTTTTTTTTTAAGTATCATTTTAACTTTATTTATTTATTTACTTATTTATTTTTGGCTGCTTTACGTCTTCGTTGCTGTGCATGGTCTTTCTCTAGTTGTGGTGAGCAGGGGCTACTCTTCGTTGCGGTGTGTCGGCTTCTCATTGCAGTGGCTTCTCTTGCTGCAGAGCACGGGCTCTAGGTGCTCAGTCTTCAGTAGTTGTGGCACGCAGGCTCAGTAGTTGTGGTTTGTGGGCTCTAGAGCGCAACCTCAGTAGTTGTGGTGCACGAGCTTAGTTGCTGTGCGGCATGTGGGATCTTCCTGGACCAGGGCTTGAACCTGTTATCCCATTATCCATGTGATAATACACATGGATCATTTTGGCAACCCAGGGAAGCACGTCTGACCATCTGTGTCCAGAGTTTTTATTAGGGCTTCATTGCACAAGCATCATTGATTAACTGAGTGCCCAAGAACTTTATCTCAGCCTCCAGGTCAACTGATACTGCATGACCCAAAACTCCCACCCTAAATCACATGGTTGGTGTTTCTCAAATGGCCAGTATCCACCCTATGATATGGCTAGTTCCACTCTAAGATCCAGTGTGATCAGCTTCCACACTAAACAAAGACACTCCTATCAGGTAGGACATAGATTATCTACCAGAAGCTGAAGGCAAAGGCAAGAGTAATCTCTCTTTGCTAAGGACAAATTCTTTACTACACAAGGGCAAATTAGGTGAGTAGGTAGGGAAAAGTAAAATATGAAATGATTCTAAAGTATTTGAGAAGGTATAGAAAAAAAGGAAAAAAATTGTTTGTAATGGGTTTGAGAACTTTTTTCTTTTAATTTTAATAATTTAAAAAATTTTAATAATTTTAATTTGTACTTTTGCTATGTTGCTCTTACAGTAAATACTTTAATTGCTTTGAATGTTTAAAAATAAAAATATATGAATATCATAAAATAATAAAAGTCTTTTGTATAAAGTGTTTACCTTTACTATTACTAGTTTAAATAACAGTTTTCACTGCTCCACTGTGAGCTCCTTGAGAGCAGGGATGATGTCTAATTCATCTCAGTATCCCTATTACCTAATGTGCCCCCCAAACAAAAGTTGCTTACCACCAATTTTGTTAGATAATAAACTGGTTAAGAGGATGAACTCTGGATTCAGACCAGCTGAATTTGATTTAGCTTTTCCAGTTACAAACTGCACAACATTGGGCAAGTTTCTTAATCTCTCTGCACTTTGAGTTTCTCATCTGTGAAATGGGTATAATAACAAAGCCTACATCACAGGTTGCTGTAAAGGTGAAATATGTGGTACATGTGAAGTACATAGATAGAACAGTGCTGTAATATAGTTAGTGTCCAATATACATCAGCTACAAGTAGTGAACAAATGAAAGTTCTTAATCCCTATAAAAATCTCCTTCATATAGATATTCTGTTTGCCCCTCCAGATTTCTTGAATTTTCCTTACTATGCTTTCATGGTAATACAATATTTAAGTAGAATGATCCTCAACACTTGGTGCTCCCAAGTCTTGGGGGAATGTTATATCTCATGAAAAATTTTTAATGGCTGGACTTCCCTGGTGGTCCAGTGGTTAAAACTCCATGCTTCCACTGCAGGTGGCACGAGTTCCATACCTGGTCACGGAACTAAGATCCCACATGCCAGAAATAAAACTTAATGGCAGGAAAGGAGGTGCAAATTTTCAACTGGGAACCTTTAAGTGAAGCATGACAGGGTAGGGGTTGAGTTCCAAAGGGCACTGGCAAAAAGGTTGCAGAGAGAATCCACCAAAAGGATTTGGGACTTAGCAACAAAAAGAAGGGAATCAAAATCAAAGTGGTCTATTTCACAAAATTGCCTGGAATCAGCCCCTGGAATTAATTTTCAAATGAAAAAAATATTGGTGGTGCCTTAATTCTTATGTGGTCTGTAACAAGCTGAGTCTAACAGCTTAATTTTAGATTTGCCACAAAAATTGATATTGATTATTCCTCTCATGTGCCTTGAAATATTGGAATTGTTGACATAAAGACCCCTAACACATGAAAATCCAAAATAATCTGATGTGCAGTTTAATTCAACTAAATGAACATTTGTTGAGACCTCCTGTTGACAGAGCAGTGAACTTAGCTTTCTGGGAGGTGTACAGGTGAATAAGTTATGGTTTCTGCCCTCACTCTTACTTTAAATGTACTGTGGTGGTTTATTCAAAGCCATAGAATTTTAGATCGATAAATGTCAGTTGCCACACTGAAAACTTTAGCAATCCTTTGGTTTTCTTCATAGAACAGTAGGTTGATAGTTGGGGTGTGACAGAAGACATTCTTGAAGCTGAGGTGTGGAATATAAAACACAAAGAGTTAGCAGGAGAAAGTATCCAAATAAATATCCTCTTAGTCTGTTCCAAGCATAGAATATTATCTTCATTTTCTAATTCTTTATTAATTTTTCATAGTAATATGTTGCATGTAAAGGTAGAAATATGTATAAAGCATGCTTTAAAGGCACAAATAATATCCCTATAACAAAGAAACAATTATTCTGAGTCATACGCACTGATGTAGTTTCCCTTACACCTGTTGACTTTATTGGTTCATCATTTTGTATTAAATTAGAGTTTTTGATTCAAATACTGACCTTAAACAAATGCTAAATCAATTCCATGCATGTATAATGAAGTGCTTTTGAGCGTTTAATGTGCACAAAACAATTTATTAGATCTTTATTGAATACAGCACCATAAACTGTGCTAGGAGCTACAAATAGAGAGGTGATTAAGATATAGTCATGACTTCAAGGCCCAAATAGATTAGTAATGGAACTGACCATGTGACAAATATTGTTTGATAACAAAAGTATGGGACTTCCCTGGTGGCGCAGTGGTTAAGAATCCACCTGCCAATGCAGATTGGCAGGGAAGCAATAATGTGATAATGGGTTCCCGGACCAGGGCTTGAACCAGGGCTTGAAGCTCAGATGTGCTTCCCTGGGTGGCAATAATGATCCATGTGTATTATCACAGATCAATGCCAGGAGGTTCAACACATCCTAAAGACAACAAAAGCTCCATGTTTTTAACCTTCACAGACCCTTCTCGAAGCATCTCTTCCTTTGGCTGATTTTACCTAATCCTTCCCTTGTAGTAAACTGTTAACTATGAGTATAACAGCTTTCAGTAAATTCTGTATGTCTAGTGAATTACTGAACCCAAGGGTAGTTTGGGGAACCCCTGGAATTTACAGTTAGCATCAGACACGGGGATAGTCTTGGGGATTAACTCTGGGTAGTCACTCAGTGTGCATTACAATATCAACTTTAATCTGTCAGTTTTAGACATTTAGGTTATTCCTAATTATCTGCTGTTAGGAGTAATCCTGAAATAAATATTTCAATGCAAATAATTTGTCTCTTCTTGGCTATAAATATGTACTTCTTTTACTTCCCATGAAACTAATTCACACATGAAAATTTCTCCTTGTAACACAGAGTTTTCTCGCAAACTGAATGTTGGGGGTTTTTAGGGCTTTAGTTGTCCTATTTCTTTTATATAATTTTTTTGGTCTGTATCAGTTCTGTTTGTTTTTTTAATAGTTTTATTGATATATGTTATATACCACAAAGTTTGTGCATTTGAAATCATATTTCAATGGCTTTTAGTATATTTGCAGTTATGCTTTTATATTAAAAAGAGCTTCTAGTAATGCAAACTAGGGACAAAATTTCATTATTTAATTTTAGTGATCCTGGGATGCCAAAAATGGTAAATTGTAGCATTCATTCAACTCTGGCATGCAACATTACAAAAAGTATTTCTTCTGTTCTTTTCAAAGGTGCTTTGATTATACTAATGATTATAACTCTTCTTCCTGGAATTTTAAGTCCTTTTTTATCATTACAGTAGTCAGATTAAATCATCTCATTCTTAGCTTTTTGTCTCTCATTCTTATTAAGATGATCTACAGCCTAGCAATGAGCACTCTTCCTTTTAAAAAGTGCTTGAGGGCTTCCCTAGTGGCACAGTGGTTGAGAGTCCGCCTGCCGATGCAGGGGACACGGGTTAGTGTCCCGGTCCGTGAAGATCCCATATGCCGTGGAGCGGCTGGGCCCGTGAGCCATGGCCGCTGAGCCTGCGCGTCCAGAGCCTGTGCTCCGCAACGGGAGAGGCCACGGCAGCGAGAGGCCAGCGTACCGCCAGAAAAAAAAAAAAAAAAAAAAAGTGCTTGAACTCAAGGGAAGATGACTGGCTTAAAAACATCGCTTAAGAAGTGTGGAACAATGAATCAGATCAGGTTTTATGAATCTTTTATTTGTCATGTTTTTTAAACCTTACAAAAACTGCCTCCCAGCTTTGCCTACTCAGTAATTCTTCATGGATACCTACAGAGCATCTTGTCAAGGAGCCATTCCTTTCAGTTTTTTGACTTGCATTTCCTTAGAGTTTGCTGTGGGGCTTGTTGTCAGCTGATGAAATTGGAAACGCCAAATCTTTAAGTTCTTTTGCCTACAGTTACTTTGATGAATTACTCCAGGATGTAGAAGAAGAACTACAGCACTGTCAGAAACTAGCCTGGCATTGCAGCACATTTCCTAAACTAGAAGAAAAGCACCATGAATTTTTTGGAATACCCTCAAGGTTGCAAGTGACCTGTTTTCCAGAAGGTGGTTCTTTTCTTTAAAAAATATTTTTTTTTTCTGCAGTGGAAAAAGAACTACTTGTTTCTCATAAACAGTACCATAAACTGCATTGTAATTTATGGCAAAAGTTATTCCTTCTTTTAATTTCCACTTGCTCTATTCTAACCAGGACACTATTTATAATCTCCTTGGTCATTGAATTAGTCTTGTGGCTCCCTGAATTTAGTATCTCTTCAAAATAATGCACTCTATTGCCATATTAAATTTTCTAAAATACAGCTGTTATCATGTTTTTTTCTGGCTCAAAAATCTTTAACTGGTCACCCATTTCCTCGGGATAAAAGTAAAATATCTTAGACAATATTTAATGGGAAAGTAATTCGTAGAGACATGAGTTTGTATCCCTAGTCTATTACTTTGCTTTTTTTTTTTTAATTTGAAGGCTAATGTGAGTCCATTAAAGTTAGTTTCTTTTTTGATAAAATTGACTCATTTCAAAGGTATTGAGAAAGTTTAAGTTAATGTGTGTCTAGTTCCTGGGAAACACTAGGTGCAAAATAAGTGTTTCCTACATTTCCTTAGCCTCATTTTCAAACCTTACTTCTATCTTGCCTCAATTAAAAAAAAAAATTTCTTGAACACCTACTGTGCACTATGTATAGCAAAAACTTTGTAAGGGATGTACAAAAAAGACCATGTTGCTCTCCTCAAAAATGTGCATTGTAAAGAACATAAGGATAGGGCAATGGAAGAAATGTGGATGGATTTATGAAATTTATAAGTGGGAGAGTTGACAAGACTTGGCGATTGAATGGATGGAGACGTAATAGATAAAGGAGAGGACAGTGTAAATGAAGACCCCAAGGTTTACAGATCAAGCCAGTTGTTGGATGGCAACTCTTTTTAATTATTTTTCTTATTATCTCCCTTTTTCTATTGGATGCCCTATTCTCTCAAATGGATTGGAATTTACTTAAACTCACAGACAATTGTGTAGAATTATTTAAATCCAACAAAATGCTCCGTATGTAAAACAGGCACTCCATAAATGCTTAATGAAGGAGTAAATGCTTGTAGAGAAAAATACAATTGAGGTGAATGAGGTCTGCCAGGGATCAGTAGCGTCTTTTGCTATTAGCTAATCAGTTCAATCCCATTAAATAATACCAAGACTCACTCTCACAGTGAATAGAGTTATTTTAACAAGCTTTCAAAGACTCTCACATCTTTATTTTAGTCATTTTATTTCCATCTCATAGAGTTGTTTAAAAAGCCAAAATGACTGACTTAGTTTTTGTTTTTTTCTTAATAGTGGCAAACAGAAAAAAAATCAAAATGTATACGGGTATCAGGAGGAGAAAAATTCAAGAAACAGTTTATATAAAGGAAAATTATATTCTAAATTTGCTAACATCTTATGATAAACACACTGTAAATAAATGGGTGTTTACTTAGGTACTCTAATCATATATATAAATGTATGCATATACACATAAAATATATAAATACATGTATTTTATTTAAACTATGAATTAGTTTTTATTTGTTTATTAATATTGTGTAGTATTTGAACTACTATTAAGTTACAAAGTTATGTAATCCATTTGAGGCTTGCAGGAGGATTTTAAAAATCAAGCAATAGAGTTATTTTCTTATTTTCTATAATGTGTTACTCTAAGAGAAGCTAAAAGACTGGAAATATAGATACATTAGTTCTTGGTAAGAATTTGTAATAGGTCTTTTAGAAAAATATGAACTTGATGAAGGAATTAAAATAGCCTTTAGTTTCCATTCAGAGGCAGAATATTGGATGGAGTTGAACATGGTGATGACTAGGTGTGGTATTCCAATTATTACAGTAGACATTACTTTCTGAATGAACAGAAATATACTCTAATTACCACTTATAGTTCGTGCCACTCTGTGATGCTGCCCATTAGGTAGTAAAGAATAGTCGTTCATGTATAAACTAACTACTGGAGGCCAGGCATTGTGTTTGTAAATGATGATACTGTAATAAATAAAGTATTATTTCTGTGTTACAGAAGCTTATACTTGTGGGGTGATAGACATGTTAACAGATAATTGTAAGAAGATGCGATCATGCTGAACCCAGGCCCACAGAAGGCATCAATCTTGCATGAAGCTCTTTTCTGCTGAGTCATGACTTGGTCTCACACTCTTTCTTAACACTGTGGTCCAGGCTGCATCATTTGGAGTTGGCATGTGAACTGAGGCTGTATGCAATTAACAAGAGCTTCTTATTACATGGATGGAGACAGCTGGGGAAGCATAGACTCCCTATCTGATCCTTTCTCAACCTATTTCAGACCAAGTGATTTTGACCATGCTACCTGAATGAATAACAGCTAGAACCCTGAGACAAATATGACACCATAAATGCAAGCACCCTGAGACCAGTCCTTAGTAAATGAATGAAAGCATTTTGTAAATGTTAGTTTCCTACAAAGCAAGTTGGAGCACAGATGGCTAAATGAGAAGTTGCTTACTATATTTTCAGTGAGATATCCGTTAAATTTTACATTACCCACATCTTCACTTTTCTCTCTCTCTCTCTCTCTCTTTCTCTCTCTCTCTCTCTCTTTAAAAAGCTGTACCAGCCACTGGCAATTCTTTCCACTCCATTTAGTATCTCTGTGTGTTTGGCACACAGATCCTGAATTTCCCTCACAGATATCCTTAAACAGTGAAGTATTCGGAAATCATTTTCGCAGATATAGAAAAATAGATGCTATACAAAATCAGGCCTGAGAGCGCCTTCTGTATCCATTTCCTGCCTGCTGTGCTGTGACCCAGGCAAAGGCTCAGGCCACATGTCAAGCTCAGGGATATCCCCAGAGAGGCAGAGTTCTTACTCCTGTATAGGTTGTTCTCCTCACCTGTATTTTTTATTGTTATAAAAAAAGGGAGCTTTTGAATCATAAGAGTTTTGGAAATAGTCTACTCTTCCCTAGGCTGAGTGCCAGGGAATAGGAAAAGTTTAGGAGATTCTAAAAGTAAGAGGCAGAATTTATAGAGCATTAACTCTAGAGTGGGAGTCCCTGGCTCCCACTAAGTTGTCCATAATTTTTAGTGTACGTGTGGATAAAAACATAGTCGCCACCTGAACTCAAATTGAAAGTTGTCTGCCTGACAGCTGGAATCTAAATTGCCTCTCCAGTCCAGAAGATGTAAGATTGGAATGGAGAAACTACATTTTGATGTTAATCTTAATAATACAAAATTCTCTAATTAAAAGATATTACTGAAATTTGCCTAGTTTTCTAGATTTTTTAACAGAGTAATATGAAGAGGGTTTTTTTTTGTTTCTAATCTTAAAAAATGGAAAAATCATCTAATTTAGGTGTCTGTCACTGTTGTGTATAAACCAGTCTCACTGGAAGCACCTGGAGTGATTTTTAATGATCCTAATCTTGGATCCCACCCCCTATGTATTCAGATTCATTAGATTATAATTGGGGCCAAGTAATCTGTAGTCTTTAAATGCTCACTGAGAAATTCTGATGTGCCTCTTTTAGCTCAACCTCCCCTCCTATTCATCAGTGTCTTGGAGAGGTCATTTGCCATCATTTGCTTGATTTCTATGACAGGAGACTCACTACTCTTGAAAATCATGTACTTTTAAATTAAAATGATTATTTTACTAGTTCTGGACAGTATGCATGCTGACAAAAAGCAAGGATATCTGTGCGTTAAATTATTCCAAACACAATATAAAATGTTAGACATGTTTGAAACATCACCTTCAGCAGAATTAAGGAGAATATAGACCCAACCATGCAACAGGAGTTTCTGTCCATTTTTTGAGCACTTGTACCTAACACGGGACTGGGATCTTTACATTCATTCTCTCATTGAATTTTGCAGAACTAAATGAAGACTGCCCAAATGAGAACAAACAGAGATTTATGCAGAGTTTGCTATTTACCAAGCCACTTCCACTTGCCTTTGGCAGAGACCCAAAGGTAGGCAGGGAAATGGGAAACTATAGTGAAGAAAAATAATAAAATGGAAGGTTTCTGGTTTCTATTGTCCTCTGATTGGAGGGAAGTCATTGGGCAGAGGGGGGCAGGGAGGTAGACAACTAGGGGAGGAATAACTAGAAGCAATGACTGGTTTGGGGAGCATATTTGGCTTTGTATGATTGATCTTGCATTGGGAATGGGGCAAAAAAAATAGGGAAGCTGTCAGTTATGGACAAAGTCCTGATCATCCTGGGCTGATTGCTACAGAGGTTGTTGATCTAAGTCCTATCATCATATACGGTCTGGCCAGTGTCTATTTGTACATATAGCCTCTCAATCTTTACAAATACCTGTCAGGTAGGTTTTATTATGTCCATTTTAAATTGTAAAGAAACAGAGGCATAGATAAGTTAAATAACTTTCCCCAGATCTTAAGCTTAGGTAAATGGAGAAGCTGAGATTTGAAATAAGTTTCATCTGACTGAAAATACTTGCTGTTAACCACTACTTATCTTGTTTTACAATAAGAAATGATAATATTTTAAAATAATAATAATACATTATATCTATATGTCTTCAAGATTTTTCCTTCTGTTTTTCTCTTTCAGAGGTCTGAATTTATTCCAACGTGCATTAAGGCTCATGTAAGATCAAAAGTTCTCAAGTACAAAAAATAATTCAAGACATGGAAAATTATAAATATCTTTAAAAGTCTATGAGTTCAGAAAGGAAGAATTTTTTTAGATTTTTTAGAAGTTAGTATTTTTCAAAATTAAAGGTTTATTTTTAAGTTTCTTAATTAACTGGTATTTTTGTGTGGGATTCAGTATGTCTAACTACAGAAAAGCCTGTTACATTTTGTATAAGGAGACAGTTTTCTCTTTGGAAGATTATCAAGAACTAGAGAAGAATAGTCTATTGTGAGAATTCTAAAGAGTAAGAAAAAGACACCTCTATACTGCTACATATTTTCATCATGGCCGTCTCTTCATTTTTCCTTCTTTATAAACAAAATAAAATGATTTATATTTCTCTATAAAATATCCATTTCCTCACATCATTTAATTGGCAGTTTCTGAAAGTAATCACAGGTATATTTTCTAGAACTAACTGAATTCCTTCTATAATATTTTTCAATGTCAATTTTTACGGGCAAAGTCAAAATACAAAGAAAAAGAAAACATTGTGGTTCAGTTCATAGGTTTTTATTGAAACTGACAATTCAAAAATATTAGTCTGATGATTGCAAATTTTCAGCCATTTAAAAATATTAATGTTTTTAATACCTCCGCAAGTAAAGAGATTTCAAGCAAATAATGTATTTAGTAAATGAATATAGTTTTAAATCAGACATATGCAACTAAGTTTCTTTCACTTAAATGGGTATCCTTTTGTTAGCTTATGAGGTAAAATAGACCATAGTACCTAAATAGCTTAATATAAAAGGGAATTTCAAGGGCATTATTTTTACTTCATATATTTCCATGCTTGTAGTGAAGAAATATAAGCCCTAAAAGAAATAATATGTTTAAAAAGGACATTTCCTTGTAAAAAGTTTTGTCAGTTCAGAGTAATTTTATTTATTTATTTTTTATAAATTTATTTATTTATTTATTTATTTATTTTTGTCTGCATTGGGTCTTCGTTGAGGTGCACAGGCTTTCTCTAGTTGCGGCGAGTGGGGGTTACTCTTTGTTGCAGTGCGTGGGCTTTTCATTGTGGTGGTTTCTCTTGTTGCAGAGCATGGGCTCTAGGGCCACAGGCTTCAGTAGTTGTGGCATGTGGGCTCAGTAGTTGTGGCTCGCAGCCTCTAGAGCGCAAGCTCAGTAGCTGTGGTGCACGGGCTTAGCTGCTCTGTGGCATGTGGGATCTTCCCAGACCAGGGCTTGAACACGTGTCCCCTGCATTGACAGGCTGATTCTCAACCACTGTGCCACCCAGGAAATCCAGTTCCAAGTAATTTTAGATGTCCACTTTACTATTCATGAAATAATTACTTTTCTTCATCTGATCAGTCAAATTAATTCCATTACCTGCCAAAAAGCTTATTTAAATGCAGAGAAAAACTTTCATCAACTATTTTAGTGGCAAAGGAACCTTTTACTTTGAAGTATAGAGAGGTGATTATATGTCTATTCTTTCTAATTACAACCTCCCTCTTTTTTAAAAAGAAAGTAAAGGGACAAAGTTCCACAATTTTAAAATGAATTTAAATAATTTACTTAAAAGAGAGGCATGACCTATTTAATTAGATTTTCATAGTCAGGATGTAAAATATATCATACTATAAAAGTTTTTGAACTTAAAAATGACTCACGGTAACTCATATAAGTAATAGGTTAGCAATGCCAGTCCTTTACAATAATAACTATTATTACATCAAAATTATAATCATCATAATAGATGATGAGTCATAAGTCCTTCTTTTGAAATAATATTTGAAACCTGGGGTTATCAATAAGTACTATCCAAGGTCTATTATCATTGAAGAATAAACCTGAAAAAAATCTGATTCACTTCAAAGGACAGCATAGCTCACCCCCTGTATATTAAAACAGATTTATCTTAATATTTAGGCAAAAGCAGATCTCTTCATACATTAGTTTTAGCATAAATTGAAGTAAATTTTGTTATTTGGATATGATATTAAGTTTTCAACTGGGCCATTTATTTAGAGTTTGGGAAGAAAAGAAGGGAAAGGATGAGGATGAGATAGCAGGAGTATGAATTTTCAAAATGCACTTCCAGATCGTTAATGTAAGTTCAAAAAAGTAATTTTTTACTGGGATGGGAGAAGGATTGATATAAGAGGAACTGTTGAGAAGGGTCAAGAGTGCACTGCTATTGTTTTTGGTGTTGTCAGGAAGTCATCATGGGTTGAGTTAGTTTTATGCCTAGTGGGGAGCGAGGTTGAGACCACCTTTGGATCCAAGAAGAAAACCATTCTGTATGAAAATGCTGACTGCTAACAGAAAGGATTTCTAAAGTTACCTTTACGAAACAATTCTCTTTTTAAGGATTTGTTCCAAAAATGGGTATTTATTGTGAACTTAGCACACACAGGACACTGTGAAATACGTACTGGAAATTTAGACTATTATCAGGATGTACTTACTGCCCTGCATTGAGTATTATTATGTGCAAATTGTTGGCTTTAATGCAAAGCGGGTTAAATAAAGGTTTTGAGAACAAACAATTACTTGAGAACAAGTAATGAGAATTAATTAGGTTCAGTTGGGTCATGATCCCATTGGAAGAAAGCATGGACTTCAGATACCTAGGTTTAAATTTCTCCTCTATTATTTACTATCTTGGATAAGACATGTAGCATTTTTGATCCCCGAAGTTTGATAAAAATGTATCTGGGGATACACCACCCACCTCAGTGTTCTGCCATGAAAGTACTTAGCCCTTCTGCTGCTGACAAGTGACTGTACATTGTCCAGTATCAACAAAATATTTTTATTTTTCTATTTATTCATGGAAATTGGATATTGTGTTGGGCCTTCCAAAGGAGACAATATTGGAAGAAGAAGAAAAATTGATTTATTGACTCACTCTAAGTTTATGCTTTGAGTTTAATTAATAGACAATTTAGTGTCTACTTTTTCTGGCTGATATTTAATCATCTAAGAAAAACCTGCTCAAAGGTTGGTAAGGTTGGATGAATTCTCTTCTCTTATAGATTTTCTGTCACAGTCACCTGTCTCTGGACCAGGATCCCAATTTTGCAGATAACACAAGTTTAAAGGTGAGTTTCAGAAAGTGTAATAGTACTAGAACTATTATTCTGTACAGCAGTAAAAAAAAGTTCTAATGTATAGGAAAAAAAGCATAATGTTAAAAACGTATGCTTTTAATTATTAAGTACAAATTCTGATCATTTTAAATTTAACTTAATCTAGCCTTTAGTTTAAATTTAAAACAACTTTGTCGAGTTGTTTTGACAAACAACTTTTTCATTTTATTTTCCTAAGTATTTACTTTGTATTTTAAACATTCAGAAGAAAAGCAAAACTATATCCCTTTAAGATATTTAGTTTTGATAATTCTTAAATTTCATGGAAGTTACTGAAATGCAGATACTAGCCATTCTCCAAAGGACGAATTGAACATTGGATATGGGATGAGAAGGATGAACTATTTTGACAAAATTCTCTTTAAAGCAACTCATGAAATAATTTTCAAAATAAATTGTGTAAGCAATTTTGTAAAATAAATATTAAAAACACTGAACTGCTATCATTTGGCTCAGCCCAAAATTATTGGACATGTTAGAAAGAATGAAGGTTTAGTAATAAACAGGAATTTATAAATCAGCCATAAACCACTAATAACAACAGTAAAGATGATAATATTAATAGCTAATAAGAACTTCTATAAAGTATAAGAAGCTTACAATGCATCTAGTATATTCTATACATTTACATGTATTACTTCAAATTAAATTGAGTTCTTTTTTTAGCTGTGGAATCTCTAGCAACTTCCTGCCTCTGTGACAGGCTCATGGAAATCTAAGTTTGTTTCCTTTGTGCTTCACTCAATTTTTATGCTGGCGACATTCATGTTCAGAGTTTTCTGCACATTGTCAGAGGTAGGAGAGCTGGAAAAAGGGTGAGGCAAGTGGGGCACTCACCTAGGGGAAAAGAAATGTAGGGAGCACCAAAAAATTCAGTCAAGACAAGCAGTATTTTAATGCACTATTTCTAAAAAACAAAAATGAATGCAAAAGCTCCATGATGAACAAAATATCAAAAATTTAAATAAAGACATGATAAATAAGGGCCACACTGAAGCCTGAGGTAAAAAGACAAATCAGAAGTACCAGTATTTATCATGAAGTTTTCTCATTCATTTTTATTTCTTAAAATTGTACATTAAAATATTATCTCAGTTACTGAGTTTTTTGGCTCCCCTAAATCTCATGCCTGAGGCAAGTGTCTCACTGGCCTCACCCTAGTGTCATCTCTGTCAGGAGATATTTTCATATAAGGTTTTTATCACAGTTGGAGTGGCCTAAATATTTTTCAAGTGAAGTCTTTTGGCATAAAAGGGAAAAATGACTAATTTCTTGCATAATAGTATCAGGACAACTCACACCCCAGGCACAAGACCATACACTGTCTCTCCAGTATGTTCTATTTCTCTAAGGTACTAGCAGGAGAAGCGAGGTATAAAATGGGATTTTAACTCTTCACTCAATATATGTTAGTTATGTAAGCATTATACATAATGACTGAGGAATCACAGTAAACACTATTTTTTCTAAATATTATTATAATTTATATCTAATTTATATCTAATAATTATATCTAAATACTTATTGTATTTCTAAATAGCAACTACTATTTCTCAAAATATTGTTCACCAAAATGCAAATATCAAAAATTGATAATGTAATTATCATTTAAACCTCCTTGACCTTTTCCCAGTGATGTACTCTCCAGTTTGTTGATGGCATGAACATTCTAAAAAAGATTCAAAAGAGATAAAATGATTAAAAAAGAAAAAACTCAGGTTTCAGAGGCTTTGCTTTCTTTAAACTGAAGAAGAAAAGAGATGTTATAATGATTCTCCAGAACACCAGCAATAGAGACTGGGGACCATTTACTTTCTTTTTTACTTTCTATCTCTAGTAGTTTCTGAACATAAAAGACATCAGCAGAGAGTCATATATTCTTTCAGACATATTTACTCAGGGAATAAAGGTGAATATGACATAGTCCCTGCTCTTGAAGAGTTTAAACTTTAAAATGTCTTTTTTTTTTTATGAAAAATTAGAATAAATTCTTGTCAGGTTTTTTTGTTTCTTGTTTTTTTTGCGGTACGCGGGCCTCTCACTGTTGTGGCCTCTCCCGTTGTGGAGCACAGGCTCCGGATGCGCAGGCTCAGCGGCCATGGCTCACGGGCCCAGCTGCTCCGCGGCATGTGGGATCTTCCCGGACCGGGGCACGAACCCGTGTCCCCCACATCGGCAGGCGGACTCTCAACCACTGCGCCACCAGGGAAGCCCTCTTGTCTGTTTTTGATGTGTTTAAAATTCATGTTACAAATGAATTCTTTTAAATACTTTTCTAAAACTGTGGTTTCATGGATATCTTGAATTTGACTATTATTTGTTAAGGACTAGCTGGGAAGGTATGATAAGCATAAAATAAAAACTTCCATTGTTTCTTGGAATTCCAACTGTGGCTCTCTATATTCCTGCGCTTATCTTAACAATCTTTCATTCACTATGTCTTTGCTGTGTACATTGCAGAAAACGTAAAGATAATCATACTGGTAAATTTATAATGTGAATATAAGGAAGGAATTCACATTTTCTCAGTATCTACTATGGGCCAAGCACCGTAGTAGGAAAATCTGTGTATTATGTAGCTCATATAATTCCTACAGCAGTCCCCCAAAATACATTTTATTATCTCTATTTTATATGAAAGGAAATTATGTTACAAAACAGTGAAGGGATTTGTTCGAGATCACATAATAAATGGATTTCAGAATTTCTGTTTAGTCCATTCCAAAACTCCCATCTACCATATTTTCGTGCAGACACAGCCCCACATACCTGTGAGTGATTTGGGTCACTCTGGAAAGTGTCAGGGTACACAGGTGCACCTGTGTGGAGGGAGCCAAGCTGTAAGGAGGCAAGAAGTGCCTTTCTGCCTGTCCACAGGCAACAGAGAGGACACCTGAGAAAGAAGAAAGAAGATGATCACAATCAGAGAAAAGAAATAAGGCTCCCAACTTTCCCAGTAGGTAAATATAGAAAAATTGTGTATGTTCTTTATGTTATTGAGAATTAGGGAAAAACTAAGTGAAACTGAAAAATAACCAAAATCAACTGTGGTCAAGAATGGGAATAGGTAGAGAATATAATTTTGACCCTCTGTATGGTTAGAACATCGGTTATAAGTGTTACTGACCAGGGCTCTTGGCCTCCTTAATCAATATGAACTGATAAGAAGCCAGACAAGAAATCCAGGCAAGGCTTTACTGGGGCCCCTGCCGCAGCAGGGGGAGCTAGAACAAACCATAGTTTCCACTGCTTACTCACTCCCCAAGGGTGTATCCAGAGGTCAGGCCGTAGGGGTGGCTTAGGTGTTTTGCCCACCCCTTTGTGCTGCTGTGTGCAGGGGCATGTGCAGTACCCTGCTTTTGCTCCCCGCTCTTCAGAACTGGCAGTTGGGCTTTTTTTGGTCTTTTTGTATCTTTTGTACAGAATTTGCCCCAACTGTACTTGCACACAGTTATTTTTAGCCTCTTATAGTTTCTTTGTATTTTGTAGCTGGAGGAAACATTTGTCCAGGTGCAAGCATTTCAGCACTGCAGCAAAGGGTCCCAGGTCCCAGCTCTGCCTCATAAGAAGAACCTGACCCGAAGACAAAAATAGCAAAAATTGAGAGTCATCTTCAAGCAACATGGTAATTGACAGCCTAAGTAAAATGTCTTGTCAGTTTTATCTAGAAACCATTGAATCGATGCTGCTAAATATTGTGTTTTATATTAATAAAATCTTAAATCTATGTCATGCACCTCAAAAAATGTTATGAATGGGTGAAGAGATCTACCTAATTTATAGTTTATAAAATTTCACAGGATGAGAGGTAGGTTTAACTTATCAAGATTGATTTCTTGAAGTCTGGTCTCCCAGAAGCAGAAATTACTTCCTGCAGAGCTCCATGAAAATCAGTGTTTAAGGCATAAGTCCTGTAAGATTTGACCCTCAACCTCCCTGCTGGAGGCTAAGGGAGGAGGTGGCGCTAAGAACCAACAATGAATGGGAGCTGGTGAGGTAGAGTCGAAGTCCTGCCATTAATATTACTACTTAACTCTGGCTCTGATTCCACCAGGAAAGGGTCTGGACCTTGCCTAATCATGTGACTTAAAAGCCACAGAGCTCAAGGGGTTTCTCTTCTCCCACTCCTTAACCTCACTCTGCTAATACCATCATTTCTTTTCCCACTGACTCTGTAGATTTCAGATACACCCCTATGTTTTGAGCCAGATCTATCGTCCTTGGCTTATAAGCAAAGACACTGTGCTTCTTTGTTGTTTTTGTGTTTATCTTGGTATTTACAGATTTCTCTGGCCTAAATTAACAGCAGCTGTGAATGAAATGAGTCCTCTCATTCTTTCCTTCCAAGGAAGTAACATTAGGTGTGGATAACTTGGACATTTATTCACCACCTATCTGTGTAAACTTTTCTATATGTAGATTTTAGGTACGAATGTATAACATTATGAACGTTAACATACTTAGATTTCAGAATTGCTTCTTGCTTTTTTACTTTACATTTTAATTACTTCATTTCCATTCATTTGTAGTTATTTTAACACATTCAAAATTAGCTTAGTTAATGAATCTGTGACTAATCATAACTTTACAGTGGGTGAAATGTTTGAGTATATTTGCTACTGAATAAACAAGAATTTACCTCAACTGTAACATTTATTATATTTATTATATTTTGCTTTCAGAATCCTTATTTAGCATATCTTGAATTGCATAATGTCCCTGAAAAAAATATTACACAGTTGAAACCGGATTTATCAAAGTAATAATTGACTTCAGTTTTATATTCCTACATAAGCAAAAGAGGTTCTAAAATATTAGTACATTTGGAAGAGAAAATAAGACAATCCATCTAATTGCATCTCCTTCTACTGCTGAAATAATGGCTAATATTCTCCATAGTACAGATAGCTTCCTTTTTTAAGCAAAACACATATGCAGACCTCAAGGCATGGCCAGTAAGGCAGAGATGTGAGTTTGTTTTTTGTTCTTTTTTAAAGGATGTAAGGATGTTTGTATGTTGGAGAAGAGTAAGAATATTAGGAACCCTGGATGGAGAGACAAAAGAAGAGACCAGTATCTTGGCAGAAGTTAAGGATGGGATTGGTGTAGGGAATCTCAATATGAATAAGGAAGGCCATTTAAGAACTTGGATATCCCATATCCAATTTTATGTTCTTATGTTGTAGAGATACAATATAAGTTTAAGGCTTAACTCTTTGAAACAGGCAATACAAATACCCCAGTTATCATTCCCAATTACACAGCAGCTCTGGAAACCATGTGATCCAGACAGTGTTGCTGCAGGAAAGAGGAGCTACTTGAACCACAATTGTCTTTAAGCCTTCATTGTATGAAAACACTGTGACTTCAGGGTGTATTTGTTAATGCATCATTACCTGCCCTGCTTGATTAGTGCTGTAAATACATTGGGGAATGGTGGGATTAAAGTGCTAGCAGGTGGAACAACCAGAGTACCACTGAGATGGCAAAATCATCCATAAACAGCATTCAGTCAGTAGAACCAGTACCTTGGCATCCAAGGTGACAAGGAGAAATGCAAGCCACTTTAATTTTCCCTAGAATAATTTAGACAGATATTGCCTTTATTACGTGGTCTGGGCTGGTGTTTAAAACACAAGTAACCTCAGTGACGACTGGGTTTCGAGAATAATAGCCTACTTTTACTGAGGTCTTTTAACATGTTAATTACTGTGTTAAGCCCAGAATATTTGTCATTCAGCCCTCAATTTAATGCTGACAAAACATTCTAGGATAGATGTTATTACTATTATTTAAAGGTTAAAAAAGTGAAGCTTCAAGAGGTTAAGTAACCTGCTCCAAAAGGATTAGAGCAGAAACTTGAACACAGGTCTTTTTGCTTTAAAGCAGGAACTCCTAATCACGGTACCTACTGCCTCTCTAGCCCACAAAAGTATTCCAGGTAAGTTAACCTAGGATCTTCTAATCCACAGACAGACATATTTTCCTTTGAACCACTGATCTTGGGTACTAATGTATATGTGCTTTTGGTAACTATCTCTTCACATTCCATTAATATGTATAAAAATGCCTTTAAATCATGTCAATAATTAACTTAATTTTTAAGTGTCACAACTAGGCAATTAAAATAACAGTGTCTATTTTCTCAAAATCATCACACACACCCCACCCCCCCTTAAAATTTTCCAATATTTTGCCATTGCTTTCTGAATAAAACCTAGACTCCCTCACCAAGGTATTTAAGGATCTGAGTGGTCTATTGCTTACTATATCTGACATTATCTCCTTCCCATTCTCTCATCACTTACTACACTCTACCTATACTACCGTTTTTTCTGATCATAGAATCCTCTAAACTCATTCCCCACTCAGGTCTTTTACATTTGCTGTTCCCTGTGCCTGGAAGACATCACTTTCCTGGATATTCAAATGGCTGGTTCCTTCTGAATATTTAGATTTCAGAGAGATATTTTTACTGGTCTACTAATTAGTTGGCTTAAATATCTTCTTTGTCTTCGAATTCTCCTTTGAATCATTATGACATCCAACTAGTTCTTTCATTGACTGATGAGTTGAATAAAGTGTTTGATACATGTTCACTTTCTATTTGTATTAGAATTATAATTTTACAATGAAAATATCTTTAAAAATATCCTTCATTATATTTTGGGCCCTATTTTTAGCACTTTACATCTATTAATGAGTTTAATCATTTTAATAATACAATAAGGTAGTTAATATTATTCCCATTTTACAGATGAGGAACCTGAGATAAAAGAGGTGAAATAACTTGTCCAAGGTCAGATGGGCTTTAAGTGACAGTACTGGGATCTCAATCCAGGCAATCCAGCTCCATATCTTTTCTTTTTGACTTCCATACTTAATTATTATAGAGATGCCAAATGGCCAGGTTTTAAAACTATAAGAATTAATTAGATCCCTTTGGCAGAGAATATGGATAGAGAAGAAAAGAGGGCTGAGGATCCAACTCTATTAGTGAAGCCGTGAGTAGAGAGTATATCAAGAAGGAAGGTATGGTCAACTCTGAGGTCCAGACAAATGGAGAGAGGAAAGGAATCTATTAGGTTTGACAACACAGTTGTTCATTTTTTGACAGTGAAAAGAGCATTTTAGTGGAATGTAGAGAAGATATAATGAATTGGATTGAAGAGAGAATGAAAAATCGGGACAGAAGGAAGTATAAATAGACAAGTTTTAGAAAAAGTACTTTTTTTTCTGTAAAGAAGAGCAGATAAATTGATTGTTTTAGGGAAATGCTGTGTGAGTGTACAATAGATAAGTTTTGTTAATTAGGTTGTTCAATTAACAAATGTTCAATCTGCTATATCCATTCATTAATGGGAGAGGTAATACATATCTTATCTGATGTGGGTTTCTAATTTTCTTCTTATAATTCTGTCCATGTTTACTTTATGGACTTCCAAGACTGTTGGGAGGTATCAGACAGTGAATTTCATGACATCTCATGAAATAAGTATAGAAGTAAGCTCCACTGGGAAAGTGTGAAATCCAAGGGTCAGCATGAAGAGGCATGTGGTACCCATATTTCTCATCTTTCCTTCAAGAGGGATGTGAGGGTCAGTGTGCTGCTGGACACATGAAGCAGACATTCTCTACACGAAGTATCTTGCCCCTCTCTTACTCTACCTTTGTACAATGTAGGTGAGAAACAGACTTGGATGTGAGATATAAACAGACAGGAGTAAGGTTCCAAGCTGCATGAGTATGGAAGACAATTAAGCAGAGAATGAATGAGAATACCAGTAACCGCAGCTGGTAACTTGGAAAGAAAATTGACTTAGGCTGTTAGGGAAAAGCTATTACCAGGTTCCTTGAGAAATTAAGTTCGGTACAATCCCGCCCACTGAAGAAGAAGAAGATATCCTTGATCCTGGGCCAGGCATTCTGAGCAGGACTGGCTACACAATGTGCAGGGCCCAGTGCTAAACGGCTACAGGAAACCCTTAGTTCAAAAATTACAAGAATTTCAAAATGGTGACAACAGAGCATTAAATCAAGCATGCTGCTCTTCTGAATGTGGGACCTTGGGCAATTGCACAGATCATAAATCCATAAAGCTGGCCTTGATCTTGAGCTTCCAGTCCTGCTTGTCCCTCACCCACAGGGCTTGGTGTATGCTTATAAAATGCAGTTTCAAACTATTATTTTTGTTTTACCATTATGCAGCATTCCTCTTTATCCCTAATTATGCTTTTTGCCTTAAGTTCTGTTTTGTCTGATCAAAATACAAATGCTTTTTTTTTTTTTTTTTTGCAGTACGCGGGCCTCTCACTGCTGTGGCCTCTCCCGTTGCAGAGCACAGGCTCCGGACGCGCAGGCTCAGCGGCCATGGCTCACGGGCCCAGCCGTTCCGCGGCATGTGGGATCTTCCCGGACCGGGGCACGAACCCGCGTGCCCTGCATTGGCGGGCGGACTCTGAACCACTGCAGCACCAGGGAAGCCCTACAAATGCATTTTTATTTGTTTTGTTTTGTTATGAGATTTACATTCTCAAAGATTTCTATTGCTGCTGTTGTTTTTGTATTTAATTTATGTATTGACAGAGATATTCAATAATGTTTTTACTCCCAACTTCAAGCATGGATGTCTGTTTTACACAACCCAACAACTTTTTTATTTCCTTTTTTTTTCTACTTTATTTCTGCAAATAACATGGCATTCTGAAGAATCAACTAATATGAAAACATAATTTATTTTTCTAACTGTGACTACAAACTCTTTGAAGGGTTTTGCAGAGAAAAAAATGGCCTTATGCATTCAGTTTAATTTTCAACTTATAATGTGTTTAACAGTTATTATTACTGTTCTTAATAACAACAACAAATCTGAACAAACTAGAAATTAGTGATGTTTCTTGGACTCATCAGAGAAGTGAGTTATGGGGCAAATTGCCACCTAAAATATGGAGAGATGAGTTCATCCACGGGGACAAAACCAATGTCTATTTAAATGGAGCAGAAGCTACTGGAATCCTAAACAGGTAGGATCACTTAAAGGGTGATTTTGAGAAACTGCTGGAGGCTGAGTGTGAACTAGCACGAGAGTGAGTATCTCCTGGGTCAGGGAGAAGTGTAGATGTTGCTATGAAGGTGATGTTTTTTTAGTTGAGATTAACGTTTAAATCAGTACACTGAGCAAAGCAGATTACCCTCCATAATGTGGGTGGGTATTATACAATCAGTTGAAGGCCTTAAGGGAAAGAGACTGAGGTCCCCTCAAGAAGAGGGAATACTACATCCAGACTCAAGCTACATCAACACTTCCCTAGGTCTCCAGCCTGCTGACCTGCCCTACAGATTTTGACAATGATTAAGTAACTAAATATGTAGGTGAGAATAGACAAATCTCCTGTGCATAAAAATTCCAAATAATTCATGTAGATCCTCCACCCTCAAAGAGATATAGCATAACTCCGCTCTCTCAAAGTGTGGGTTATGCAGAAAGGATTCCTCCCAAAGATTACAGAATGGAAAGGGAAGAAACCTGATACAAACTACCTCAGCCAGATGATTAAGGTTAATATCAATAGTGATACATCATTTTGAGAGCATATACCCATGACATGATGTGATGAGAAAGGCACTTTACCCCGTGGTCTTCCTCCCCAAAATATATAACCCGTCTAACCATGAGAGGAGCAGTGAACAAATTCCAAATGAGAACATTCTGCAATATACCTGGCCAGTACTCCTCAATATTATCAAGGTCATTAAAAGCAAGGAAAGTCTGAGAAACTGTCACAGTCAAGAGGAGCCTAAGAAGAAATGAAAACTAAATGTAATGTGGTATCCTGGATAGCATCCTGAGACATAAAAGAGACATTAGGTAAACACTAAAGAAATATAAATAATATGTAGACTTTAGTTAATAGTAATGTGTCAAGTTGGTTCATTAATTTCAGGAAATGTACCACATTATGGTATATAGTATGTTTCATATTATGGTTCATAGTATGTACCATATATAAAGTCTTAATAATAAGAGAAACTAGGTGTGGTACATAGGAACTCTCTGTACTGTCTTTGCAATTTTTCTCTAAATACAAAACATTTCTATAATAGTGTTCTTTTTTTAAAGGGAGGTATTTGAATCTATATTTCCAAACAAAAGTAATAGGTAAATTTCTTTTCTTAGTGTTATCATTTCTAACGAAAAAAACATTTTTATCAGTGGTTTTCTTTCTTCATTCATTCATTTATTCATTTATTGCAAGGTAGACAGCATGTTACTTTGATACACTTACATACTATGAATTGATGACCACCATAGCATTATCTAATGTCTCTGTCACTTCACATAATTACCATTTTTTTGTGGTGAGAATATTTGAAATCTACTCTTTTAGCAACTTTCAAATGTATAACAGTAGATACAGTTATATATATGTATATATAGTGTGTATATATATATGTGTGTATATATATATAGTTTCAAGTATATAACAGTATTGTTAACTATGGTCACCATGCTGTGCATTAGATTCCCAAAACTGATTCACCTTCTAACTGAAAGTTTATACTCTTTGACCAACATCTCCCCATTTGCCCTGCTCCTCAGCCCCTGATAACCACCACTCTACTCTATCAGAGGTTCTGTTTAAAGCAGCTATGGGTCTACTAGCCAATTCCTTTTTCAGAACATTCCAAACTGTTCTCTAGATCTTATCAGTTACCAACCAGGCTGTGTATTGTTTTGTGTCAAACTAAAATACAACCAAAGCTTAATATTTTCTGAGAACTTAACGTTTACAGTAATTGGCTATTTTCAGGTAATAACTTTGGAATTATTGCAACTAACAAAATTGATTAGTTCATTCACTGAATGTCAGGGAAATGCCTTACTTTTCTTTCTGAAAGGTTGTAACATTCTGGCACACTGTCATATGCAAATTGGTTCAAAAATACCAAGTCAATATCAAAACTGACTCCAAAAACATGTCTATGTTCAACTGTTTTCAGTCTAGGTGCTTTGAGAGTATTTCATGTCTGCCTACAGTTAGTCAGCTCTGAATAAACTCTTTTGTAAAGTATTTTTTTAATTGTTAAATATATACTATTTAATACTAACAGACATGAGTCCAAATTTTAAACTATTGAATTTAGGCTCACTTCTTCCCTAAAGCTTACTAATGTATATTGTTATAACTGGGTTTTCTCTAAATTGTTAACATCCAAAATTTTATAAGAAATGGTTAAACATTATAATTTATGTTAAATTTTAGGTCTTACACAAAAGCTGTGAAATGACTGCCAAGACTAATTGTTTTCCAGTGACTCTTTGGCTAGGTTAAGAGACTCAGAATTAATAGGTGAATTGATGCTTTCCATTTTCTGCCCCGAGTGTCCTAAAACTGTTCTATTCATTAAGGAAAAACACCATAGTAGGTAGGAGGTGCAAATGAAATTCCTGGCTACAACTGTACTCTCTCCCTAATATAGAGAGGAAGTTCTGTGTCTACCTATGAGATGCAGTGAACGTATGTCCATGAGTCTTCAGCAGATTTATCCTCTATTTTTGCAAATAGGTTACAGTTTTAGGTCAATCCAAGAGACAAATTAGAAGCACTTTATCTACTTACTACATACCAGCAAGATCAAGGTATCCAGTCCCTTAGAGAAAATACAGTTCAATGAAATTGAACATATTTAGCCAACATTTTGTGTAGTTGGAGCATTCACTGGTGCATACAGAATTGGTAATTGTATATGTGAGTAGCTTTTTGTTCAGTGAACATCTGTTTGCAATCCAAATGTGCTGGTTAATGGAAAGGGAGATAGCAGAGCAATGGTAGCATCTGTCTTTTGAAGATTTACCTTTGATATTTAACACAAAATACACAAACTTCCACTGTCACCTAAGCATAATTTCTATGCCCTAAAAACATTCTCTGTTTTAAAAATTCAGAAAGATTTTTAAAGAGATAGATGGGCTCCAGGCTAGACATTTACAACTTGCCTCCTGTTCACACTTCCTGAGGTGAGAAGAAGATGGGATCCAGGCAGGACATTCATTACCAGCCCCCTGTTTACATTTCCTGAGGCAAGAGACAAATGATCTCTGGACTACATATTTATGACCAAACTCCTGTCTATATTTCAAGATCTGCACTTCGATATAAGAAACAACAGGAATAGGGTAGATAACCGGACATTGGACACTTATGGCAGGGACAGAGAGGGGTTAAACCCTGTTAAAAGATCAAGAGGTCATACATTTCCCATCCTTGGGACAAGGAAAACATTGCACATGTGCAGAAAGGCTCCTGGGGGTCAAGAGGAGGGGGCACCACCCCATAGTATGTGATGCTAAGGCTGTCCCGTAGACCTCTGGGCTGTAATCCATCTTGAAAAAAGTTGCGCACGCATGTTGGGCAGGGTCCCAGGGCAGATCAGGTGTGGAAAAAGAAACCAGATAATTGACCAAAGGTAAACAAAGACCTGGAAGAACTGCCCTATATAAATGATTCAACCGCCTCTTTACTGCAGTCCTTCTCATTGGGGAGGACGCCCACACCCAGGTGTGCATCTCTGCCTTGCTTCTATCTTAACTGAACAAACTGTCCTCTGTGAACTCTCCCACTTATTGTTGTGCTATGTCCCTAATAATAAATTTTGTACTTGTTTTTACAGCTTTTGTGTCTGTGAGAAATGCATTTTTCACTGGGGCAAGAGCGAGGGGGTATGGTGGCTAGGATTCCTGGTTTTCATCCAGGCTACCCAGGTTCAATTCCTGGGCAGGGAATCAAGATCTCGCTTCATGCCACCACTCACTGCTGTTTCTCCGAGATCAGGATAATCATATGTACTCATGAGGAGCTGCTATATTCTCATCTGTCAAAAAGTATCTATGAATCGTGTAAAAATATGTGACACAATCCCTGTCCTTGCCAGCTTTATAACATATTTAGAAAGATAAAACTAAATAGCTAAATCAAAAAATGAACCGCTGAAAACACAGTTGTTTGCAAAGGGTAAACAACTGAGGAAAAAGTGTATGCAATTTTGAGTTAGCAGAGCTGGGTCTAAATGTCCAATATGACAGAAGTGGCAAAATGAACTTGGGCTAATTAACCTCTCTGAGTACGTAGTTTCCACTTTGATACAAAAAAGATAAGTTACTACTGCATCTCACTGGACTCTATCTTAAAATACACATTGAGCATTGATGTGTAGGGAGTAAGACAGGGTAAATTGGTATCACCCATGCTTGTGACCTTCAGATACACAGGTCTATTTGTATCAGCAGGGCTCTGATTGCATTCCCTGAGCAAGTAAATGTTGCTACTTGGAGATGAGAGTACTCCAGGGAGAGCCACAGCTGGTAGGTGAGCTACACTACCTTTAATTACCGAAGTGCATATATGGTTGTCTGTTTTCTTCACTGATAAATCCAAAAAGCCTGACAACAGAAGATCATTAATAATTAATTTTATATTGACCTTATATCCTGTGTCCTTATAAAATTCACTTACTAGTTCCAGTAATTTGTGGCCTTTTGAAGATCCTCTTGGGTTTTCTATACATGATCATGTCATCTGCAATAATGACTAATTTTTTTCTTTCCAATCATTTTGCATTTTATTTCAATTATATTTCTATACTAGCAATGGGCAATTAGAAGGTGAAATGTTAAAACATCCTCATTTACAATAACATCAAAATATTTATGAATATATTTAATGATAGATGTGAATGACCTGCTCACTAAAAAAGATTGCAAAGAGAAAATAAAGAACATCTAAATGGAAAAAAAGAAGATCATTAATAAATATTTCTTAAAGAATAAATAAAAGTGTTTGTCACTGGAAGGTCAGTTACCTAGTTACCTTCTAGTTACCATCTCAGACATCTCAAAACACTGCATCAGGGACCACAGCACAACTCTATGTACTGAGAGTGTCATATAATTATAATGTTTTTCTTTAAGTTTTGTAGAGTGATTCCATACAAACAAACAAAAAAGTGCTGTTCTGTTTAGGATGACAGCAAGAAAAGTGGAAAGAGCTGGAACTAAGGCCAAAGGAAACTATCAAGGGATAGAGTAGGTGGAGACAGAGGAGAGGGAAATATTTAACATTATTAAACTTTGAGTTGATTGTTACAAATCGCAAGCCTTGTTAGAATTTACTGAAAAGGGAGGAGTGCTAGGAAAGGAAAAATTAAAATTCAAACTTTGTTCTAGGATATTATCAGTAGAGTCTAGAAAGGTGGGAAGAGTGGTCATGGAAGAAATGAACAAAATCCTGAGTGAAGACAAAAAGACAAGTCAATTTACCTGAAGTAAGTAGACTAAAAATATCACAAGTAGATTCTATTCTCATACCTTCCTGCTAATTCCTAATGTTGTTTGTTTATTCATGTTCTTCAGCAGATGCTGCAAGATCTCAAACAGTCCTTCAGCAAGGGGTTCCTGAACCATGACACCTACACTAGATATGGAACTGAATGGAGATTAAAACCAGCACTGCAGGAAGGAAGAGAATAATGTGTCTTGTGGAGCAACTGGAAATAATATTGCTCGAGTACTGAAAAGTCAAAATTGTTTGGAAGATGGTATAATTTGAAGAGAAGCTAGGAAGGACCTAGGAAACCACTGAAGATTATGAGTTGGAGAAGGAGAATGATAAATATGTCTTCAGGAAGATTAACTACAGTAATTTAAAAGAATATACTTGAGAAAGAAGAGGCTACAAGCATAAAGGTAGGAAGGAAGGCTAATCCAAATACACTAAGTCCCCTACATACGAACCTTCAAGTTGTGAACTTTCAAGATGCAAATGTACATTCACGTGTCCAATCAACATAAGTTAGTTCATGTGTCTGGTGTACATTGTCACATACATGCATCCTCTACGAGTCCTTGTGCTTTTGTGTACTTTACTGTACAGTACTGTATAGAGTACAGTAGTACAGTATGTTTATTTCAAGCCCAGGATGTCTGGAAGCAAGCGTAAAAGCAGCGGTGATGCAGCTGGTACTGCTAAGAAGCACGTGTGATTACGATGGAACGAAAGTGAAAATAATTGAGAGAGTGGAGTGAGGTGAAAAGATGGTAGACGTTTTTATAACATGAATCAACCATCGGCATGATTCTAAAGGACAAGGACAAAATCATGGAACATGTGAAGTCTGTTGTGCTGATGATGTCAATAATAATAGGGAAGAAGCATGGAAAAGTGACAGAGGAGATGGAGAAACACCTCAATGTGTGGATGCATGATCCACATTGGTGTCGAGTCCCGCTCAGCTTAATGCTGATTCAAGAGAAAGCCAAAAGGCTTTATGAAGACTTGAAGAAGAAACACGGTGAAGAATCAGAGGGCACATTTTTAATGCCAGCCATAGCTGGTTTCATTGGTTCAAGGCTACCTCCAAACTTCACAATGTAAAAGTAAGTAGGGAGGCAGCAGGTATTTACCTGAGAAGGTTTTTAATGTGGATGAGACAGAACCATACTGGAAGAGGATGCCAGACCGAAGTTACATCAGTAAGGAGGAAAAGTTGATGCCAAGCTATAAAGCAGCAAAGGATAGGCTAACTCTGTTGTCTGGTGGCAATGCTTCCGGCGATGAAGCTGAGGCCTCTCTTAGTTTATCATTCAGAGAACCCAAGAGCCCTTAAAAACATAACCAAGGGCTTTCTTCCTGTTGTGTGGAAGAGTAACCCCAAAGCCTGGGTTACACAGGCCATTTTCCAGGACTGGTTTCTCCACCACTTTATCCTAGAGGTAGAGAAATATAGCTTGGAGAGAAGGATGTCCCATTCAACATTCTTTTGCTGCTCTACAATGCTCTGGGCCACCCCTGATTCATGGACGACTTTCATCCCAGTGTCAAAGTAGTGCATCTGCCACCAAATACTACGTTGCTCATCTAACCTATGGACCAGGGAGTTATAGCAACTTTCAAGAAATATTATTTACATCACACTTTTCGTCAGGCTGCAAAAGCGAGTGATGAATCAGGAACAACCTTACAACAATTTTGGAAGGACTATAACATCTACAAGGCCATAAAAACATTGACTTTGCTTAGTGTGAGGTTATGGCCGTCACCATGAATGGGGTTTGGAAGAACATTTAGCCACAGTTTGTTCACAATTTTTGTGGATTGAGAAGATGGATGAGGAGTCCAAAGAGATCTTCAGCAACTTAGTGATCCTCAGCGAGAAGCTGGAGGTAGATCTGCAAGAGGACGACTGCATTGAACTCCTTGCTGTGCAACACGAGGAGCTTACTAATGAAGACCTGATGGAATTGGAGGCCCAGAGAAAGGATGAAGAGGGACAAGAGGAAGAAGTAACTGAAGAACCAGAGAAATTCACGATGCAAGAAATGGCAAGAGGATTTTCTTTATTTGAGGAGGCACTGCTAGTTTTTGAGGCACAGGATGCAAACACAGAACGGTACACGAAGGTTGCAGCAGCAGTTCAGAACGAAATCCAGTGCTACCGTGTCATCTATGTTGAGAAAAAAAGAGCTGCTACCCAGACATCACTGAATCATTTGTCCAAGGGAGTAGAGAGAATTGAATCCAGCAAGGAACCAGACCCCGTGCCATCAACGTCAGGTGTGAGTGAAATTGCAGCTTGCCCTCCATCTCCTATTGCTGAGGATCCCTCAGCTCTACTATCTCCCACCTCCTCTCCCTCCTCCAGTCAGTAACTCTCTTCTTGCCTGTTCACTCGATGCCAGCCCCTGTATGCCAGCTGTTGTACTGTACTACTGTACTTTTCAAGGTACTGTACTATAAGATTAAAAGTTTTCTTTATTTTTTGTTTGTTTTTTATGTATTATTTGTGTGAAAAGTATTATAAACCTATAACAGTACAGTACTCTATAGCCGATTGTGTTAGTTGGGTACCTAGGCTAACTTTGTTGGACTTACGAACAAATTGGACTTATGAACTTGCTCTCAGAATGGAACTCATTTGTTCATAGGGGAATTACTGTAAAGGAAAAGGATTCATGATTAGAGCAATGAGGGGAAATAAAGGAAGTAGCTATGAAGAGACACATTCTAAAGGAAGTGTAAATATACTTTATATTTACAAAATTACAGAATGAAATTAAAGATGATGGCATGATATTACTTCTGAAAATGCATATATTTAAAATAAAGTTGAGAGAAAAGACAGTATTTTTCATAGTTTTAGAGACACATTCTATAATTTGCTATTCACTGGACTGCAACAGATGTTTAATTTTTTTTTTTTTTTCGGTACACGGGCCTCTCACTGTTGTGGCCTCTCCCGTTGCGGAGCACAGGCTCCGGACGCACAGGCTCAGCGGCCATGGCTCACGGGCCTAGCCGCTCCGCGGCATGTGGGATCTTCCCGGACCGGGGCACGAATCCGTGTCCCCTGCATCGGCAGGTGGACTCTCAACCACTGCGCCACCAGGGAAGCCCCAGATGTTTAATTTTTACATTGTAAATGCCATGTGGTCTCAAATTATTTGCCTTTTCTTAACTATTAAATACTCTTACAAAATAAATGCTCTTCTTGAATACACTTTTTTTTTTTTAAACTCTTCACTGAGCAGTAGGGGGAAGGCAGGAAGAATTGTAAGAAATTATAATTAAAACATAGAAAGGCTGGTTTAATTTGTGTACTTAAATTTCAAATATCTGAGTTTACTGGAAGAGATTGTTCATTCACTAATTTCAAGATCACAAATTTCTTTTTGACTAGGGTTGTCAGATTCAGCAAATAAAGTTAACAACGAATAATTTTTTAGTTTAAGTATGTCCCAGATGTTTCAAATATTTGTCATACTTTAATCTGCTAACTCTATTCCTGTCATGTAACTTTTTTCAGTTAAAGAAAAACAAAATTATTAAATATCTTGTGTGTGTGTGTGTGTGTGTGTGTGTGTGTGTGTTACTCCTAACAGAGATTTGTACATACAGAACATCAGTTATAGCTTCTATGGTCTCTTTCCTGAAGTCGTCAAGTCAATGGCTTGATCCATTCAGGTAAAACAGAAACAAAACAACAAGAAAAAAACATCTTTTGGGGGACATGTTATTACAAATAAGAACCGTGATTTCTTTTTTTTTAATAGGATAATGTCAAATGTTGATTCCGTTCTAACCTGAAACATTATGCAACACAAAACTGAAAATTTGGGAGCTATTTTAAGTCTCAAGATGCCAAAAAAGTTAAAATTTAAAAAGTATATGTTTAGGACTTCCCTCGTGGTGCAGTGGTTGAGAATCCACCTGCCAATGCAGGGGCCATGGGTTCGAGCCCTGGTCTGGGAAGATCCCACATGCTGCAGAGCAACTAAGCCCGTGCACCACAACTACTGAAGCCCATGAGCCTAGAGCCCATGCTCCGCCACAAGAGAAGCCACCGTAATGAGAAGCCTGTGCACCGCAACAAAGAGCTCCTGCTCTCTGCAACTAGAGAAAGCCCATGTGCAGCAACGAAGACTCAGTGCAGCCAAAAATAAATAAATAAATAAATTTATTTTTAAAAAGTATATGTTTAAATGTTTTATGAATCTTTGAAAGATTAAATTTTCATATATTGTAGGAATTAAATTCAAGTTAACCCTTGGTGTGAGAAATAGATCCTTTGTCCCAAATGAATCTATCTCAGCTTTATAGACCTTTGTATTTTAATGTGCTGTGGATGTGATCTTTGGCTGATGGCATTTTGAAAAAGCTGGAGTTTAGTTTGAAATATATAGACATTTTCTGTTTTGAAGACAGAGACGTAATAATCTGCAGAAGTCTAGTTGCCAACAAGACTATTAAGTTCAGAAGAGTTAGAAATTTAAACGCTTAAAGACATATAGATATAGTTATATAATGTAAAATAAACTTGCTAATGGCTTACAAGGCTGGGCTGAAGTCTTGAATCATTTAAACACATCAGCATACATTGCAAATCTGAATAATTTATTTTCACAGTTGAGCTTTGGCAAAAAAACAGCTTTTAAAAGATTGCATAGTGGGCTTCCCTGGTGGCTCAGTGGTTGAGAGTCCGCCTGCCGATGCAAGGGAAACGGGTTCGTGCCCCGGTCCAGGAAGATCCCACATGCCGCGGAGCGGCTGGGCCCGTGAGCCATGGCCGCTGAGCCTGCGCGTCCGGAGCCTGTGCTCCGCAACGGGAGAGGCCACAACAGTGAGAGGCCCACAACAGTGAGAGGCAAAAAAAAAAAAAAAAAGAATATCCACTCCCACAACTTTGTGAAGAGACTCTTACACCTATGGAAATAGAAAGTGATATACAAAGATTAGCCAAGGTTTCTGAAATAAAAAGATTAAAATACAGAGAAGATTGCAATTAAATATATCTGTATATTCATGAAGAAAGAGCATGAGAACTCAGTGAAAATTTCCGAATCCCCTTTCTAATTGTCCAGTGTTACTCATTTTCTTTCCCTCTCTCCCTCTCTTTCTCTAGTTATCACTGCTGTAGCTGCTGACATAGGTTATCACCATGACTTACACTTTAATCATTTATATTCCCAGAAGTTGTATTAGTCATGCAAACCAAGAAATGGTAAAGCGTTAAAAGAAACTTTACATATGGAATAGAAGTAACCCCATAGTCTCAGGCCTGGTCGTATACTGCGTGGCGACTCTGAGCATGGGGTCACTTTAGGTCACCTAGAATATGCCCTCCTGTAGCTGAGGAAGCTAAAACCAAAGGAGATTAAGTACTGTCTGCCTGTGTTAGCTTTGATCCTCTCATAAGAGAAAGGACATGAATAATTATTGAGTACCCATTGTGAGTTTTCCATCTTGCGCACATGATATTAATTCTTCTAAACAACGATTCTCTCTGAAGTATTATATTCTCCATTTCTCAGATGAGGATATTGAAGCTCAGTTTCTTATGTTTCCCAAGTTTACTTACTCATGAAGGAATAAAACTGGCTCTCCCCTCCTGATTAATTCATTTTTCTCTCCCTCTTTCCATTTTTTTTTTTTGTTCTCCTGCTTTACATTAAAACACTGAAGATGTGAACAACTAAAACCACTTAAAGGAATAGAATACTATCATTCAAGCATTCAATTTCCATTAGTCATTTGTTACCAGAATACCAATAAATACCAGAATACTATACCTGAGTTTCTACTGGGCAAAACCAAAAAAGTAGCCTTACAGTACAGCTTTGGTAGACAATGGCAAAGTAAAGATGGCATGAGCCATGGGATGTAGGTTTCACATACTCATTCTGTAGAAAAAGCATACTTACCTGTGAACATACTCACGTTTGGAGACAGAAGGCAAAACAAAAGGCACAAACTGTACTTAAAGAGAATCATTCCTCTCCCCATATTCCCAGTTATTCTTAGCAGTATCTGAGCTACACAGAGTTAAGACATCCTTGGCAGATATGCCATTCGTTATTTGTTAATTAAAAAACAAAAATGTAAATAAAAGTTAGAGAAATAATTTGAAATACACTAATGATTAAAATAGTCTAATCACACATTGTAAATCAAATATATATAATTTAAAAATAAAAATTAAAAAAAGAAATAGTCCAATAATTCATTATATTACTAATTTATTATTTGGGAAATGGTGCTTTTGCCATTAGCACAGGTCAATGAAATGGCATAATTAATTAAATTATATACTTTTACATATAATTAATTAAAATTATATTACTCAAATGACTCTATAGCCCAAGCAGACTAAGTCCCTCACTGTGTTATGTATCACAGCAGCCAAGGGCATGATACACGGGTATACAAACAAGTAACCCTCAAATCCATGGCTAATATTAGATTATTTTTAGATTTTCTCTCTCCATTCCCAGAAACCCAGGGATTATGCCTCTACTTACTTCCTCATCAAGGATCCAACTGGTTTCTTGGATATTTCTAACTCGTTTCAGTAAATTCTAGTTCTATTTATTACCATCTCATTAATTCAAAAAATGCACATATCAATGAAATTTCCAAAATATACCTGGGCAAGGATCTTACTATAGTCATCTTTTATCAACTGGGAGAGGTTGAGACAGCCTTCAATGTGTGTGCACACACACATGCACAATCTTTAATAGGAATTGTCAACTGCGTTGATATTTATCAATGAAATGTTTCTTACAGTTAGTAGAAGTGACCATTTTGGGTGTATGATCATCCTTTTGTGATTTTTTAAATCCCCTAATCACTTGAAGAATGATCTTTCTCTCTTAAGAGACTGATGGAAAGTTAAGAATTTATTTAGCTATAAACAGCTGAAACCCCAACAAATAATGACTTAACATAATAGATGTTTGATCTCAGACTTCCAGCTTCCAAAACTGTGAGAAATAAATTTGTGTTGTTTCGAAGCTATCCAGTCTGTGGTATTTTATTATCAGCCTGAATGGACTAAGAAAGTTGATCTTGGGAAGCTGGGGTGCTATTCTAACATATGCCTGTTTCCTCTCTTTTGAACTTTCCTATCAGGTCCTCTAGGGTCAAATAATTCCTTCCCTGTCTCTGACTAGGTATTGTGCTGTTGGTTTTAACAAAAAGGGTTATGTCCTTCAGGGACTGGAGTCAGGAGAGATGTTCATATTATCTGAGAGCTGGGAGTCTGTACTAGAAGGCAGAGCTGAAATTTCTTTTTCTTCTAGGTGCAGTGTCCGCCCAAGAGATTCCCGGGGCATGGTTTCAGGAAGCTGATACCCTACAGTACAGCCACCTCAAACAAACAAGCCACCAAGCTGACCCTAAGATCCTAAAAGACAGGGGCAATGTCAGTTATTTCACTTCTTGCACAATCCCCTTGTTATTTATACATCTATTAATTTGAGAATGTTAAAAGCTTCAGGGATGAAATCAAATTCACTTTATGTAACTTCTGAAACTTAGGTCCCTTTAGCAAAAACCTTGAAAACCTACTCCAATGCAAACCTGAAGCTATATATACATGTTATCCACAAAGGAACACATTTTTCTCAGCCTTAGGGATTACGTGCTTGAATCCCTTGGAAGTGCATTTATATTAGCTGGATTTCTCCTCATGATAAGAATTCAATGGTTCACTATACAGCTAGACCCACTGTAGATCAGTAAAGTTAATACGTGGAATAGAAATGTAGTGTCAGCCTCTGCAAAAGGTATGCTTTGCTGTGAAAATAATCTGTGCTGAAGGGCTAGAGAGCTATTATATTTCTGATCATTTCCTCTAGTCCCTTGTTCCCAGTGACTGCCAGCCTTAATAATGTCATTACAAAAATTGCCTCCTGGGGCTTCCCTGGTGGCGCAGTGGTTGAGAAGTCTGCCTGCCGATGCAGGGGACACGGGTTCGTGCCCTGGTCCGGGAGGATCCCACATGTCGCGGAGCGGCTGGGCCGGGCCCGTGAGCCATGGCCGCTGAGCTTGCGCGTCCTGAGCCTGTGCTCCGCAGAGGGAGAAGCCACAACAGTGAGAGGCCTGCGTACCGCAAAAAAAAAAAAAAAAAAATTGTCTCCTGGGAGACTACTGGGATTTTTGTTCTGCAATCTCATCTGATACAATTATTTGCAAATTTCTAGAAGTAAATTAGCTTACGTATCAATTTTTCTACCTGGCTGATTTAGAGCTATAACTAATTGCAATGAGTCTAAATTTTAATAAAAGAAACATTTCACCTAGCCTAGCTCCACTAATAATTTAAAAATTCCCTTATTGCAGCCAAGGAGTCAATTTTGCACTAATGACTGGCAGGGAGTGAATTTTCATTAGGTTTGTATGCATGTGTATATGTGTGTGTGTGCAGTCACATCCACACTAGACAGTCACCATTTCTTCATCCAGTCTACTCTCCACCCATCTCCTTCTTGACCTCTGCCTTTATAAGCTGATTTGTATGGACTAAATCAGAGCTTTCAGCACCCTCTGGCTTCCATTTGGATTCACCCAAGGGGCAGCCCCAGCAGTTTCTCAAAAGGAGCAAGGACATAAGATCATGGTGTTGATTTCACTAGCTGTCTCTTTTCAAGTAATCTATGTCTCTTGGTCAAAGGCATTTGTTCCAATCGAGATAAGGATCTTATTTGACTCTGTCCGTGGTCCTGTAATAATTTCTTTTATCCTTTCAGGCCTTGGTCAGGGAGATGGGAGATAGTCATATGGTTTGTGATCTTTAAAATGCACGAAGTCTGGAAGTTTTTTATTGCCACCTAAGTAGCAGTGGAAGGATACATAAAGGAAAAAAGCAGAGCCTTCCCTCTGACAAGTTTCCAGATGTCAATGGGAAAGAGACTACAAGATGGCAGCCCCTGGGATTAAGGGAGTTCCTTCCTGCTGAAGAATTCATTATAAAAAGGAGATAAATTATTATCAAGGGGAATGCCATGAAAACATCTACTCTGAGAAGAGGGTTGCCCAACATCAAATATCACAAAGGTTTTGGCTTTCAGGAAAGTAGAAATTTTCTTATATAAGATTTTCCAGGAGCTTCCTGTGATTTTTATGATGCTGAACATTGAACCAAAGAATATAAGTATTCAATAAAATTATAGTCTTCTAACTTAGTCTGAGCATTTTATTGTTTCTTTGTTAATTAAGTCTTTTTTATAATTATGCTTGTGTTACTCTGGCTTCCATGGCCTAATATTTATACTCATCCCAATGGATCCAGGTTCTTTGGATTCACACCTTATATAATCTAATGCTGAGTCATTTAATTATAATTAAATATAATTTAATGCTATAAATATATAATTCAATTTAATTCCCGAACTCACATAAAAAAATAAGTGTTCTAAAACTAATTCCTGCGTAAAATCCAGGAGTACAACCAATTCATCATTTCAAGATACAAGGATAACCCAAGTCATCTAAAAAAGTGGCTTATTTTAAAGTCAAGTTCCTGAGCCCTGAGGGTAAGCAGCATGATGGGATGGTTAAGAACATTTGGTTCAGGGATATCAGGCATATCTGGCTCCAGTCTTGACAGTTACTGACTCTGTGACCCTTGGCAAGTTACCCTCAAAAAACCTCAGTTTCATCACCTGTAAATAAGTAAATCTCTATATGGAGACAATAATACCTACTCCACAGGGCCATTGTACTTGTTACATGAAAAAAGTCAGGCAAACAGCACAAAATGTGGCACTGAGTAAAAGTCCAATAAATTCAAATATTGTCTATTAGAGATGCTATAAAAGGAGAGCTGAGACTGAGTGACATCCAGGAACCCCATCCTACCTCCCAAAGCATCTCTGTTATCTAATTTCTGTTTTGGGACTTTAGGTAAGATTCTATCTGAAGAGAGTTTTTCACTTTGTAAAAGAAAAAATGATGAAAATTAATACTTCAAGAAAGTAATAATAACAAACATTCCTTAAGTATATGTAGGCACTATTCTGAATGGTCTCTGTGCGCTAATTATTTAATTTTCACAGCACATTCTTGATAGGTACAATTACCTACACTTTATAGAAGAGCAAAATGAGGCACAGAGAAGCGATGTAATTTGATCAGGTCTACGCACATAATAACCTGAAGCGCCAGGACCTGGAACCAGGAATACCAGCACCAGAGCCCACACACTTAGCCCCACGACTAGCCTGTCTTTCTGAGTATAAGTCATTCTCTACAGACCCCAAATTCCTCTTTCTCCGTAGTGTTTTGAAAGGAAGGATTACATCATTCACCTCATTGTCTAAAACAGGATATGGACTGGCTATAAAAGACTTGAAAAGATAGCTATCCAGGAACAAACGATGGTGGCCAAAAAATATTTCCAGGAGCCTAGATACATGTAAGATACTATGAATTATTCCAATGCAAAGTCATAAACTTTAAAGTCAGGCAAACCTGGTTCAAATTCAAGTGGCTTGCATAGTCTCTGTTAGGACTTTCAAGGTGGAAATTGATAAAAACTCAACTTTTTACTGGCATAAGGATTTAGTGACTGATTGGAAAGATATTGGATGACTCACATAATCTAGAACAAGACCAGCAAAGAAACCTCAAGGATTGGGACAGAGAGCTCACTACCAAAAGAACTTTGTTCTCCTTTTATGTTTTCCCTGCATTCTTCCAGTACTGCCCTCAGCTCTGGGATTACATTCATAGTACTCAAAGTCAATGATAAAGGAGGAGTTTTCACTGCCAGCTCCAGCACAAAATCCAGGTGAGTGACTCCAATTGCCCCAAGGTGGACCACTTCCCTCCCTTCCTATCCAGTCACCCAGTCACTGTGACCAAGGAGGTATACTCCTGTTTCCAGATGGGGAGGCCTATCACTGGAAGAATGGTAATAATGAGAATTTACCAAGTAGATGAAAACCATAGTTACCACAGAGACTAAGGCTGTTATCCGAGATCAGACGATTCTAGTCACCATACTGGCTTATAAAGGATAAGTTGAGTAATGCATGTAAAGCAACTGGAACACTATAGATGCTAAATAAATATTAGGTTCCTCAAGTTATAGAGCCCTTCCTCCAAGTCCTGGGAAGAGCTGATAAAGGACAAGAAGAACTGGATGAGAAGGAGTGTGCATGTGTGTGTTTATTTTTCCCAACCACTGTACTTTTGAAGTGGTGGACTCCATGACAAAGTTTCTTCACACCATCCACCCCACCCTCCTCAGCTCAGGTAATGTTGTAGTGATTTGTGGGTCTCACTGTAGCTTCCAAGCACATCCGGTGGCTTGTTGCCCACGTGGCCCACAGTAAGAAATACAACTTATATTTACAATAACCCTCATTATATATTACAAAAATGGAAAAGCTTTTCACATAATTTTACCCTTACTGGATGTGAATGATGTGCTCTCATATCTTGTGTTTTAGCCAGTTCCTTTTTTAAGGCTGGTTTTGGATCACTAAATTGGTTTAAAGATCCTTTAAAAGGTCATGACCTTTACTTTGAAAAAACACTAGTTTTGGTGGGAGTGAGGAGGATGGAGGATGGAGGATTGGGAGCCTGGATTTTCTCCCTCTATTAATATATTAGGTCCTTTCCCAGAGTTTTAAGGGTGCCCCCTTGTAGTTGGAGAAGCTGCGAAGCCCATGTTATTGATCATTTCCATAATGCATAGGTGAAATGGCAAAACGTGGAAAGACAAAACTTGGTGATACTCTCACCTATAAGAAGAAAAGCAAAGGCTGATTTGCAGCATAAATGTTGTATTGGAGACTCCAGGATTTGGAGTTATATGGACCTGGGTACAACTCTACTACTTACTATGTAATAATGCCATATAATTTAATATCTCCAGTCCTCAGCCATATCTTCTGTAAACTGGAAATCAGAATGACACAGTATCTTTCTCATAGGACCTTTTGGATAATTAAGTGCATTAACATATAAGAACTGAAATAACCTGCTGTATAATATAGTATGTAAATAAATTTCCTGAAACACAACCTTTGCATTCACACATTCTCATCTTATCAAAAAGTCTAGTGTCTGTAACTTACTGAAGGCTTCCCCAGATATGACCAGAAATCCAAGTGCTTACTCTTGTCCAAAGATTATGTTCTCTCTCCTTGTCTCTGGAGCCAGAGCTCAGATATGCTCCCTGGAGGCTGGAGGATTGGAAAATTTCTTCTGCCACCTGAAGATGGTTGCTCCAAAACAATACACTATGTTATATGGACTTCATAGCTAGTGTCAAAGCCAAAGGCTAATTGACACAAACTATATAAGACAAGGGTTTCCAAAGGGATCCTCTGCTTGTTTCTGCAGGCACATCTGAAGTGCGTGGCTAGATCTGAATCACCTGCTCCAGACCTTGCAACTAGGGCTGATGCAAGTGCTTGCCTCAGGCTGCAGTGGATTTCTCTGGAGCTGGAGAGAACATCCTCTACCCGCAGTGCTGTGCTCAGCAGAAAATATTATTGCCTTGGAGGCAAGTGTGGAGCGGATACAGCATAATGTGGAGAGAGGAAAGAGGAGAGAGGATAATATTCCTACACCCCCATTCAGGAATGTCACTGCTGCTTTAGCATCCTTCTACTTTCTAGGCCCTGTCTTAAGGAGAGAGTAAAAACTACTCATTTAATTAGACATATATCACTGCCAGTTCCATTTGTCTTAAGTTCTTCTGGAAACAGGTTGGTAAGATCCCTAAGTAATCTGGAGGAGTGGGATGGAGGTTGAGTACACTATCAACTCAGATGGTTATAGCACATCAATGAAATTAGGACTTACTCCCATTTTGTTGTGTGCTATATCTATACTTTCTACAAAAGCGTAAAAATCTTGTCATAAATGTGTTGTCTGTGGTCCCAGATTACAATAGAAAATAGCATGGCAGAGTGGAACAGACATGAGCTTTGAAATCCTTTATGGGTTTCAGTCATGATTCTGTCACGTACTATCTGTGTTATCTCAGGTAAGTTATTGACTTCTCTGAAATGTTTCCTTGTTGATAGTGAATCTGTTGCATCTGCTTCATATGTGTCTTCTCTCACAAAATATAGAAAAGTATAATTGAAGCAAAGCATGGAAACTGTAAAAACAAACCAAATAAGGAAGAAAAGAAAAGAGCTTTGGTCACTGCTGTTGGAGGAGTTCATCCAGAGGACGTGATCGCTGGTTGACCCACAAGCTAGACCTGGGCAATCAGCAGCTCTTTATCTCCTCTCCTTTCCTTGAAATGTATGTTCTGCCCACTGTTCTCATAGTGGGAGCAATTTTAAAGATACAGCCTTGAGAGAGCAATGTGTAGTTGAGACCATCTGGACTGAATACGTGACTGAACTTATCAAGGCTGCTATATAAACTTTCAAGATTCTAGTGGGTAGATGCAGAGATCTACTCATTTTGTGGCCCTCCAAGACAAGTCTTGTATGTAACTTTCCTTGCTTATTAAATGTGCCACCTACCAATATGGAGTGGTCTGCCTCTTTTTTCGACCTCTCCTTTCCCTCTCTGTACCGGGGTCAGTTGCAAATTTTACCCAGGTTTTGAACCAGACTCCCAAGGTGGCAAACCATCTACTGCCTGATTATTTGTCATTCATTTGGCCACGTGTATGTGCAATCCTTTTCTATTAAGGGCAGTATTTCTCAACAAAGACACTACTGATAATTGTCTGTTGTCATGACCTGTCCTGTGCACTGTAGGATGTTTAGCAGCATCTCTGGCCTCTACCCACTGTATGTCAACAGAAACCTCACACTCCAGCCAGAGAATAACAGTAAAAAAATTTCTACAGACATGACCAAATGTTTCCCTCTATACTTATTTCAGAAATTCCTAGCCAATGAGACAAATATAATCTCCTACTAAATAAATAGAAAATTCCAAATTCTCATTTTCCTGGCTTTCCTTGCAGTTGAGGCTCAGGGATGTAATCCAATCTCCTCCAATCACAGGCACCCAAGCTGCTCTTTGAATCATATGTTAGTAATGCAGAAGATGGTAACTGCGTAGAGTCTATTCTCCAGAGGGTGGCGTCAGTGGTAAGGCTGAATCAGTAGTAACCTACATCATGTATCCAAAGCTAGTGTCATGGACCAGTGTTGATGGTGTCTGCGTAGTATACTGTGGTGCCCATGATCAAGAGAGTGCAGTGATGTCTAGACCAGACAAGTTCTTCAGTGTCATTTAGGACATTGTTCTTGGCTACATAGATTCTAACCATTTTCAGAGATTCTGAGAGCTGCTCAATAACCTTTCAACAAATGTTCTGCTCAAATGAGAGTTATTACTGTTGCTTCCACTTAATAATCCTGACTGATACAGTAGCTATTGCATAAATTCAGATGTTTTAGGAAGCTTTGACAAATGACTATGAAATATATATATATATATATATATATATAAAATTGTTTCTAAGTGAATGTTGTAATACTCTCCTTGAGAGAGGTTGGCCAACCCTTTATTGATGTCTGCATGTTGGAAGAGAAACATCATAGATAGGTATTTCATGATATATTAGAGAAAGAGATGTTACTGATTTTGATAGATAGAGGTTGCTTTTGAGAAAAGCTAGCTGGAAAGAAAGAGAAACTGTGCCCTTTGCTATATTTTTGCATGGATTTTACAAGGTTCTTGTACAATATGACACTGTTATTCCTGAAAGATGATAACTGGTCCAGTGCCAAGCTCTTAAAAGGCTCTCAGAAAAGGCTTCTTAACTTGACTATACAGAGCAACATATATGAAAAGCCCCTAATCATATTTTTACCACTTTCTGAACAGAATGTTGCTTTGGCTGGTGATTTTAGAATAGGAACTATTCTGTAGAAAACCACAACTTTTTATTCAGAGGCCTACAAATCCACTTCTTAACACGAGATGCCTTCCGTGGTTCAGAGCTTAGGGAAAGGGGAATTGAAAAGATGCTGGGACATTAGAAACAGGACTCATTTATCTCTATGATGTTGTGCTTTTAAGCCAGGATCACACACTCCTTAGGGGGCAGGAAGGGATCCAATAGCTACCAGCCTCGGACACCCTATTCTTTTCATGGAAATACAATTAATTCTCTCACTTGACCCATACTCTTGCTTCTGCTCTCCCATAAGAGACTTCTGATCTTTTGTGTTTTATCTTTCATTCTCAGCCTACTTGAAGGTTATGGTTTTTCCTTGACTTTGAATCCCTAAGCTTCCTGAAAATTAACTTGCCCTCATGCAGAGAATTTTTTCTCATCTGGAGGCTTCAGATGCCCACCTCTCCTTAGTCCAGCTCTATCCCACTACATCCTGGCACAAATCCACCAAAATGATGCCCCAGCCCACCCCCAAAATCAAAAAGGTACTCCAAGTTTACCTGTGAGAAGGCCTGTTCCTGAAAAAACAAGATCTTCAATAATCACTTTGCTGTTCACATGAAAGTAACACAACATTGTTCATGAACTATACTCCAATATAAAATACAAAGTTAAAAAAAAAAAAAGAATGTCCAATGTGATGGTATTAGGAGGTAGGGCCTTTGATAGGTGCTTTAGTCTTGAGGGTGGGGCCCTCATGAATGGGATTAGTATTCTTAAGAGACCTCACGGAACTCCCCAGCCCCTCCCACCATGTAAAGATACAGTGAGAAGTCTGCGACCTAGAAGAGAGCCCTCATTTGACAATGCTGGTACCCTAATCTCAGACTTCCAGCCTCCAGAATTGTGAGAAATAAGTTTCTGTTGTTTTTAAAAATAAATAAATAATAAAAGGCTCTGCACAGAGCTTCATAACCTCTTCGTGGACTTTTTGTTTTCAAGCTGATGATGGAAAAACAGTTATATTCCAGTTGAAGCCAGAAGTCCAGTATGCACCACAGTTGGAGCAGGAGGCCTAAAATTTCAAAAGAACCGTCACTAAGCAAAATGTCCTCAGATCTTCAAACGAGAAGTTCACAAGCACATAGGAACTATCTTGAAGACGGAGAAAGTGATGACTTTTTAAGATGTCTCTCTCTTATTCCGGGTGGATTTTAACCGTGACTCTTGTCCTCTCCCTGAAGGTATTGCTCTGGACTTGTTGTGCAACTGCGGCTGCGGCTGCGGAGCAGTATGTTCCCTCTGAGGAGCTGAGTATCTGTGGTGACTTGGAATTTGTGAATGAACAAAAGCTAAACAGATATCCAGCTTCTTCTCTTGTGGTTGCTAGATCTAAAGGTGAAGATCACGAAGAAGCAGGGCCTCTACCTGCAAAAATGAATCTTGCTCATTCAGAAACTTAAGGTTTTTTTTTTTAAAGAAAAGCGTAATAGACATCTAAATTTCCATTCCACATAGTGCTTTTTAAAATGGCTTCATTGGATATAAGGCTTAAAAATCACTATTAATTGCAAATAAACTTAAAAAAAACCCAAAAAGCAGGTACTTAGCATCTCACCAAATTAGAAGTCTAGAGGTAGGACGGGCCAGCATTGAAGTGGCCATTCAGCAGTGCTACCAAAGACTTCTCCCAACTTTTCTGTCACCATTGCTGGGTTGGCAACTACTGTCCATGTGGTTGTGAGATTGGTGCCACAGCTGAAGACACAACAGCATTCTCACCAAAAAATAAATAAATAAAAGGCACGGGCAAAATGGGTTTCTACTTACATGCTCCCTTTGATCAGGAAGGGAAATTATTCTCAGCATATCCCTCTCAAACTTGCCTACATCTCCAACTCCCAGACCAATAAATATCACGTGGCTGGGCATCTTATCACCCAAACCCGTTTGGAATCCTGTTAGCAAGAAAGGAAGAGATGTGTTTAGATGTGCAACCAAAAATGCCTGCCAGCCTTGCCTTGAGCAGGAGTAGAGAAAGGCATGGCAGTGCGTGTGCTATCCTTGTTCTTTGTACCTTTTTCTCAAAAAATAACCAGAAAAGAATCAGAAGTTTGGAAACAGAATTTGAGTTTTATTCAAAGAGAGCTCTTCAGTATTAGTACCTGTGTAAATTATAGTATGTAGTCCCAAACTGGAATCTCCTGTTTGTAAGAGCATGCCTTTGGTTAAAGTCCCACGAGAAATCATCTTTAGCTACTAAGACCAACATCTCTGCTCTTGTTTCCTTTCATCATATTTGTGCCGCAATATAAGGCAGGAGTGACGGCAGCAGCAGCAGAGCTGAAGCGTCCACATGAAGATGTATCACACCAGTGCTTTTTTCTGCAGGACCCTGGAGCATAGCACGTTGGGGTGAGCGCTGCATGTGGAGAGGAATGAGACACAGGCAGATGGAAACCTTGTTTCGTATGAGTTATGTAGCCCCGAGGAGCCGTGATGATAAATGTTAAAAAAGCAAGGGATTCAGCTGAAAACTGTTCTGACTGCACCACAGAAAACGCTGTTGACTTGCTGGGATATTTGCTAAAATAGAAGGCTTTAGGATAGACATCTAAAGCAGAATTTATCACAGCACACAAAGCCTTCAGTCAATACTCGTGGCCATATAACATACTCTGCAACTGCCTGTGTGAATGGACTGGGTTGGGCTGAAATAACCCTCACATCAGAGAAACTTCTTTGTGAAGTTTTACTTTCTTGGTAACATCTGCTCAAGAAAACAGTCTTGAACCTGAGTCATCAGCCTTATTTCATCTCAAGTAAGTTCATTTTATAAATCTTGATGTTAAAAAAAGAGCACAGCGCTGTTAGTAGTGATTGTTTTTTTAAATAGATAAGGATGGCAATTGTAATAATGTAAAAATGTACAGGAAACACTTTCATTAATGTTTTATATATTCATCAGACTGCATAAAATAGATAATAATAATGTTGATCATTACTTTCTTGAACATTAGCCTCTTGTGTGCTAAACACCTTGCTTTTATGCTTTATCTCTAATGGTTATAAAAATCTTACCTTAGAAATAACTTATCTGAGGCTCCAAGTGATTTTCCCAGGACTATGCAACTGATAAGAGATAGAGGTAGTCTTCAAACCCAAGTTTGTCTGACTCTAAAGCCCTTATATCTGATATTTCCTAATACACTGTTTCATACGTCCTAGTCTTTCCCATAAAACCAGTTATACTTCAGCCCATCTAAAAATGCCAAGCGTGAGGAATAAGGATAGAGGGAAGAACCACAAAGAAGATGAGTTTCATCTTGTCTCATGAAAGGCACAGAAAGGGATGGGGCAAAAGGCTGATAAAAAGTTGCCTCCATAACATGAGGATTAACCATTGAGAAATTCTGCTCCAAATAGTGGGAAAAAGTAAATCAAGGGAATTAAAACAGCATCTAATAATTTTGCTGCTGAATCTTAACATTGGCAACATTCATAACATGATTCATAGCATTGCACTGAATTTTGAACTTTTCCTCAATCCAATTAACTAGTAGAAATATCTTTAAAACACTTCTGGACGTGTCTGTAAGGGTGTTTTCAGATGAGATTAAAGTTTGAATCCATGGACCCAGTAAGGTAGATTGGCCTCCCAATGCAGATGGGTATCATCCAATCTGTTGAGGGCTGAATACAATAGAAGTAGAGGAGGTTGGAATTCACCCTTTCTTGCTTCCTGCCTGCTTGCTTCACTTAGAACATCTCATCACATCTCATCTGGCCCTTGGGCTGGGATTTAAACCATCACTCCCCTGGTTCTTAGGCCTTCAGACCTAGACTGATTTATACCACTGACTTTCCTGGGTTTACGGCTGTAGACCACAGATCATGGAACTTCTCAGCTTCCTTCATCATGTGAGCCAATTCTTCAGAATAAACATTTCTCTTTCTCTCTCTCTGTGTGTCTCAGTCCATGTTGATCAAGGAAAATCAAAGGTTATAAAGTATTTCCCAGTCTACAATCCAGATACCACTGATAAAAACTGAAGTCAAAAATGATTAGGGAAAAAAATGAACTTTTTGTTCATATAACCTATAAGTGGCACTTTGGGATATTAGGGTTGAAGGGGATAAACTTTGTTAGCCCGGACAACATGGATATGGGTTGAGATAGAGCTTCCTTAAAGGAAAACAAATACTGTTTTTACTTGAAGAAGGGTATAAAGGTCTGCTGAACAAGCTAGAAAAATAATAACTGTTTCCAATTGAGTAAATGAGATAGAGATAGATGAGATAGATAGATAGGCTAACACATGGAAAGAAAATAGTTTTGTGACAGAATGTTAATAGCACTTTTTCTGGATGGCCATATTATTAATAGTTGATTTTCCTGCTTGGAACTTCCCTATATGTGGTAGATATTTTGATTCTCAACCTCAAGTCTTCACTTTGGAGGGTTTAGAAAGTTATCACCTAAATCCCCCCCAATACTCATGCAGCTAGCATTCTGGATGCGAATTACATACTGCCAGTACTTAGGAGAGATCTGGAAGGCAGATTGAAGAAACAGCCATTTCCCTACCCCCTTTGGCTTTTGCTGCAGACAATTTAGAAATGTGAGACTTTCACACAGCTGCACTCCAGTCCTCGTGCTCAAGTTTGGTGGAACACACAGAATGTTATGAAAACACTGAGTGACTTCCTAGCCTGGATTTCTGATAGCCGTGTCACAGCTTCAGTTTGCTCGTCCTCCGAAGTGAGAGGAAGTTGTCACAGCAAGGAACAGTGGCTGCCTCTGAGATGGTAGCTCCCCTTGTGGTTCAGCTCTGCGTTATTCTAGGAACCCATTCAGAATGTCTAGCCCAGGACCTGTTTTTTCAGTCCTTCCAACAATTGTGTAAGCACCTAATATCTTGTATTAAATTCTTTTCTGCTTAAAATACTTATAGTAATTTCTGTTTTCTGCACTCAGCCTTACTGATTCACCTATATTTTACTATATTGTGACTGTAAATCTTATATCTTGTGTAACATAAATACTCCTTTTAAATCTCATGCCATTTCTCACCAACACAAATTCTTTATTTAAATTAGCTGGTCTCTTTACAATTCCCAGAAATGCCCTTTGCTCACCACTATACGTATGCTCCCTTCTGTCTACTCAAGCCTACTGAGAGAAACCATGGCATATCTGTAATAGCTAAGAGTTCTAACATTTCTGCCATATCCACTGTGCCCAGTAAAGCAACAGCAGTCCTGTGGGGAAATGGTGGCGTCCAACATGGTAGGACAAAAATGTAGTGAGATGGAGCTGTGAGAAATCCCCTGGGCCTAAAGAAAATTTGGGGTAGAAAGAGATTTTGCAGAAAGCTAGAGTTTCTCCTTGAGCTGGTAAGGGCAAGAACAAGGATGATTTGGAAGTATATATTTAGTTATTCTGATCCCTATGTGTGATTTCATTATTATTCTTCTCACAAAAGAACTCTGAATTTTGACAGTGTACACTGGAAGTGAATATCATCTTAGTCTCTGGCTATGATTCATTTCCTCCTCTTTATTCTTACAGATGAAAGTGAACAATAGATTGTATTAGTTCGTGTCCTCTTAGGTTTTCTTTTTAAAGGTAAATGCATGTGGGAAAAAATTTTACCCACAACAAAGTGTATCAAATGTATAAAAAGGGAGATTCTAATTTTCATGTTTGCAGCCATTCCAATACGCAATCCCACTGTCCAGAGATAACCAGTGCTACCAGATTAGATAAAAACTTTCTGACATCTTTTGATATATTTACATCATTTTTTTTGTTTGTTTTGTTTTGTTTTGTTTGCGGTACTCGGGCCTCTCACTGTTGTGGCCTCTCCCGTTGCGGAGCACAGGCTCCGGACGCGCAAGCTCAGCGTCCATGGCTCACGGGCCTAGCTGCTCCGCGGCATGTGGGATCCTCCCGGACCGGGGCACGAACCCACGTCCCCTGCATCGCAGGCAGACTCTCAACCACTGAGCCACCAGGGAAGCCCCTATTTACATCATTTTTAAAAGTGGGAACACACTGTCCATACTGTTTGCTAATTGATACTTTTTCTTAATAGTATATCATGGACATATTTCCATGTCAGTATTCATTACACAACTTCATTCTTTTAAAAGGCTGTATTGTGGCTTACTTTACATATGTAGTTTATTTAACCTTTATCCTATCAATCAACTTTGAGATTGCTTCCTCATTTTTGTTCATGAAAATGGTACAATGTATATCTCACTGTACTTGGAATTAAATTGATATGAAGGTCTTCAAATGAAAGTTTTGTTTTCAATCTACCAAAAACAGTTAAGAACTACTTAGTTTATATAGTATCATGAGCCTGAGGGTAAATTAATATTTTTGTTTGTAGTTTAATATAAAATCTGGGTTGAGGCATAAAAGTTAGGAGCTTATATATTAAGTGTAAAGATCTTAACCCTTTTTCCTGCAGTAGTCTGAAACTAGATTCACAGAACAAAGAACTCATTAACCACTTACATTTATGGATGGAATTGAGATGTGTGAAATGCAGAATTTAGAATACCCCCAAAAAACAAATTAAACAAATTTTATTGTTCCCAAAATCAAATGTATTCTCAAAAGTTTATCAGTAAATGTTATCAGTGATGCAGTAAAAGTTACATTAAAAAATGTAATTTCAGTTATCAGAGAAAATAATATATCTGAAGCAAGTTCTAGTTACATTTTGTTTCAGGTGTATCCCAAGAAGAGGTTGACAATGTAAACCTAAGCTGAAATTAGTGGTACAGATCATGTTAGGAAATCACATGTTCTTTTCAGTCTTAAACACAGTGAAACTTATTCTCCAAAACTCTAAGGAAGAAGCCATACTCCATTCAGCATTCGTCTCAGAATGCAATCAGCATGGCAAAGACAGAGATAATCTTTTTAACAAATCATAACTCCATAGAATCTCAAAGCTCACAGGGACTTCAAAGGCCACTTAATTGCCCTGCTGGTTCTTGAATTCCCCTTTCTGCCTCTCACCAGATGGACTACTAATTTACGTTCAAATATCTCAGTTATAGGCATTTCTCCACTGAATGCAGAAATTTGTCAGATACTCAGATTTTTTAAATCTTGGATTTCTTTCTTTCTGTAAGCGTTCGGTATTAGATCAACCCTCTGGATACGCAAAGAATAAGCTTCACCCTTCTGTCTCATGACAGCCTTGTGATATCTGAAGACAGCTCTCATCTGCATCCTGAGGTTTCTCTTAAGGGTAAACATCTTGCAGTGGAAGATATTCTGAACCCATAAGGTCAACTACACTTTCCAGAGACTTCTGATTTTTTTTTAAATCATTCATTCCATCAATTGACTAATATTTATTGAGAGTTTTCCACATGTCCAGTATGGCATTTTCAAACTCACCAGTAAGAAAAGTGAACACCCCTCTGTCCTCATGAAGCTTATGGTAGAGTTAGGGCAAAAAGAGACATTGATCAATTTACCTCCCATAAACCATGTCAATTACAGAGGGGAGTGCCACAGAGGAGAGTTAGCCAGTCCTGTGGGACAAGTAATAGAAAGCTCTGATACCCTGAGTGATAGGGTAAGCTTTCTTGAGAAAGCGATGATTTGAGTTGTGATCCAAAGAATGCATATGAGACATCTAGATGGAGACATAGGAGAACAGATTTGCTAATTGAAAGAAGACAAGACCTGTAGGAGGAGGGAGCATTGTCTGAAAAAGGTCGTGTAGCAAAGGCATAGAAAATGAATGGGAAGAATGACTTCCTAAGAGATTGACCTGGAGAAATGAATTTTGGGCATGTTTGAGGTTTGGTTGTTTACAAAGATTATTGAAGAGTTTTAAGAACAAGAGTGAAATGATCAAATTTGCATTTACAATATGTCGCTTTGATCTCATGAGAGAAAACAGGTTGGAGGGGGAGAAGGAGGAAATGTAAGTCAATTACTAAGCGGCTATTGGAATGGTCCAGTAGCTGAGGCTAGAGGATGAAGGAGATGGGGTGACTGGTGAGAAATGGGTGCATTTAAGAGATGTTTAATAGGCAAGTGTTGAGAATTCCAAATGAACCACCACAAATTTTTAGAAGTTTTTTTTTTAACATTTCTTTTATTGTTTAATTAATTAATTAATTTTTGGCTGCATTGGGTCTTCATTGCTGCGTGCGGGCTTTCTCTAGGGGTGGCGATCAGGGGCTACTCTTGGTTGCGGTGCGTGGGCTTCTCATTGTGGTGGCTTCTCCTGTTGTGGAGCACGGGCTCTAGGCGCACGGGCTTCAGTTGTTGTGGCACACAGGCTCAGTAGTTGTGGCTGGCGAGCTCTAGAGCACAGGCTCAGTAGTTGCGGTGCATGGGCTTAGTTGCTCCGTGGCATGTGGGATCTTCCCCGACCAGGGCTCGAACCCATGTCCCTTGCATTGGCAGGCAGATTCTTAAGCATTGCGCCACCAGGGAAGCCCCTAGAATACAGTTTTTGTTTAGATGAAAGTTTAAAGCAAACTTTGAAAGCAGTTTAATTTTTTATTTTCTATTATTTTAAAGTGATTAAAGACTTGAACATTAATAACAGAATATACGAAGACATTAAACAGTATTTTAGAAAAGTCCACAGAGTATATACAGAAGAATTGTTTCAAAACTTTTTTTTCTGATTTGGACATGTCAGAAAGCATATCTGCAGGTTCTAGGTCTTCCAATTCAGCGTTTCATTTTCCTAAGAGAATCTTAGTGGAAGAATAGAAGAAGAAGAATAAGGAATTTCGAGGTGGACAATAAGTCCTTATATTTTTTAAAAAAGTATAATCTTGAACATATGAAACTAGAGAAACAGTAAAATAAAAAATTTTAAATATAGTCTTTTCTCTTTGCAACCACTGTGAGTTATAAAAGTAGAGTAGAAAAGTATTTCTTGCTTTCTTGAGCTGGTCGGGGATCTTTTATTGTATAAATAATAAATTTGAAGTTTAAAATTGAAGAATTTCAAACAATGGTGTCAACAGCATCCTGATTATAAATCCTGGAATTCACTAAAATGGAAGTTGCCTATTTCAAACGCAGACGTTGGTTTTTAAAGATTGGTCACTTAGCACCATCTTCTGGCTACATAATAATTTTTGTTTTTCTCCCTCACTACGAACTTGTTACTGTGTAAATATTATGATTGTGGTGCCACCTGCTGGATATTTTTCTAAAAATGAACACATTCTGAAGAGTTGTGCTGGGAAATCAGTTGCTTAACACTTCATGGGTATGACTTCTAACCACTCTAGAAAAAAATAATAATACTTGCAAAGTAGCTAGACCTCCTGATTCTAAGAATTATTCTAAGTTATTCAACATAATATTTTAATGTTATAAAGAATTATTATGCATTGTATTGATCCTTATGGAGAAAGAGGCTACATGTCCCTTTAGTAACTCATTCCCTAGCTCTTCTTTTGCTGTCCCTGTGCAAACTTCAGCCATATGAGAAATTATCCCCAAATAGTTTTAAAGAAGAGTAAAATAATACTTGAGCATGTTTTACAGTATTCCTTAAATCTTACAACTCTAAGAAATAGATTAGCTCTGTCTTACTGACTGGAAAACAGAGATGTGGTTTAGCTGCACCTAAGGTAGCTCATACCAAAACAGAGCAAAGAAAATTTGAGCCAAGATATTTTTTACAGTGAAGCCTCTACTTTTTCTACCCTGCCTGTTTTCATTGCTACTTAATGGGGTTTGAGTAAATGTGGATTGTATATAAACCCAATTTTTAAAGCCTAATAAAAAGATTTTCTAATCTCCACTAATACGTTTCCTTCTCAGAACTTTACAGTTCTTAGCCGAGTTCACTTTATTTCCTTTAGTAGTTTTCCACAGGCTGAATGACACACTTTCTATTTGTCATCCTGGGCTTCTTTCTGCGTGGGTATCTCTAAAACCAACCATGACATTCAGATTTCACTCATTTATACTTGGACAGAAAAGTCCAAAGAAAGGAATAATAATTTGTCACTGTTCTAAAGTGTTGATTAGATTCAACCTAAAAATGAGAATGCTGAAACTTCTGAGTTAAAGAAAAGATGCTCCATTAATTTATTAGTACTAATCATATTTAATGTGATTTAACCTGGGCTGTTTAATGGTGTCTTTTAAAAGTTCTCTTAACTGGTCCTATATACTCATTAGACTCCTCCCCAAAAGCTAACAGTGAGGACTCTCTATTAGATAGTGGGTCAAAATGCAGCAGGATGGGGGTAGAAGAGGTCCCTTTTATCTGCAGAAAAATCTATCCACAGCAAGACAAAGTAAGGCCAACCTATAGAGGGAAACAAAGCTAATGGAGATGAATAATTATTTGACTGAAACAGATTTCCTCCTGTATTTCCCAGTCAGGTAAATCAAAATAATAAAATCTTTCAGTTTGTTACTTTCATAAGTTTTTCTCTTCTTGCAACTAAAGGAATACTAACTAATACAGTTTTCAATAAATACCTATTGACTTAATAAATGGTAAATGAAATCACTTTGGTTAGTTCTCCTAAGTTCTCTGAGCTTCACCTGTTTTTAAAATTTAATTTTAAAATAAAGGGAATTATTTGCACTTTACTTTCCTCCCAAGGTTTATGGAGTTCAAATGAAATGAACACCATATGAAATAAATGATTTATAAATGAAAGATTTAGAAACGTATGTAAAAGTGCTATATAAATGTCAAAATCATGGTATCCAAACCTGCCATATTGTCGAGCAAATCAGTCCATGTGACCAGCATAGTACTCCTTAAAAATGGCATCGGTTCAATAAAGTTTCATCCTTTTCATTGTGTCAGTTCTACATAAAGGTAGGAAAGAGGAACTTTCCAAGGGTTTTATTATTTAATCAACACTGTAACTTAATGTTATGACAGTCAGTTAAGTATCAGTATAATGATCCACTGACATTTATATTTGTCATATAATATATGCTTGAAAGACAATACTTTTTTTTTTTTTTTTTTTACGGTACGCGGGCCTCTCACTGCCGTGGCCTCTCCCGTTGCGGAGCACAGGCTCCGGACGCGCAGGCTCAGCGGCCACGGCTCGCGGGCCCAGCCGCTCCGCGGCATGTGGGATCTTCCCGGACCAGGGCACGAACCCACGTCCCCTGCATCGGCAGGCGGACTCCCAACAACTGCGCCACCAGGGAAGCCCGAAAGACAATACTTTTTAAGAAACAACATTACTTTTAATTTTTTTGTCTTTTGTAAAAAAGCGAAGTCATCATATCTGTAAGGGTAAAGTGAGATATTTCCCACACTGGTTTTTCAGTTCCTGGTATCTGGAAAATGTCTTCTGTGAAATACTGATCCAACTCTTAATGATCCTATGCTTGTATAAAGAATCAGAAGAGGGACTTCCCTGGTGGCGCAGTGGTTAGGAATCCACCTGCCAATGCAGGGGACACAGGTTCGAGCCCTGGTCCAGGAAGATACCACATGCTGTGGAGCAACAAAACCCATGCGCCACAACTATTGAGCCTACTTGCCACAACTACTGAAGCCTGCATGCAACAAAAGAAGCCACCGCAATGAGAAGCCCGCGCACCACAAAGAAGAGCAGGCCCCGCTCACCACAACTAGAGAAAGCCTGCGCACAGCAATGAAGACCCAATGCAGCCAAAAAAAAAAAAGAATCAGAAGAACAATTCATATTTACTTCTATGATGTTAAATACGCAACGCAGTTTTGGTAGACTAATTAAATAAAGATTTAAGATAAGATGGAATCAGAAGTCTTAAAATAATTATGTCTTAATTCTTTTTCTTACTTAACAAATAGATCTCTGTGCTATTTGGATAAATTTTCAATCTCCACTTCTATACTATGTGTTTTTATTTGTGTTCTCAAAATATCAATTTGGTGTAGAAAACTATATGATAGTCAAAACTAAAGAATACAGGAAGGAAGAGATTTGTAATCCCCATGAATATGAATACAACTGTCTGCTCTTACATGGGATGACAGTTTTAGCATTTTCATCTTTCCCATCCCACCTTCCCCACAATTTGAGATTTTAAGACTTTTAAGTACTTAAGAGGAGCTCCCTCCATCTGTAAAACTTAAGTGTTAATTAATTTTGTTGTAAAATTAAATTGCATTGTGCTTTTTTTTCCAATAAATACGTCAATCGAAAGATAAACGCACAACATAAGGGCTGTGAGTTGAGTTTTGTTCCGTATCTTACTGAGAGCTGTAGCCTGGGAGACAGCAACAGAAGTTTTTCCCTCAGTTTGTGAACGTCACCCTTGATGGGGAGAGAATCATTTAAGTTTTGCTGTGAAAGTTGATCACATCAGCGTAAGTATTTTTCATGTTGTTGATGCTCTGAAGATCCAGAATACTCTTATGTGTGAAGATCTGCTTTTTAGGATGAAGCAAGAACAAAGGATCCTATAACCTAGACGGCCATAAATCAGAAAATAAATGCGAAGCTGAGAAGAGCAGGTCCCTACATGTTTCTCTAGGCTGACTGTATGTAATGAAACGCAGAGACTTGAGAGAATGTTTTGCACGGTTAAATTAATCAAACAAGGAGGCCATTAGATGGATGAGGCTCTAATGCCACTGTAGCCTATGTAAGCAACCGAAAATCTAAGTTTGTAAATATCTCAATGTTAAGAAATCAAGAGGCTAATTACAACCACTCTCAAACAGCCAATTAGGCTTTAAACTATAGACAAATAACCTTTCTTTGCTTCTGCACTTTCTCTGTATAAGCCTAGCCCCTGGCTCCTGTCAGCCAGGGTTCCCAAACACTTCTGGTTTGGTGCTGCCCCATTCGAATCAATTCTTGCTAAAACAAATTCATAAAAATTTCAATATGCCTCAGTTTACCATTTAACAGCACCATCCTTCGAAGTGTGCGTGTGTGCGTGCATGCTTGTGCGTCTGATGATTTAATAGTAAGACTGGGTTCTTTAGGGTAAGGAATTGTGTTTGCAGTCCTTTCTAAACATTTTGAATTTGTAATATACAATTGATTAAAAGTTAAAACATTCCAAACATTCCAATTAAGAAAGAGACCATTTAGGAGGGCAAATATCCCCAAGGTTTTTTTTGGGGGGGGTCAACTTGAGCCCTTAAACGTTTAGAGAGGTAACTGTAATAGCTAAATGTCTACTTGTATTACTTAACTTATTTTCTTATACATCGATGTTTAATACCACATTATATAAAAATATATTAGTTTAGAAATATTGCTTATTTCCATACCCGCATTTCATTAAACAGTTTTATTCAACCTCTTCACATGCATTTTCAACATCACTGTCTTAATTGTCACAAGCGCCTTTTTTTGAGCAGTTTTCAACAACTTTCATTTTCACTTCCATCTCAGTGCCTCAGAATACAGCACTTTTAAAATTTTACTTTGATGCTATTACATGTTACTGGAAATTTATCCAAAGCCTAGGTACTCTTTCACATAACATTAGAACAGTTGTTTATTATTTTCATTTGTCCTTTATATGTGTATTAGAAATCTCCAAAGCATAGCCATTTATTTAGTTAGTTTTTAAAGTGATTTCTTAAAAGCCTTGTTTACAAGACTTTCCAAACTTCCAAATATGAAGTTCTACTTCAAGACATAACTACTAAATTTCTTTGTGTTTTTACTGATTCATTTAGGTGACCTCAATAAGTACTCAAAGCTGGGATCCATTAAGGCCAATTTCCAACTAATGCATTTTCCTGAGAAACTGTTTTTCAAAATAAAGTTGTTGAGAAAGAGTTCTGAAATAGAGACTTCATAGGCGTTCTGACATAAGGTAACTCATTTTTTCTGACCTTACACTGGGGCAGGCATGAGAGATGCAGAGAACCAGCAAAAAGGTAAAGAGGCTGAACTGCAGATCAAGTGCAAAACAACTTAGGAGAAAGTTTAACTGGGTGGAAGCAGGGTTCATGGCATATCAGCTCCCCAAAGCGCTAGAAGCTGGAGACCCCCACTGGTTTGGGGTCTTCCAGTTGATTTACTTCACCGTTTCTAAACTCAATTCTCAATTCCATCTCTCTTTGTTTAACCTCACCTTTTAGAATTGCCAGATTGCACCCATAGCTTTCTTATCACCCAGGCTAATGTGAAGGTGACTCCCTATATGGTCCCTCCCTGCCTATAGGGCATGTCATGTGGATTCTGACGTCTCTCTTATCTCTCCTCTGTTCACTTATTACCTACCCATTAATACAAAGGTAAATTAGGAGACGGTCTATGCCGGCGTGATTTCCCGTGCCTTGTGGAATTTCTCTAGTCCAAGCCCCTTATCTCCTCTCCTATAAGTGCTTGTTCTGCCTTGTTTTTTCTGGTAGCAGTCTCTGCCAGGCCCAAGATTCATTCGGCACCATCACCAGCTAGCAGCTCACTAACTCTGCCAGCTCATTCCTGTGCCCAGTCTCAGAGACCGGACTTATCTGCTGGTCCAGAAGGAATTCAGAGACCAGAAACAGTGACATATGACCTATGTCATACCCATAGAGATATGTGATTAAAAGTGCCATAAATAAATTGTCAAAAATAATTTCTCACAGTTAATAATGGCAAAAGATGTCACTTGTTACTTCTAGCATTCTAACTGCAGCAGCTGATTAACTGCTTTCCTTGCAATGGCCCAGTAACCTAGAGACACGTTAAGTGTGGCCCTAGCTTTACAACAGAAAGGTGAGGAGCTATAGCCCTAGGTGGTGGAAAGAACAAGCAGGTTCTCATGAGAAGCAGGTGAAACTAACCCCTACCCAGGACCAGGTTAAGATATATAGTAGCCCTAAGGATGAAAATGTACAATGCCCTTCCTATATGTAATTCAAAATTTTTTTTTTTTACGTCATCCCTCCACAGAAGAAGGGGTACAGACCCAGCCAATGAATGAGGGTGCTCCCCGGGGTCTCTGAAAGGGAAGAGTGATCTTGGACAAGGGTGAGGCCAGTAGATGGGAGATGATTCATAATTAACTTCTTTTTTTTTTTCATTTTAACATCTTTATTGGAGTATAATTGCTTTACAATGGTATGTTAGTTTTAGCTTCACAACAAAAGGAATCAGTTATATCTATACATATGTTCCCATATCTCTTCCTGCTTGCTTCTCCCTCCCTCCCACCCTCCCTATCCCACCCCTCCAGGTGGTCACAAAGCACCAAGCTGATCTCCCTGTGCTATGCGCCTGCTTCCCACTAGCTATCTACCTTACGTTTGGTAGTGTATATATGTCCATGCCTCTCTCTCACTTTGTCAGCGTTTACCTTTCCCCCTCCCCATAGCCTCAAGTCCATTCTCTAGTAAGTCTGTGTCTTTATTCCTGTTTCAATGCCCTTCCTATATGTAATTCAAAATTAAAAGGCAAAATTATCTGTGGTAGGTTAATAACTGTTCTCAAAGATGTGCCCATGTCCTAATCCTTGGAACCTAATGAATGATGCCTTATTTGGAAAAGAGGTCTTTGCAGATGTGATTAAATTAAGGATTTTGAGATGAGATTATCCTGGGTTATCTAGGTGGGCCCTAAATACCATCACAAGCACCTTTATAAAAGGCAGAGAGGTTACACATACATAGAAGAGAAAGATGTGTGAAGATGAAGACAAAGATTGGGATGATGTAGCTTCAAGTCAATGAATGCAGGCAGACACCAGAAGCTGGAAAAGCCAAGGAACAGATTCTACCTGAGAGCCCCCTGAGAGGGTAAAGCCCTGCTGACACCTTGATTTCAGACTTCTGGCTCCAGAACTGTAAAAGAATAAACTTCTGTTGCTCTAAGCCACCAAGTTTGTGCTAATTTGTTACAGCAGCCATAGAAAACGAATACACTAACCCACGAAATAAATATAAAACAGTCCAACAAAAATGCTGTTTTTTTTCCTCCCTAGTTTAACTCCTTTATTGCTTTCTTTATGCAATATTAACTCTAGAATTTTATCTAAGTCAATTTCTAAGTTAGGGAGAAGTTTACTGAACAAGCTTCAATGTGGACTAGTGGCTTAAAGCACATCCAGATTCCAATAATATATTTGAAAAAGTATTTCATGATATTAATGTGCACAAGATGGATATAATCAGATCTAGCTGATATCAAAGTTGAGTGAATTTATAACTGAATAAACAATTCTGCCAAAAGGTACTGGTAAATACTTATGGATGAAACTTCTGTGCATCTTTCTGTGCTGAGACACAGAGCGTTCTTCTCAGTCCTGTTCTGTGCAAGATTTTCATCACAAATTTGGATGATGATAACAAGCTGATCTGGTCAGCAGATGACATGGAGGTGCTCTGCTATAGAGAACAAAAAGGGCTCTTGACAGGATGAAATGATAGGTTGAATTAAAAAAGATGTAACTTAATATAGACATATTAAAAGTCTCTAACCTAGATTTCACAATTTAACTGCATGGGTACAGAAAAGGAAAAATCTGCTATAAACTCCCTACATAAAATAATAATAAAAAATGATACGAAATGCTACTGTGTCCCAGAGATATAATGATAGATATACATAGATAGATGATAGATAGAACGATGTTTCTCACAAACGTTGTGGGATAGGATCAAGACAACCTGCACAATTTGCAGGTCCTAGTGCCAAATGAAAATGCAGAGCCACTTGCTTAAAAATTAAGAATTTTAAGACAGCAAGAGGAGAGCATCAATCTTTCTAAGTGTGATTACACAGACTGTACACCCATGGAGTCAGCCCTGCACTGGTATTATTTTACACAGTACCCATTCATATAGGAGTCTGGCTTATTCAGTACTAAGACTCTAGCACAAGCCACAGAGACTGGAACAGAAGAGTCATTCACTGGATATAGATATTTGTAGAATGAAAAAATGGCTAAAAAGAAAGAGTGATGAATCTGTCAACATCTTATTTACTAAGTAGACAAATAGCATTTTATCCTGGAAAGGGAACAGACTTTAATTGTAAGAAAAATTTCCAGTGTTTAGAGAATCTTAGGATCTAAAAAAGTTTTACTCCCTCAAAGCTATTTTTAAAAATAAAATCATAGGAAAATTCTAAATATATGAATTTGTCAAAATTCTCCTATGTACTGTGGAAAATAGTTTCAAATCGAAAAATAGTTATATAGAAGTCAAAGTAAATAAGTAAAGTTCCTTACTGCCCCCAAATAGGTTCCATGGCCTGTTGGAAACCCAGAAAACAAACTAACAAAACAGAAAATCTGTAAATAATGGCACAAGACAGATCAATGTTGACATTCCATTTGTATTTCTGCATAAGTTGTTTCATTTATGTGGAAAAGCTTACCGTTTAGTTTTTTAAGAACTTGCACTATATTTGTATAATCTTACAAAATAAAATCTAATTATGGAAATGTCAAACATGACAAGCTTTTAAAAATGTGAATGAAATATCTAAATGTTTTTATAAATTCAGTTGCTAAATAACCAAGTTTTGAAATACTAGGGATGATAGAAAAGAAAGCTGAAGAGACACAAACCTAAAATGATTTCATTTGCAAAAAATGAAAGAAAATACTTAATATTTAAACTAAGGAAAATTGTGTAGCTATTCTATTTGATAAATCTTATCCTGTTTTACAAGATACAGACATAGCATTTATTAGTGCATTGTTACTTCAACTGATTTCATCAGTATATATTTTTCAAATACACAAAGATAATAAAAATACCAGCTGCAGTGCAGAAACACTCTAACAAGCTAATCTTACTTGCATTATGAAACGGCCACTTAAGATATAAAACAAAGATCAGCAAATTTTGCTTAGACAGAAAATGAGAAAAACAACTGCATGTGGGAAAAAATCTGATTTAAATATTGATATTAAGAGTCATTGATGGGGTTTCCCTGGTGGCATAGTGGTTAAGAATCCTCCTGCCAATATAGGGGACACGGGTTCGAACCCTGGTCCGGGAAGATACCACATGCCACGGAGCAACTAAGCCCGTGCGCCACAACTACTGAAGCCCGCGTGCCAAGAGCCCGTGCTCTGCAACGAGAGAAGCCACTGCAATGAGAAGCCCACGCACCGCAATGAAGAGTAGCCCCCACTCGCCGCAACTACAGAAAGCCCACATGCAGCAACGAAGACCCAACGCAGCCAAAAATAAATAAAATAAATAATTTTTTAAAAAAAATTATTGATGTAGTTTATGACATTGCAAGGTCATGCTTAAAGTAATATAAAATAATATTTAGTTATTCAGTAAAAGGATTCAGTCTTTAATCTAGAATCCTCCACGTGTAAATGAGAGAGATTACAAATGGGACACTGAAAAAGGGTCCCACAAGCAATACATTAGACAAACGTATAATATATACCCTTTTGGAAATCCATAATCACTTTAGCCTATTAATAGGGTTTGAGTAGTCCTACAGTAAAGATACTTATTTAACTTTGTTTAACCCATAATGTCCAAAACTTATTTGAACTCAGTACCCATTTTTAGGTAGGAGGGAAGTGTGGCTTGTTTACTTGTTTTGTTTTTTCATGTAAAATTTCATGTAAAACATTTTGGGATGGTGGTATTTTCTGGAGTTTACTTTGAGAATTGCATCTCTATACCAATCAAACATGAATAAGTAGGAATATTGATTCTGCTTACATTTAGTATTTAGGAGTTTTCATAATTTATTTTACAGTTAAAGTGCATTTTTTTTCTGCAAAGGCAATTTTTATGCAAATATACTGTCCAGAATCAGAAAGTTAATACCCTTGCCCCTTACTCTAGGCCATATCACATTTTGAAATTTGTGTCTGGTGCAGGACATTGGCTGACTGTAGAGTGATACAGGTTACCAATATGGGTAGTGGGGAGGTTTGAAACCATTCTCAAAGATGTATAGTTGAAGGACTGCAAAGGGATTTAGGGCATGATGGTTGCTGTGCCACTTGTTGACCTTTTGTCTTTCAGCTCTAAACTCACTCTTCCATATTCTACTTTGTGAAGCCAGGGCTGGGACTCTGCGTATTTTATTTCTCTTTAGAAATAAAAGAGCTGGAAATTTAGCCAGCTGGAGTCCTTGTAGATTTAGCCAATAGTGGGTGCTGAAGGAAGATTGGAAGGCAGGTGGAGGGGAGAAGGATTGGACTCAGACCTGTTCTCTTGCTCTCAGTGTCACTCTAGCCATGACACTTCACCTGGCAGTAGCAATGGACCCCAGCAGCAGTTATTCCCAGTTACTAAATTCTTTCTGCATGCCCAGAATTAGTTTTATCGCTTTTAAAAGCAGTTGGTGGCATAGCACAGTATTAAGAGCACAGGCTCTGGAGGCAGACTGTGAATTTAAATCCCAGCTCATTCTCCAGTTGTATAACCTTGGGCAAGTTATTTAACATACTAGTCCCTTATTTTCCAGCCCGTAATCATCACACATTTACCCTGTTGGGATGCTATAAGAAGTTAATGAGCTAATATGCTAAGCATAAACTCTATAGAAGTTGTAAGGTCGGATCTTAACAAATGGCGCCGCGAAACAGAGGAAAGCTTCAAGTGAGCTTTATTAGGGAGCGCTCCCGGGCGAGGTTCACTGGTCCGAGAGAAAGGGGCCAGAGAAGTCGCACCCGTGTGAGGGTTGGGCAAGATTTTATAGGGGAAGAAGGGAAAGGGGTGTGGTGAATCTGAGAGGGCGCAGGGTATTCCTTATTTGGTCGTCTTTTCGGGTATCCTGGGGGACCGTTAGTCCCGCCCCTCGAAAGGCGGGAAGACTGGGCTGGGTTCAAAGTCCTCAGGTCAGTTCCTGGAACTGGGTGGTCCGGAGAATTTCGGTCTGATGCAACCTGTGAATCTGATTGTGTTCCCCTGCCTCGGGCCAGTTGGCCTTACAGAAGTGTTAGCCATTATTAGTGTGTGAAGCAAGAACTGTCCTACTTCTGCTAAAAGTGATGGGGAGATGGTGGATTCAGATTTCAATAGAGGGAAGAAAGTTTGAAGGAAATGCTGAGGAGTACTAAAAAGAAAGAGGTAGTGCAACATGAAAGTGGTAAGCAGCGATGAGGACCCAGTTTAAGCTGGAGATCATGAATATGTATTGTAGCCATCTTCAAGATTTCCCCCCCTTCAGCCCGGTTATGGACCTGAAGACAAGTAGTTGGATGGATCCAACTGGAAACTGTGACGGAAGAACAATGAGGTGTTGGAATTCAGAACCCTGAGGATAGGCTAATGTGAGGGACCGTGGAATCTAAGCTAGATGTGTTAGAAGGGAAGGGAACTCCCTGGAGAGGGAGTAGAGAGTTCCGGACTGGAAGATAGAAAATTGGTGTTATGTGGGTGTTTGAGCGACAGAGCCGGAAGGATAGGGGATTGTGGTGACCTGACATCCCTAGTTCCACAGATGCTCTTCCGAGGCTAGGAACTCCACCTTCCCGGCACTGGGATTGGAAGACAGCTAAGGGAAAGGGCGGGGCCCTCCCGGCCAGGATAAAGAGAATTGTGACGGGACCGGGTGGGGCTCGCGGGCCGTAGGTGGCGCACCCGCGAGGACTTGGCGGGGGTCCGGCAGTGGGCGCCGCTGCGCTGCGAGGCTCTGCAGAATGTGCCTGTGCTGCAGGGAGGACGACGCTGTCCAAGTCAACCCCGTGAGTCCCCCCGGGCCCTCTGCCGCCCTGGCGCCGGCCTCCCCCGTGGGAGGTCGCCTCGGCCGCTCTCGCTGCTGGCCTTTACGCGGGGGTTAGTGCTTTGGGGTTGGGAAATCCCGGGTGAAGGAGGCAGACTAATTTCTGGGCTGCAGGACCCACCGGGAGGAGGAAAAGCCCCACCTCGCACCTGCTGGGGGCCAGGCGCGTGCAGTCATCTGTTTGTTGAATGACTTATTGACCCAGCATGACAATATTCAGTACCAACAGAAACATGAATTTTTGGATTTCTTGTACATCCTTTCCTTCCAGAATAAATCTCAGTAGTCCCGGTAATGTGGTTCATAGCACGTTCTTTTTTCTCAAAATACTATCTCATCTTCCACCCCAATGTTTACTTTGATGCTCTTATTCTGATCCTGCCTCTTGCAGTTGGGATAATAGGCATCTGTTACATAAATAGAAAACAGTAGCATAGGCTTCCTATTATAATAGCTGATTTTTCTGTTTGCTCATGAGTTTTATTTTATTTTTTAATTTTACATGTTATGTAGGAAGGCTCAAAATGGCATTATCCTTCAGACCTCACTGAAAGGCAGGTAATGTTTAAATAAATAATTATGGTTAATTCAAAAGTGTGACTTTATCTTGTCCCTTTATGTGTGATCGTCCCTAATAGGACAAAAGTTCTATCAGTTAGACCCTTCTGTGTTATCTTTCTTGAGACTCTAGGATCTTGTGACTACTATCAGAATGAGTCTTAACTAGGATAACCTAAATGGTTTAATATTCTCCTTTTTTTAATGTAACATGTGATACATACACAAGGATATATGTAGCATACGTAACTTTACAGCAGGGTAACAAAATATACCTCCAATTTAAGAAAACATGAGTATCCTTGAACTCATCTAGGAGCCGCTTCCTTACTCAACCTCCCTGTGTCTCTCCCAGAGGTAACCACTACCTTGAATTTTATTTTTATCAAGCTAATCTCTTTCTTTAATAGTTTATCACCTATGTGCTTCTAAAAGGATATTGTTTTTCCTGGTTTTGAACTTTATAAACATAAGATCACACAAAATTCATTGTATGATTTATTCTTCCTTTTTTAAAAAAAATAAATTTATTTATTTATTTTTAGCTACGTTGGGTCTTTGTCGCTGTGTGCGGGCTTTCTCTAGTTGTGGCGAGCGGGGGCTACTCTTTGTTGCGGTGCGTGGGCTTCTCACGCGGTGACTCCTCTTGTTGCGGAGCACAGGCTCCATCGCTCGGGCTTCAGTAGTTGTGGCACGTGGGCTCAGTAGTTGTGGCGCACTGGCTTAGTTGCTCCGCAGCATGTGGGATCTTCCTGGACCAGGGCTCGAACCCATGTCCCCTGCATTGGCAGGCGGACTCTCAACCACTGCACAACCAGGGAAGTCCTATTCTTCCTTCTTAACATTGTTTTCTATTGTCCATATTGTGCACTATTGTGCACAGTTAATGAAGTGGAAATAAAGAGTAAATAGTTTCATTTGAAAACTCTACTGAGGTGGGACTTCCCTGGTGGTCCAGTGGTAAAGAATCTGTTCTGCAATGCAAGGGACGCGGGTTCGATCCTCGGTTGGGGAACTAAGATCCCACATGCCATAGGGCAACTAAGCCCGCGCACGCCATGACACTGAGCCCACGCATCTCAACTAGAGAGCCTGCATGCCGCAAACTACAGAGCCCACATGTCCTGGAGCCCGTGCGCCACAACTAGAGAAGAGAAAATCCGCACGCCACAACTTAGAGAAGAGATAAAACCCTCGCACCACTACTACAGAGAAGCTCACGCGCCGCAAGGAATGATCCCGCCTGCCGCAACGAAGATCCCATGTGCCCCAACTAAGACCACAAAAAAAAGAATACTGAGGCTCCAAAATGTTTTCTTCATCTATAAATCACACATTTGCAAAAAGTTTTTTTCCTATTTCTATGTAGCTATGTAAGCTGTATGCACTGATTGTGTTTATCTTTTTTTATGGACACAAACCAAAAATGTTGTCAGCATGCTATGCTGTTAACATTGTAAATGTCTTCTTTCCTTTTAATTTTCCCAAAGTCCACAGATAAACGTATTGAGTGTATGCAAAACCTAAGGAAACAGAAGAGGAAATTTAGTAAACGTTTTTCAAGGCCTGCCCCTGTTCCAGAACCAGGACTCCTAGTAAATGTGGAGACTCCACTAAAATGAACAGATCCTTAAATGCAAGAGGCATCCTCAATTTTTCATTTATGGAACACTCTAAATTTTGTTTCTTTCCTTTCCTTTGAGAAATCAGTAACTGCAGTCTGGGAAGATACCTTAAAACTCCTCTAATCAAATTCTCATCTGTTATTTAAATCTCTTTTGTAGTTGTCTCCTGGAGATGATGTGGTTTAATGGAAAGAGTGTGGTCTTTGAAACCTCAGTGCTCTGGATTCCAGTTTTTCCTTTGCGTATATTATCTGACTCCCTAAAGTTATTCACTTAAATCTTCTGGGTTGTATTATTTGGACAATAAATCACAAAACCTCCTGCCAAATAGGTTTTCAGCCTAGGCTTGAACCCTTGGCAACATCAGAAAACTCTACCATAGCTTATATTCCATCTTTGCATACCTTTGACAAGGATTTAAAAGTTCTTCCACAGAACATGGTTATATTGCCTCCATGAGCCTTTTACATGTGGTACCAATTACACGTCTAATAGCCAGTCATAAATCCAATGGCCCTTCCACTGGAAAGTCTTTCAGATATTTGAAGAAAGCTGTTACCTCCCTTCATATGCAGACTTTTCTTCAGGGTGAAAATCCCCAAATTTCCTCATCCATTCCTCTTCCACCTTAGTAGTGAGCCCTGGCCTTATTCAGGCAACTTCCAGGATCAGGATTATATTTCATTATAGAAAGATTACAGAAAGATTTGGGAAAAGTTATATTTCTGATCATTAAGATTTTTTTTCTGTTGGTTTTCTTTTTGAAAGAAAATATTTTATAAGCCCAGCTAATGGATAGCTATGTCAGTTAGGAATTTCTAACTTCATCTCCTTATGAGAGAAACTCAACTGCAATCATTTAACCAAATAGGAGTATTTTTTCTTCCAAAGGAGAACTCCTGACCTAGGTGGTCTAGGGTTGATAGGGTGGTTTCAAAAATCATCGAAGAAGTCTCAGGTTCCTTCTGTCTTTTTGATCCTTCACACTTTTCACATGATTTTTATTCTCATTGTCTCATAAAAGCTTCTACATAGGTAGAGATTGTGTCCACATTCCAAAAGAAAAAGATACAGGACAAAGGGCGAAAAGTATACACCTGCTGAATCGGTTCTTTTTGATCAGGAAAATAGCCTCTTTATATGTATGTATGTATTATCTTGTTTGTGGTGATGGTTTCATGGGTGTACACGTGTCAGAACATTTAAAAGTGTACACTTCAAATAAATATGTACAGTTTATTGCAAGTCAACTATACTTCAATAAAGCTGATAGACACTCCCCCACACAAACATATATATGTGTATATATATATATATATATATATATACACACACACATTTTATATACTATTACAATATTATACAGGAGATTGTTTACTGCCCTAAATATCTCCTGTGCTCTATATATTCATCCCTTCCCTCTTCCCTCACCCCTCTCAAGCCCCTGGCAATCACTGATCTTTTTGCTATCTCTATAGTTTTGCTTTTCCCAGAATGTCATATGGTTGGAATCATACAGTATGTAGTCTTTCAGACTGGCTTCTTTCACTTAGTAATACGCACTGAAGTTTCCTTCATATCTTTTCATGACTTGATAACATTTTTTTAATCCATTGTATGGATTCATTCACCTATTGAAAAACATCTTGGTTGCTTCCAATTTTTGGCAATCATCGATAAAGCTGCCATAAACCTTCATGAGCAGGTTTTTGTGTGGACATAAGCTTTCAACTCATTTGGGGAAGTACCTAGGAGCGCAATTGCTGGCTCATATGGTAAAACTATGTTTAGCTTTGGAAAAAAACTGGCAAAACTGTCTTCCAAAGTAGCAGTATCATTTTGCATTCCCACCAGCAATGAATGAGAGTTCTCTGTGGCTTCTCATCCTTGGCAACATTTGTTATCAGTGTTTGGGGATTGTAGCCATTTAGACAGTTGTGTAGTGATATCTCATTGTTTTAACTTGCAATTCCCTGATGATATGTACTCTTGACAATCTTTTCATATGTTTATCTGCATCTGTATAACTTTTTTGGAAAGGTGTCTGTTCAGACCTTTTGCCCACTTTTAAATTTTTTGTTGTTGTTGTTGAGTTTTGAGTCATTTGTATATTTTGGATACCAGTTCTTTATGTGTTTTGCAAATATTTTCTCCCAATCTGTGCTTTGTGTTTTTTTTTTTTTTTTTTTCTTTTTTTGCGGTACGCGGGCCTCTCACTGCTGTGGCCTCTCCCGTTGTGGAGCACAGGCTCCGGAGGCGCAGGCTCCGGACGCGCAGGCTCCGGACGCGCAGGCTCAGCGGCCATGGCTCACGGGCCCAGCCGCTCCGCGGCATGTGGGATCTTCCCGGACCGGGGCACGAACCTGTGTCCGCTACATCGGCAGGCGGACTCTCAACCACTGCGCCACCAGGGAAGCTCTAGTTTGGTTAATCTTTCTATCCCTTTTCCAGTGCTGATATCTTGTGTCATTGATCTCCTCCTTTTGTGCCTTGCTCTCAATACCAAACCATTTAGGGCATTCCATTAAAAAGCTCCTTTTTCTTTCTTGAGCTACCAGATGTGTCTTATAGAAATATCTACAAAATGTTCTTTATCAATTATCCCACCAACTCACTTGAGCTTTCAGAGACAACTGAAATGTCTCACAAATAAATACAAATATAAAAAATAAAATGCATGATCCATGAAAAACCTGAGCTCAGTCTGGTACTTAGTTTTCATTGTCATTAATACAAAAATTCTGGAGTTATCTTCAGAACATCCAGATATTTTCTTTTGGCAGTACTAGGCAGTCATGAAAGTTCTGATATTCTGTAAAGGAAAAAATACACGCTTTTCCCGAAAAAAAGAACGTCAGGGGCTCAAAGGTCCAAAGTATACACTATCCTAGTGTTTCTTCTATATATTGACCAAAATATATAATACCTCCTATTTAAGCTCAGGCTCTCCCTGCTTCTCAAATGTGGACTAAGATAAATTTTGTTTGGTTTAATTTCCAAACCATTGTGGACTGATCATTCTGTAACATACAATCTTGTTGCAAAGTAGTAATGTGTACTAATCTTGTTGCAAAGTAGTAATGAATTTAAGATTAGCACCAAAACCAGACCACACAGAATAACACTACTTTGTACATCTTAAATGGTTTGGGATGAAAATAAAGGTCTGAGTCCATACGTACAAGTCCTTTATTAACATGGAGTGTGCCCAGTAGAACAGAAGATGCAGGATGAGGCTAGAGCACTCAGTTGTGTTGTGAAAAGTTTGAAAAGGTAGTTTTTGTTTTCATTTTGTCTGTTTAAAATCTCTATAACAAAAGTTTTCTCCTAATTATATAATTATAATATTCATGCATATTAAAATTATCCTGAAATATTATTTTAAGGTTCAGTTCTTCCTAATAGTGATATACATAATCTTTCCATTTTCACTTATTTGTCCCTCTTGTTCACTTCATTTTGGGTCATTTCAAGACTTCAAACACTCAATAGATGCGTATAACATACCTTCTCAGTCAATCATATACCATAAGACTTGGGAAGAAAAATCCTTATGCTTAACATCTCTGTCAAATCCATTATGTTCAGAAATGCCTTTACCTTTTCTCCTGATCGTTAGTTTTGGTTTCTGCAAATTCTTTTTACTTGTAGCATTTGTTGCTTGACTTGTAGAAAAAAATGTTCATGTCATATTTATTCCCAGATATGATTTATTTGATAATAGTGCTTCTCATATCTGGCTTCTATCTGAATGTGACCTTGTTTTAATTTAGAATAGCATTTCTAGCTCTTTATACAATTCTTTTTGTATAAGAAAGGCTTCTCTCTCTGAGACATTTCCCAGAGGACTTACAGTTTGTATAAACTTTTCCTTATGTATATTTTGATTGAAGTTATTTTTCTTTGTGTATTTTAATCTCTTCTAGTGGACATAAAGCTGAAGTCTGTATGGAAGAAATCATGCCAGAACAAAATATGCAGATTTCTAACATCAAGTGGCATTTTGTGATTTGACTTCGTTTGAAAAATAAAGACAATGCTCTGCCATTTCCGCAAAATAAACAGTGCAACCGTTTAACATCCAAGCTACAGGGTCTAGACTTTTATTAAATACCATATCTTACTACCACTTTCTTTTCTGTGGTAATTTGAGATTTGCTTCTTTTCAACAAATAATAATATGCATAAGCCTTTGAAAATGATGTATTCATGTTTAAATTTTTACAATTGGATTTACAACTTATTTAGAGATTTAGAGTTATGATTTAATAATAGGGGGAAATAAATTTCCTCTGCTGTATATTTATAATGACTTGTGTTTAAACAAAATGTTTAAAATCTTTAAACAGTCCTAGGAGAGAGTTTTGTTTTGTTCTGTTTTGTTTTTTATTGAAGTATAGTTGATTAACAATATTAGTTTCAGGTGTGCAATGTAGTGATTCAATATTTTTAAAGATTATACTCCATTTAAAGTTACTATAACATATTGCCTATATTCTCTGTCCACATAGTGGAAACTATGTGTCTGTGTGTATATATTTATATATGTGTGTTGTAGAGGTGTGGTATTGCCAATATTAATTTGTAAAAGGACTCTATTTAATTGGCTTAAAGGAAATTAAGTGCTTATATAAATACTCAAATATAAAAGAAAGTAACCCAAATGAATTTTAGGATCACATGATCTAGAATTAATAGATTAAATGAAATAGATTTAATTTAAATGAATGAAAACAAGTTTCAGTTTGTTGGTTTAATTAATACAGACATTTCTTTAGGGTCATCAACATTAAGTATAATATTTTTATTGTACCTAGGTTTACTAGAAATCAAATAAGATCTTATCCCCATTACAAAATTTGTCAGCAAGAAAAATAACTTGATATGATGAAACTTTTAAGTAAATTAAATGTAAATAAGAGTTTTAAGCAAACTCTTTAGGAATAATTATGTTTTAAGTATATCTATCGAAAATAGGTCCTCCAGATTTTTTTTTTGTAACTTGAAACTGCTAAATTAAGTTCAATGATGGCAATTCATTGACTATCCAGATCATTTCCAAATAAGATACTGAAATATTAATTACCGAACATAGGTTTCCTTTTACAGAGAAACTAAAGATATTTAGGACTATTGATAAATATGTAATATCGTATACTAACGCACATATGTGGAACCTAGAAAAATGGTACAGATGAACCAGTTTGCAGGGCAGAAATAGACACAGATGTAGAGAACAAATGTATGGACACCAAGGGGGGAAAGTGGCGCGGGGGTGGTGGTGGTGGTGGTGGGATGAACTGGGAGATTGGGATTGACATGTATACACTGATGTGTATAAAATAGATAACTAAAAAGAACCTGATGCATAAACAAATAAATAAAATAAAATTCACAATAAATAAATAAATGTTTGGTGTCACACTGAGACATTTTCTTTAAGGAATCACCTATTTTTAGAAACTACAAATAGTATTCACAAGTTTGCCTATCTACAAAATGCTAATGTACAAGTTCATAAATTGCTTACTCCTTAGTTTTCACTAGAAACTAAGTTTTTTGAGGTTAAGAATTATAATAATTAAAATATGTAATTAAAACTAGTAAAAATTAATAAGGAAAACATCTTTGTATGGGAAAAAGAAGGTATAAAGAATGGAAATGCGTTTTGTTAAGGGAAAAGAAAGTAATTTTGTCCTAAAGCTGGTTATTCCTAAATGGGAAAGAAAATAAGGGACAAATTAATGTGGATATAGAAAGTTGTAGAAGATCGTGAGGGGAAAAAAAATGAATCTTTAGAAAGCCATTCTATGTGTGGTCAGGAGTGATAAAGATTAGAATCAATTTAATTGAGTAAATTAATTTTATTATGAAAGGTAAAGTGGTACAAAACCTGAATTTGGCTTTCTCTCTATTAAGAAGACAAAGTTTTCTTAAAATATTGATTTGCTTTGGATAACTGACTGCAAAGTTTCTTTACCTTTAACCAGTAATCTGTTACAACTTTTGACATTTGCTTTTGAAATCTTTTATTGTCACTGGTTAAGCAATTAAGTATTGTTCCACTGTGACATACAATCCTATGTGACCAAGTATTTTGAAACCTTTTTGATATTTTTGAAAAACTTCCCAAATATCAAATTCTAATCGAAGTTATTTTGACTTCTAGCTAACTCTAGGATGCTTCAGAGAGGATACCTGAAGCATCTGAGAAAGAGAAATATTAAACAAATTAGGCTTATTTGGTATGTTAAATTACATGGGAAGCATTATCAAATGAGTGCTGATAAACCTTCTTATTTTATATTGTATGGGTAAATGTTATTAATATAGATATACTGGAAATTATATGGAGCTCCTAAAAATCTGGTTATGTCTTAGTAAAATGTTAACAGCCATAATGTTAGTAATTATCTTGAATTGTTGTATGTCACAGCAGTAACCAAGTTTTTTTGTCAATTGCACTGTAATCAGATCTTCAATCATGTCTTTTTAAGTCCTTTGTCATTTACATATGGTCACTATTTCACTCGCATGCTCTTGCAAAAAATGCTTCATCTTCAAGAGGAGTCATAGAAAGGATTTTTTTGACAGGTGCAGGCTTCTGATAATTTTTAGACCATAGCACTGAACTGGGTAAGAAATTATAGAATTCTAAAGGAAAACTTTGTGGCTTCATAAAACTGTTAACAGAAGATTAAGATCAAGAACCCTGCACGCTTGCATCAATTTTCCAATGATACATCCATTTGGCTGTGAAATTTGTTAACTCATATGTTAATTCATTTAAGTAGATGCCCAGGTGATTCTTATGCCTATTAAAATTTGAGAAGCATTCAATGTAAATATTTCTGAATATATCAAACATTATTATTACTCTTGAATGGATAAATGAATCCAAAGCACCAGAAACTAATAGGAAACTCAACTAAAGGTGCATTCATGAGGCTCAATTCTAAAACACAGTGATGGATTTCACGTTCTGCCCTCTTAACTGAAGTAGTACTGAGTGGCACTTACAAAAAGGGGGCTGACATCAACTTGAAATCTTGGCTTTAATTTCTTGGAGGTCAGAGTCCCTTCTCACAAAAGGGGTAGCATAAACTATCCAGAGTCTTGTCACTCACTTATACAGGGCTAGCCAACTGGGCTAGCTTTGAGGCCATAGCCAAGCTTTTCCACCTCTCCTCTGCATGTCGCCCTCAGCAGGTGTTTCCTGGGATCAAGGCCCCGTCCTAGCAGAGCCTCTGGAAGTGTGGGTGGGGCGGCTACTCAGTGGGGCGGAGGCTAGCTTCAGGGGTGGGGTCCAGGCACGACCAGGCTGGAGGCTGGCATCAGGGGGGCGGAGCCGAGCCCCAGAGGAATGGTGGGGCGGGGGTGGAGCCGCGGGGCAGTGGTGGGGCGCTGCGGCAGAGGAGCGGGGCGGAGCCGAGCCACCCAGTCACCAAGCCGCCCGCTGAGGGCGGAGCGAGCACCGCATAACTGGGACTCGGGTCTGATCGCGCAGTTCGCACGGCCTGGTCTGGGGCGGACCCAGGAGGAGAATTCCCCAGCCGCGATCCCCATGGGGCTGTGTTTTCCCTGTCCCACGGAGGCCGCGCCTCCTTCGCCGGACCTGGTAAGTAAGACCACCTCCCAGCGTCCCCGCGTCCGCCCGCCGGCGCCGCGAGCACCTGTTCCCGGAGGGGCGCGCCGGAGGCCCTGAGCTGCGGCCCCAGGACTGGCCGTTGGAAGCGGCGGCATGGGCCGTGGAGCCCGTCGACGGGGACCTTGGTGGCGGAGATGGTGGCCGTGCTCCGAGGGACCTTGAGGTCCTGCCTGCCGGACCTGGGCTGCTGCCGCCGCGTCGGTGTCTTTCTAAAGGCGGCTCCAGCGTCTCTTTACCTTCAGCCGGGTGGCAGAATTGGCAGTTCGTAGGACGCAGGCGCACGTGGACGGTGCGATGTGGCGGCCATTCCTGGCGATGCGGTAGATGGAGTTAGGGTGCGAAAAGAAATCCTTCTTTCTCCGGGAACTGAAGTGTTTAATCTTGTAGGAGATGTGCATCTTCCTGTTTGTACCAGCTGTTTAAAGAAGGTGATCAATAAAGTCTCGTATATTTCTGCGCTTTATTGGACATTGTATTAATGATTTACCTTTAGTCTTTATCACTTTTAAGGGTTTTTTTTGAAGTATTTTATGTAGTACCGAGTGTACAGTTTGTAAAGTTGCCACGTTTAGCAAATAAAAATATAGGGCGCCCAGTTAACTTTGAAGTTTCAGATAAATAATATATTTAAAAGATACGTAGGTTTGTTCCATGCAATATTTGGGACATACTTGTACTAGAAAGTATTCGTTATTTATCTGGATAATTTCAGATTTAACTAGGTGGTTTGTGGTATAATACATTTATACTTTTTGTAGCTTTCTAATTTTTAACAGCATTTTTACCTTAATAATCCTTACAGGAAGTTGATAACGGAACACCTAAATTCCTCTCTTGTATCTGGCTAAAAATTCGTTGAAGGAAATGAGTTGTTTAGGGAAGTACATTAACTCTTCAGCTATTTGATCATAAATACTAAAAATGACCTGGAAGTTGATATGAGAAAGTTCACCTTGTCTTTCTTGCTACTGTTGCTTTTAAATGTTCTTAATTTTGTTTATCTAGCTATTGATAAAATACCAATCTGCCAGCATTTGTTAAGCCCTTCCTCCCCTCCCCCGCCCCAGATAACCACATTGCTTACTGCTTGAATGTCACTTTATCTTTGAGGCTTTTCTTCACCACCCTACATAAAGTAGATCCTCCACGCTACCATCCACCCATCCTTCCATTTCTTATTGACCATACTTTTCTTTATATTTCCCTAAAGCACTTACTTCAGTCTGACAGATGTATATTTATTTGATTATATGTGACTGTCCTCATTGGAATGTAAATTCCATGTGGGTGGAAACATTTATCTGTATTATTTCACTGCTGTATCTTCAGCATCTAGAAAAGTTCCTGAGGCATGATAGTTGCTCAATAAGTATTTATCCAATGGATGAAATGAATGAATGAATGTATTGTGGTATGGAAAATGGGGGAATTATTAACACAGCTCCCAAGAGAATGCTACTTACTGTCATATATTTACATAATTTATAACTTATTATTATGAATAATATAGATATAGAAAAATAATATTCACGTTTTCCCAACATGGAACAGTACATCTCATAAATTTCCTCTAGTCCTTCCTGTCCTACTCAATAAGATTCACTCACTTCATTCATGAACTTCTTCTGAAAATACCAGCCTGCTTCAAACTCCTTTTTTTTTTTTTTTTTTTTTCCAGTACGCGGGCCTCTCACTGTTGTGGCCTCTCCCGTTGCGGAGCGCAGGCTCAGCGGCCATGGCTCACGGGCCCAGCCACTCCGCGGCATGTGGGATCTTCCCAGACCGGGGCATGAACCCGTGTCCCCTGCGTTGGCAGGCGGACTCTCAACCACTGTGCCACCAGGGAAGCCCCAAACTCCTTTTTAATTGGCAGTACCAAACCGTGTATTTCCCTGCTTGTATTATTAAATGTCATTTGTTTTATTATTGCCCTGACTAGCTTGTAAGCTCTTTTTTTTTGAAAAAGCAAATAGATTATTTTATAGGCCACTCTGTGTGTGTATGTGTATGTGTGTATGAGATATATAATGTATATATAGATATAGATGTAGGTGTATGTCTCATCATGTGCTTATTTGGAGGGTTTTAAATTTGTTTTTAATTTTTATAAATTTATTTATTTTATTTATTTTTGGCTGTGTTGGGTCTTCGTTGCTGTGCGCGGGCTTTCTCTAGTTGCAGCGAGCAGGGGCTACTCTTCGTTGAGGTATGCGGGCTTCTCATTGCGGTGGCTTCTCGTTGCAGAGCACTGGCTCTAGGCATGTGGGCTTCAGTAGTTGTGGCATGCAGGTTCAGTAGTTGTGGCACGCGGGCTCTAGAGCACAGGCTCAGTAGTTGTGGCGCACGGGCTTTGTTGCTCCGTGGCGTGTGTGATCTTCCTGGACCAGGGCTTGAACCCATGTCCCCTGCATTGGCAGGTGGATTCTTAACCATGTGCCACCAGGGAAGTCCTTGAAGGTTTATTGATTGGGAGAATGAAATTCAGAAAGTTGAGTATTTTATAAATGTTATAAATAATGGCATTCTTAATAGGACATTTGGGGCCAGTACTATTTTTGTAAACTGCTATATTACCTATAAGATAAAAGTATAAAATATCAAGGATAATGTTTGGTTTTGTTTTAAACCATATTTCTTACACATTTTTCCTAGGAAGAAAAAAGAGCAAAGCTTGCAGAGGCTGCAGAAAGAAGACAGAAGGAGGTGAGAGTAAAAATAAAATTCTACCTTAGATAATCTACCTTAGATAATTAATCTACCTTAGATAATTATCTACCTTAGATAATTAAATTAGATAATTAAAAATAAAATTCTACCTTAGAAGAAAAAAGAGCAAAGCTTGCAGAGGCTGCAGAAAGAAGACAGAAGGAGGTGAGAGTAAAAATAAAATTCTACCTTAGATAATTAAATTTGCGTTTTGTTCTCTATAGATATCTATTACTAGTAGTATTCTCTAATGAAAATGGTATCTGATATCTTAGAAATTTAAATTAAAGGAAAACATTTTCAAAATGATTTCTGTTTCTATAAATTGGTTTAATGCATTTATGTCATTTAATGTATGAAAATTTCTATACACGTCTTCTGTTATGGGAGATGCCAAGGAAGAAACTTAATAACGTTCTTCCTTGAGATGAAATGACTGTGCCTTATAAAACACTGACAGATGTGAAGTAACTTTAGGGGGGAAATGTGTATGGTTGCAAAATACCCAATGAAGAAATCATATGTTGTATGTAAAGCTGTTGTAGAAATAATCTAATTCTTTGTTGCCAAAAATAGACCAACCCCATCCCCTACCCCCCAACTCCAAAGAAAAACCTAAAAGGCAGAAAACAAACAACACCTTTTGGTAACAGGAAATTAATTTTTGTTCTTTTTCTACACTCCTTAATAATTTTCCTGAAGGCTGCATCTCGGGGCATTCTGAACGTTCAGTCTGTGGAAGAAAAGAGAAAGAAAAAGGAAAAAATAGAAAAAGAAATGGCTGCATCTGGACCCCCACCAGAAGGTGGCCTTAGGGTAAGTATTAAAATTTACTTAAGGTTTTATTTACCTGGAATTTTTCAAAACTCCAGTAGCAATCCGTTCAATAATTTCCTCAGGAACTGGATTGTCAGAAAATTGTGAATTAATTTAAAAGCATGAACAATATAGATTGGAAGAAGTGTCAGCTTATTTGGACATTCCAACATTCATTGGAATAGATTTGCTTTCTTTTTCCCAAAATGAAAATAGACTTTTCCTGTTTATCTCAACCCTATATCATAATACTTCATACTTATATGATTAATGGCAATCTTAAATGTGTAGAAAACTTAAGCAAAATGGAAGGACACAAAGAAGAAAGTAAAAATCACCCCAATTCAGTGTCATTTTGACAGACATCATTTCTAATCTCATTTTATACTTCAATCTTAGAAAATTGGATTATACTGTAAACTACTTCAAACTCTTTGAGTTTTTTTCACTAAATGATTTGAGATTTTGAGCTTCCCATTGTCACTCATTATCATAGTTACGTTAATGTTAATTTGGACAATAGGGTGTACACAGGTGAGTCTGACACATGCCCATCCCAATAGCAGCAGTTGTAGCTCTTGACACTAGAAATATAATGATGGACAAGTTAAACAACGTCCCTGAACTTGGGGATCTTTACAGTCTATCAGGATTATAAAGGTTTTCTTTTACATGTTAAAGCTCAGGAGGCGAATGGTTCAGATATTAAGATTTTCTTCTTCCATTTTTAAAGGAAATACATTTCTCAAGGGTATTTGTGAAAAGGACAATGTCCTGAGTTTCATTTATATTTAATTTGTCAGTGATTTATGAGCACTTGTTTAGCTGATTCTCTGTCTTCTCCATTTGGTTTGGTTTTTGCTCTCAAAACTATCTGTATAAATACATATATGTACGTACCACCCCAAGTTGTGGGGCAGGCAGTTCAGGAGCATCCTGAGCAGACATGATTCTGACTCAGGAATTTCACATAGCAATAAGATTTATCTGTGTGCATTTTATCGTTATATGTTACTTCATCTAATCTCATTTAATAAATGAAATTAAAAGAAAATAATTTTTTATAGTTAACTTTTAACAATATATAAAATAATTGGTTTTGATATTAAGGTAAATAACTGACCATTGTGTTTGTTTGTTTGTTTATTTATTTATTTTTTAATATACCCCCATAATAGAATAGAATAAATGTAAAGTAAAACAGTTGGAAGATACAAGGTCAGATATTTATCAGAAGTATAGATGCTTACTTTCAATATTCTGTTGAGATGAAGATCTGTGTCACCAGGTTTACTTCATATAGAGTTCTCAAAGACAAAGAATTTGTGAAAATTAAATTATGGAACTGAAAATGATGCTGAGATCAACTATTTCATAGTAGAAGAAAAAGAAGTTCTGAATGACTTGAAGTCACATATAATGTTACAAAAGGGATACTTGATGTATAGTCAGAAGGTACTTATTTAACATGTTGTAACCTAACAAATTTAACCTCAGCTTTTGAACTCTTAAGGGAGAAAGGGGCTTTCTTAATTAAACCCAAAGCTTCTGTGCCCTGAAGCCTATAGATTAAAAATAAATTAGGCCCTATATTTCTTCTGGTCCCTTCAGAAGTGCTCAAAATGAAAAACATCTCAGTGTTAAATTTAGTACCTTTTTTCTTTGACCACCTGCATTGCTCATTGAGAGCATAAAGTGAAGTTCAAAATAAATTTTTGGAGTAACTTTAAAGAGTAACTTTAATGCTCAAACCCTTTGGCCTAGGCTCTTTTAGGGGCTGCTGTCAGGCCTGTTCTACAGGCTGGCCTTGAGTGTTCTGTGGTATAGCTAGATTCTTCCTAACCCGACTTCATAGTATGAGGAAAACATGTCCTTCCCTGTGTTCATGCCCTCCACATATTCATCTCCTGACTAGCTGCCTCTTCCTGGGACACCTGGCATTGGCCATGCTCACTGTGTTCTGGAAAGGCAGAACTTATTTTACGAAGTCAGTGTGATGATAGCATCAGGACACAAACTAGCATCCGTTCAGGATATACTAGTAGAGGAGTGGTGGCAGATGTCTAGAGCAGTGGCTCATGAGGAGCTTTCAAAAAAGACTGAACCTTGGGTCTGACCTTATATCATCAGAATCTCTGAGAGTGGGACTTAGCCATCAGGATTTTTAAGCTCCCCAAGGAGTCTGATGTCAAACCAGATTGAGAATCACTGCTCTAGTGTTTGTAACACTAGTCCTAAGAGATATTTTGTGGAAAATAGAATCCCATGGTAAAAATGTTTAAAAATCCTGAATATTGTGTTATATATTGAATTCCTTTCTTAGAGATTAAAAAAGGCACACCATTTAAGTCTGTAAGAAGTTCTAAAATAAAGAAAAGCAAGTTTACTTGGATTAATCCTTAATTTTCAAACTTTAAGTAAAGATTTTTTAAAAATATGTTAAAAAAAATTCCTTGAATGTACTTGGAAAACACTACTTTAGAGACTGGTAAATATCTCTGGTAATATCCCAATGGCTTTTTCAGAACTTACTATTGCAGATTTAATAAACTTGATTAAACAGAACACCAAATGGAATAGTTTCTCAAGTTAAGCAAGGAAAAGACTTTGCCAGACCATTATTTAATAATTTCTACCGTTTCTTCGCTCCCCTGCCTCAAACAAGAATTTCTTTATTTTTATTTTGTAGTTTCATTGTTGTTCTTGTTTTGTGATGTTTTGTTTTTCTTTTACTGATTATCAGGTATTTGGGAATCTAGCTACCACTCATTAATCTGCCCAGATAGTTTGTTTTATTTCTTTATATTTTTATACCATCATGTATCTTATTTCATACTATAATGTAAAATTTTACTAATCACTGCTACTCACAAAGATCATTTTACATTTGTATAGCCTATATTTCTCTCTTATCTGTTTGTTCACTAGAGTATAGTAACATAACTTTAAACAAAATTTACTTTTCTCTATATTTTTATCTTTTCTAGTGGACAGTTTCATAAAGCATAACATGAGTGGAAGAGTCTACTGCCAATAATTAATATCTGCAGTCAAGCGGACATCCTCAATTTAATTTCTTCTCTTTGAATAAATGAAGATTCAGACTTTGTAATTTTAGTGCTCTTAAATGCAGTGCTTTTTCAAAATTGAATATTGAAAATGCTTTTGATTGTTAGACTTAGAAAATGGCCAGACCTTTCATTAAATATTTATTTTCCCTACATTTGCTCTTCTGCAGACAGTGGGTGATTTGCCGTTTTTTAGTAGTTAAAACATGGGCCTAAATAGTGAATATATATTTATATATTGTATGGAAAAATTCTGCATACATCTCAGATATTAAAGTTTGCACTTGTATTTTCCCTCCTTTATAAAATGACCTAGCTATTTATAGTTTACCGATTAACCTTATATCTCTTTATTTCATTATATGTGAAGACTTTTGCTTAAACTTATGGACTTAGTGCCTTTAAACTGATCAGGGAAAATCTTGAAAAATCATTTGAAGGGCTTATATGAAGGAACACTGTAAATTTTTATAACTTACTAAGAAATTAATATTTGTAGAAAACATTGAATTTCCCCTAATTTATTTTCTACTTCTGTAGCTTATAAAATTAACATACTGTGTTTTACATTATAATATTTTTTGGATTTTTTTTGCTTGCTGAGTTTAAAATTATATATTAGTGGTACCATCAGAGGGCAGTGATGTACTATTATACAGTATCAGATTCAGCTCTATAAAGATCTTTGCAGTAATTGAATGAGTTAAACTAAGAATCTGGATGGGTTAAATATAACAACGTATAGTGGGAATGTGTTTGTCCAAATTTCATAGGTGTTTTTATTCTTTTGTATTTATTAAAGAATGATCATAAGATTTATATAGATGTCAAATTACCAAGGCAAGTATGAATATATGAAAGAGGAATATGTAAGTACTGTATTTAAAAAGGTCTACTTTAAACATAAAAATATTGTGAGGTAATTCTATATGGTACATTTCCATAAACTGTGTAGATTTTTGTTCATTTGTAACATGTATTATAATATATTTGGTTTTTTGAGTTTTTTAATATATAATAAGCTAAAATAGAAGAATTGCTGTGTCTTTTAATTTGGTTGCTCTTTTGGATGACAAGGCCACAGTCTGAGCCCTAAATTAGAATTTTCAAATATCAAGTACAATAGGGGCTGCAAATTAAATAGACCAGCTCATTTGATTTACAGAAAGGAAACTGAACCACTATCTCGCTCTTCCTTCCCACAAATCTTGTGTTATGTTGCAGTATGTTATATATGTTAATTTTAAAGAGTTTGAAGTAGAATATAGATCTCTTGACTCCTCACTGGAAACATCACTTCCTTCTATTACAGAATGAAATATCTGTGACTATCCAGGTAAGATATGTAGTTATAGACAGGTTCAATTTTAAGTTTTAGAGAATTAGTGGTATGTTTGTTCATAAAGGGTAGTGAAGCCATTGAATTATATTTTAGAAATATAATTTTTGACTTTTTCAACATGATTAATTTTTCCAAGGCAGAAAAGAAAAGGAACATTAATAGATGAATGGATATAGAACCAGAGCATACTATCCTAGAACTGTGCACGTCCTTGCTTCTGTTTTAGTATGGAAAGAACAATTTTATCTGTATTACAGCTTAGAGAATTACAGCTTGGGTTAGTGTAAACAAAAGGTTTGCATCTAGGGGATAATGCTCTATTTCTAATAGCAGTTTATATCCAAATACCATGCTTATTTCCTGTTGAACCAAGAATGCTGTGCTGATGAATTGCTTTCTAGGAACAGTGGGATACGCCATTCCCGCCAATCATGGCCTGCCTCCATGGGTGTGATCGTGTTTCCTCAAAACCACATGGGTTGCATGGGCTAAGGGGTGATACTCAATGTTAGGAATAGTGTTAGGAAGGGGAAGGAAAAAGGAGAGACTGGATGCGTGATAGGAAACCAATAAGTGACTACTTAAAAAAAAAAATGTATACACACATACACATATTCCAGGAATCTTCCTCAAAGTTATGAATCAGTTCCTGATGAAAACTTAGCCTAGAGCCAGTTTCCCATAATTCATAATTTAAATAGGAAAGCATTATAATGATTGATACGTCACCCAAACTCCCCAACCAAATTACTAAAATAAAACCAAACAGTAAAATGCTTATATGTAACTATCATGTTGAGATATAAAATGCTGAAATCACTACATCTTCATTCTAATCATTAAACTATTACTATGGTAACAAAGAGTTGTATATTACCACACAGCCCCTTTGCTAACGTGCTGCATGTTTTTTAAAACATCTGTATGTGATACTTTTGTTCCACTGATTGGAATGTAATTAATAGTTTTGTTATAAATGCTGTACTGCCTTACAGGGTACAAATATACATTTTCCTACATAAGAAATTGGCTTTGGCCATCTGTTTAACAAAAATTTATCTTTACTACATCTTAAATAATTTATAGGTAAGCATGTTTCTTTTCCAAAAAGAAATGCTATTGGGCTTCCTTGGTGGTGCAGTGGTTGAGAGTCCGCCTGCCGATGCAGGGGACATGGGTTCGTGCCCTGGTCTGGGAGGATCCCACATGCCGCGGAGCGGCTGGGCCCGTGAGCCATGGCCACTGAGCCTGCACGTCTGGCGCCTGTGCTCCTCAGCGGGAGAGGCCACAGCAGTGAGAGGCCCGCGTACCGCAAAAAAAAAAAAAAAATGCTATTATTAGTCTGGATTTTTCTTAGAGAAATACTATAGTAAAGGTTCTAACTATCATCCTTGGTACCTCAGAAGAATTGGCATAAGATATGAATTTTCTTTTTCTGCTCCAACATTTCAACTTGTTTATTTTCACTGATAAGAATTATGCTCTGCCCTTAGAAGAAAAGGTAACCCTTGTCAGTTTTAGATTTGAATAATATCTGCATAAACAGATCAGTAAGAGGTAGGTAGATATGTGTACCTATCTGGGTTGATATTTAAGGTATTTAAGGTATTCCTTTAACATCTCCAAGCAAGCATGTCAAATGCCCATGATTACTGTATGTACTTTAAGTTGATTGAGATGTGGTAGTTTTCTCTTTCTCAAAAGCCACTGAAACTGTCCATTTGCATATATAGCAGACTTTGAAACTAAGGTGATTAGCAAGGTTGCAGAATACCAAATCATTATATGGAAAAAATCATTTCTGTCTTCATATGCAAGTAATGAACAATCTGAAAATTAAAACAATATCAATCATACAGTATCATCACATAGGATAAAATACTTAGGAAAAAAGAAAAAGGTAAAAGATCTGAAGTAAAAACCACAAAACTGCTGAGAAAAATTTTTTTTTAAATATATGAATGGTGAGACATTCATGTTCATGGATTGGTGGACACAGTGTTGTCAAGATGGCATTCTCAAATTGATCAATAAATTAAATGAAACATCCTAGCAAACTCTGGCAGAGAAATTGACAAAACAATCTAAAATTTATATGGGAAATGCAAGATGTAGGATAGCCAAAACAAGTTTGAAAAAAGAACCTAGTGATTTTCACTAAGTCAATGAGTAAGAGCCATCTACACTTAGTCCTTTCCTTCTGAATATAGTCTCACTTTTCCATATTCTTTTTCAGTGCCATTCAGCTAGCAGCTAGACCCCAATGTCAATTGTGACCATGTCCTTAGCTCCATTTAAAAAGGCCATCATAGGGCTTCCCTGGTGGCGCAGTGGTTAAGAATCCGCCTGCCAATGCAGGGGACACGGGTTCAAGCCCTGGTCCAGGAAGATCCCACATGACGCGGAGCAAGTAGGCCCATGCACCACAACGGGAGAGGCCACCACAGTGAGAAGCCCGTGCACCGCAACGGGGAGTGGCCCCTGCTCGCTGCAACTGGAGAAAGCCCATGCGCAGCAACTAAGACCCAACACAGCCAAAGGTAATAAATAAATAAATAAATTTTAAAAAGACCATCATAAGATGTGTAGGCAGAAAGAATAACGCCACCCTCCCCAAAAGGTGGTCCCATCCTAATCCCTGGAATCTGGGAATATGTTATATAACACAGCAAAAGGTATTTTGCAAATGTGATTCAGTTAATGACATTAAAATGGGGAGATTATACTGGATTATCCAGGTGGACCCAATCTAACCATATGGATCTTAAAAGCAAAAAACCTTTCCAACCTGTGGTCAAAGAAATGTAAACAAAGAAGTAGCATCACTGCAGTACTCTATTGCTGGCTTTGAAGATAGAGGAAGGGAGGACATGTACCAAGGAGATCAGACAGCCTCTAGAAGGTGGAAAAGGCAAAGGAACGGATTCTCTCCTAGACTCCTCAGAAGGGAACATAGCCCTGCTGACATATTGATTTTACCCCATTGAGATCATCTCAAACTTCTGACCTACAAAACTATAACATAATAAATTTGTGTTGTTTAAGCTACTAAGTTTCTGGTAAGTTGTTACATCAGGAATAGAAAACTAAAATAGTAACTAAATTAATTAAATTAACTTTAATTATTAAAGACATAAATGTTTAGGAGAAAAATTTAAGCACAGTAAAAGTTTTGATGGAAATACTGCTGATTACTATACAGAGAAATTCAGTGTTAATATTAGTTGAGGAACATAAAAGCCAAGTCACTCGGGACTTTCCTGGGGGTACAGTGGTAAAGAATCCACACTGCAATGCAGGATGGGGTTCGATCCCTGGTCAGGGAACTAAGATCCCACATGGCAACTGTGTGCCACAACTACTAAGCTCAACTACAGAGCCCACGCACCCTGGAGCCTGTGCACCACAACTAGAGGAAATCCACAGGCCACCACTAGAGACAAGCCCACGCACCACAATGAAGATCCCATGTGCCTCAACAAAGATCCCATGAGCTGCAACTAAGACCCAAAGCAGCCAAAAACAAATTAAATAAATAAATCTTTTAAAAAAATCAAATCACTTGTATTTTAAAAGATATAACAATAGGGCTTCCCCGGTGGCACAGTGGTTAAGAATCCGCCTGCCAATGCAGGGGACATGGGTTTGAGCCGTGGTCCAGGAAGATCCCACGTGCCGAGGAACAACTAAGCCCGTGCGCCACAACTACTGTGCGTGCGCTCTAGAGCCCGCGAGCCACAACTACTGAGCCGACGTGCCACAACTACTGAAGCCTGCGTGCCTAGAGCCCGTGCTCCACAAGAAGAGAAGCCACTGCAATGATAAGCCCATGCACCACAAGAAGAGTAGTCCCTGCTCGCCACAACTAGAGAAAGCCTGCGCACAGCAACAAAGACCCAATGCAGCCAAAAATAAAATTAATTAATAAATAAAAAGATATAACAATAATCACTATTCCAAGATGATTTTATTTTCTACAAAACTTTAGTTTTTTTCCATAATGATTATCATGACTTCCAGCACCACCAAATTATACCAGGCCTGTTGTTTTTAAAAGGTTATGTCTGAGATTGGTTCAAGATTATGGAGTAGAAGGACATGCACTCACTCCCTTGTGAGAGCACCGGAATTACAACTAACTGCTGAACAATCATTGACAGGAAGACACTGGAACTCACCAAAAAAGATATCCCACATCCAAAGACAAAGGAGAAGCCGCAATGAGATGGTAGGAGGGGCGCAATCACAATAAAATCAAATCCCATAACCGCTGGGTGGGTGACTCACAAACTGGAGAACAATTATATCACAGAAGCCCACCCACTGGAGTGAAAGTTCTGAGCACAACATCAGGCTTCCCAACCTGGGGGTCTGGCAATGGTAGGACGAATTCCCATAGAATCAGACTTTGAAGGCTAGCAGGATTTGATTGCAGGATTTTGGCAGGACTGGGGGAAACAGAGACTACACTCTTGGAGGGCACACACAAAGTAGTGTGCACATCAGGACCCGGGGAAAGGAACAGTGACCCCATAGGAGACTGAAACAGACCTACCTGCTAGTGTTGGAGGGTCTCCTGCAGAGGTGGGGGCAGTTTGGGCTCACTGTGGGGACAAGGACACTGGCAGCAGAAGTTCTGGGATGTACTCCTTGGCATGAGCCCTCCCAGAGTCCGACATTAGCCCCACCAAAGAGCCCGTAGCCTTCAGTGCTGGGTTGCCTCAGGCCAAACACCAAACAGGGAGGGAACTCAGCCCCACCCATCAGGAGACAAAAAGATTAAAGTTTTACTGAGCTCTGCCCACCAGAGCAATACCCAGCTCTACCCACCACCAGTCCCTCCCATCAGGAAACTTGCACAAGCCTCTTAGATAGCCTTATCCACCAGAGGGCAGACAGCAGAAGCAAGAAGAATTACAATCCTGCAGCCTGTGGAATAAAAAACACATTCACAGAAAGATAGATAAAATGAAAAGGCAGAGGACTATGTATCAGATGAAGGAACAAAATAAAACCCCAGAAAAACAACTCCATGAAGTGGAGATAGGAAACCTTCCAGAGAAAGAATTCAGAATAATGATAGTGAAGATGATCCAAGACCTCGGAAAATGAATGGAGGCAAAGATGGAGAAGATGCAAGAAATGTTTAACAAAGACCTAGAAGAATTAAAGAATAAACACCTAGAAGAATTAAAGAACAAATAAACAGAGATAAACAATACAATAACTGAAATGAAAAATACACAAGAAGGAATCAATAGCAGAATAACTGAGGCAGAAGAACGGATAAGTGACCAGGAAGAGAGAAGGGTGGAATTCACTGCCACAGAACAGAATAAAGAAAAAAGAATGAAAATAAATGAAGACACCCTAAGAGACCTCTGGTACAATGTTAAAAGCACTAACATTCGCATTATAGGGGTCCCAGAAGGAGAAGAGAGGGAGAAAGGATATGAGAAAATATTTGAAGGGATAATAGTCAAAAATTTCCCTAACATGGGAAAGGAAATAGCCACCCAAATGCAGGAAGCACAGAGAGTCCCATACAGGATAAACCCAAGGAGAAATATGCCAAGACACATAGTAATCAAGTTGACAAAAATTAAAGACAAAGAAAAATTATCAAAAACAACAGGGATAAATGACAAATAACATACAAGGGAACTCCCATAAGGTTAACAACTGATTTCTCAGCAGAAACTCTACAAGCCAGAAGGGAGTGGCACAGTATATTTAAAATGATGAAAGGGCAGAACCTACAACAAAGATTGCTCTACAGGCAAGGATCTCATTCAAATTTGACAGAGAAATCAAAAGCTTTACAGACAAACAAAAGCTAAGAGAATTCAGCACCACAAAACCAGCTCTACAACAAATGCTAAAGGAACTTCTATAAGTGGGAAACACAAGAGAAGAAAAGGACCTACAAAAACAAACCCAAAACAATTAAGAAAATGGTCATAGAAACATACATATCGATAATTACCTTAAATATGAATGGATTAAATGCTCCAACCAAAAGACACAGGCTTGCTGAATGGATACAAAAATAAGACCCATATATATGCTGTCTACAACAGACCCACTTCAGACCTAGGGACACATACAGACTGAAAGTGAGGGGATGGAAAAAGATATTCCATGCAAATGGAAATCAAAAGAAAGCTGGAGTAGCAATACTCATATCAGATAAAATACACTTTAAAATAAAAGAATGGGGTGATCCCACATGCTGTGGAGTGGCTGGGCCCGTGAGCCATGGCCACTGAGTCTGCACGTCCGGAGCCTGTGCACCGCAACAGGAGAGGCCACGAGAGTGAGAAGCCCGTGCAAGGCAAAAAAAAAAAAAAAAAAAAAAAAAAAAAAAGTTACAAGAGACAAGGAAGGACACTACATAATGATCAAGGGATCAATCCAAGAAGAAAATATAACAATTCTAAGTATATATGCACCCAACATAGGAGCACCACAACACATAAGGCAAAGGCTAACAGCTATAAAAGAGGAAATTGACAATAACTCAATAATAGTGGGGGACATTAACATGTCACTTACACCAAACGACAGATCATCCAAACAGAAAATTAATAAGGAAACACAAGGTTTAAATGACACAATAGACCAGATAGATTTAATTGATATTTACAGGACATTCCAACTGAAAACAGCAGATTACACTTTCTTCTCAAGTGCACATGGAACGTTCTCCAGGATAGATCACATCTTGGGTCACAAATCAAGCCTTGGTAAATTTAAGAAAATTGAAATCATATCAAGCATCTTTTCTGACCAGAACGCTATGAGATTAGAAATAAACTACAGGGGAAAAAAACATAAAAAACAGACACATGGAGGCTAAATAATATATTAGTAAATAACCAAGATATCACTGAAGAAATCAAAGAGGAAATCAAAAAATACCTAGAGACAAATGACACAAAAACACAATGATCCAAAACCTATGGGATGCAGCAAAAGCAGTTCTAAGAGGGAAGTTTATAGCAATACAACTCTACCTCAAGAAACAAGAAAAATCTCAAATAAATAATCTAACCTCCCACCTAAAGGAATGAGAGAAAGAAGAACAAACAAAACCCAAAGTTAGTAGAAGGAAAGAAATCATAAAGATTAGATCAGAAATAAATGAAATAGAAACAAAGAAAACAATAGCAAAGGTCAATAAAACTAAAAGCTGGTTCTTTGGGAAGATATACAAAATTGATAAACCTTTAGCCAGACTCATCAAGAAAAATAGGGAGAGGATTCAAATCAATAAAATTAGAAACAAAAAAGAAGTTACAACAGACTCCGCAGAAATACAAAGCATCCTAAGAGACTACTACAAGCAACTCTATGCCAATAAAATGGACAACCTGGAAGAAATGGACAAATTTTTAGAAAGGTATAACCTTCCAACACTGAACCAGGAAGAAATAGAAAATATGAACTGACCAATTACAGGTAATGAAACTGAAACTGTGACCTAAAAATCTTCCAACAAAGTCCAGGACCAGATGGCTTCACAGGTGAATTCTATCGAACATTTAGAAAAGAGCTAACACACAACCTTCTCAAATGCTTCTAAAAAACTGCAGAGGAAAGAACACTCCCATACCATTCTATGAGGCCACCATCACCCTGATACCAAAACCAGACAAAGATACTACAAAAAAGAAAAAAAATTACAGACCAATATCACTGATGAACAAAGATGCAAAAATCCTCAACAAAATACTAGCAAACAGAATCTAACAACACATTAAAAGGATCATACACCATGATCAAGTGGGATTTATTCCAGGGATGCAAGGATTCTTCAATATATGCAAATCAATCAGTGTGATACACCATATTAACAAATTGAAGAATAAAAACCATATGATCATCTCGATAGATGCAGAAAATGCTTTTGACAAAATTCAACACCCATTTATGATAAAAACTCTCCAGAAAGTGGGCATAGAGAGAACCTATCTCAACATACTAAAAGCCATATATGACAAACCCACAGCAAACATCATTCTCAATGGTGAAAAAATGAAAGCATTTCCTTTAAGATAAGGAACAACACAGGATGTCCACTCTCGCCACTATTTTTCAACATAGTTTTGGAAGTCCTAGTCATGGCAATCAAAGAAGAAAAAGAAATAAAAGGAATACAAATTGGAAAAGAAGAAGTAAAACTGTCACTGTTTGCAGGTGACATGATACTATACATATATAATCCTAAAGATGACACCAGGAAACTACTAGAGCTAATCAATGAATTTGGTAAAGTAGCAGGATACAAAATTAATGCACAGAAATTTCTTGCATTCCTATACACTAACATCAAACAATCAGAAAGAGAAATTAAGGAAACAATCCCATTCACCATTGCAACAAAAAGAATACAATACCTAGGAATAAACCTACCTAAGGAGGTAAAAGACCTGTACTCAGAAAACTATAAGATATTGATGAAAGAAATCAAAGATGATACAAACAGATGGAGAGATATACCATGTTCTTGGATTGGAAGAATCAATATTGTGAAAATGACTATACTACCCAAAGCAATCTACAGATTCAATGTAATCCCTATCACACTACCAATGGTATTTTTCACAGAACTAGAACAAAGAATCTTAAAATTTCTATGGAGACACAAAAGACTCTGAATAGCCAAAGCAACCTTGAGGGTAAAAAACAGAGCTGGAAGAATCAGACTCCCTGACTTTAGACTATACTACAAAGATAAGTCATCATGACAATATGGTACCAGCATAAAAACAGAACTATAGATCAATGGAACAGGATAGAAAGCCCAGAGATAAACCTATGCACCTTTGGTCAACTAATCTATGACAAAGGAGGCAAGGACATACAATGGAGAAAGACAGTCTCTTCAATAAGTGGTGATGGAAAACTGGACAGCTACATGTAAAAGAATGAAATTTGAACACTCCTTAGCACCGTACACAAAAATAAACTCAAATGGATTAAACACCTAAATGTAAGACTGGATACTATTAAACTCTTAGAGGAAAACACAGGAAGAACACTCCTTGACATAAATCACAGCAAGATCCTTTTTGACCCACCTCCTAGGGTAATGGAAATAAAAACAAAAATAAACAAATGGGACCTAATGAAACTTCAAAGCTTTTGCACAGCAAAGGAAACTATAAACAAGACGAAAAGACAACCAACAGAATGGGAGAAATTATTTGCAAACGAATCAACGGACAAAGGATTAATCTCCTAAATGTATAAACAGCTGATGCAGCTCAATATTAAAAAAACAAACAACCTAATCAAAAAATGGGCAGAAGACCTAAACAGACATTTCTCCAAAGAAGACATACAGATGACCAAGAGACACATGAAAATCAGCTCAACATCACTAATTATTATAGAAATGCAAATCAAAACTACAATGAGCTATCAACTGACACCAGTTAGAATGGGCATCATCAGAAAATCTACAAACAACAAATGCTGGAGAGGGTGTGGAGAAAAGGGAACCCTCTTGCACTGTTGGTGGGAATGTAAATTGATACAGCCACTATGGAGAACAGTATGGAGGTTCCTTAAAAAACTAAAAATAGAATTACCATATGATCCAGCAATCCCACTACTGGGCATATACCCTGAGAAAACCATAATTCAGAAAGACACATGCACTCCAATGTTCATTGCAGGGCTGTTTACAATAGCTAGGTCATGGAAGCAATCTAAGTGCCCATCGACAGACGAATGGATAAAGAAGATGTAGTGCATATATACAATGGAATATTACTCAGCCATAAAAAGGAAAGATATTGGGTCATTTGTAGAGACGTGGATGGACCTAGAGACTGTCATACAGAGTGCAGGAAGTCAGAAAAACAAATATCGTATATTAACGCATATATGTGGAACCTAGAAAAATGGTACAGATGAACCGGTTTGCAGGGCAGAAACTGAGACACAGATGTAGAAAACAAATGTATGGACACCAAGGGGGGAAAGCGGCGGGTGGTGGGGGTGGGGGTGGGGGTGTGATGAATTGGGAGGTTGGGATTGACATGTATACACTGAGGTGTATAAAATTGATGACCAATAAGAACCTGCTGTATAAAAACAATAAATAAAATTCAATAAATACCAAAAGCAAAAAAAAAAGGTTGTGTCTGCTTTGATTAAATCATTCATGTGACAAACTGAAATACTTCCTCCCTGACTTTCTGGAGCAAGAAAGGTGGATTTTGTCTTTGTTGAAAAATGAGGAAATGACAAATTAATTTCGCCTATACTTTTTATTTCAGGGCAGCCCTTAAAGTACTGTTTATGATAAAACCTAGACTCTCTGCTAAGGAAAACAAACACCAGCACCACTCAGCTATCCAAAGTGAAGAAGTGCTAGGTAACCATGATTTGACTCTTCCTTTAACTCCCAGGGGACGTTGCCATTTGAATATGATCTTTATTTCAGAATGAAGCATTGATATAGAGACAGGTAAAATTTTTTAACATCTTTTTAATTCTTCAATCAGTGAGGACAATATTTTGCTGTTTATGGGTACAAAACAGCCCTGTCCTAGGTATACAAGGGTATACATAAGTCTGTAACATCATTAGCTACAGTGAAATTACTTTACTAGACAGCACAGCAAAGTTGGATTAACTAAAGATATAATAAGAAAATGCTTTGAAATAACATGAAGTCAATGGACATTTGACTGTACAATTTACTCTTTCAAAATATAAACGTATGTCAGCTTATGTGTGTGAATTACACTCAGTCTCAACACAGCCACGTGTCAAGGAATGTGTAATCAACTCATAAGCCATTCTCCAAGGGGTGCAGTGAAAACTTCCAAAAGTGCCCCAGGTGTTTGTTCAGAGATAAGGGATAAACTTTAAGGCATTCTTCCAAGTGAATGTAAACTTTTCTGAAGTGGCCTTTCCAGTAACGTATTACTGTCGTAGATACACTGTACTTTAATTTATAGTGCTGTTGGATATTTTTAGTAGCACATCATCACACTAATTGTCATTTTTAAAAAATCAGCTTAAAAATCCTGCAATTATAAAAAATGTCTGGGGTGTTGTTATTCTGTACACATTAGGCAGGCACTTTCTGTTGACTTAACTGTAAATCCTATTTTCTTCTAATAATTTTTATCTTTAGCTAGAATTGTATTGCTAGTATTGTGTTCTAAATACCATGTTCACATATTGAGAAACAATGATTTGCCTACAATTTGTCTAATTTAAATCTGAGTTGATAATTTCTTTTAATAGGTCATTTTCTACAGAAGCGTTCAAAATAAATAGTGCTACTCTTTGAGCATGTTTCAACATGATGACGTCTTTCTATCTGTTATGTCTTTTTCCAAAGTAATTTTCAGAGCATGTGAACTAAACTGACTACTGGAGATGTGGATACAGGCCATTATGAGAGTCCCCTTGTAGTGACCAACTAGTTTCATTTAATTTCCTTCTTTCCCTTATAATTGGCAGAGACCACCAGGTAATTATCTGGATTCATGTCCTTGAGGGTTGGAGATTTGCTCTGGATGGGGGATGTCTTGCCATCCACACGGGAGATCTGCAGCATCCGGCAGGGGTCGTGTTTCAACAAATACCCTGCAAAAGTTTCCCAACCTCCTCCCACACGGACCATGACATGCTTGTTGTGCAGCATCTGGAATGAAAAGAGAGCAAAAGAGTTAAATTCTGAGAATTCTTGCAGTATCTCAAATCAGCTTCCAGCTCTAGCGTTATTGTTTTCTGTTTTGTTTTTCAAGCCCCTATTGTCCTTCCACTTCTTGCACAGTGTCTGAGTTAGCATACAGTTTATGAGAGAAGCTTTGTTTTTCCCATGCAAGTGGATCATGCATGGTACATATCCCCAGGATCCTGCTTTGCCCTGCTGTGGGAATCAGGGTGTAGGTACAATCCCTTGCTTGGTTCAGCGAGTCTAGAGGCTCCTTGCTGACACTGACACCTGATTTTGCATCACAGCCTCATCATTGCCCAATTTCCTGCTTGCTGCCTCAGATCAGAGCTCTGTTCTCCCCACTGGGTTATTCCCCTCTGAACCAGGACTTAAAAGACCATGGAAATGCCTGCTATGGAATATAGCTTTTTTTAATTGAAGTATAGTTGATTTACAATATTGTTAGTTTCAGGTGTGCAGCAAAGTGATTCGTTTATACATATATATGTATATATATTCTTTTTTTTCAATTCTATCCCATTATAGTTTATTACAAGATACTGAGTGTAGTCCCTGTGCTATACAGTAAATCCTTGTTGTTTATCTATTTTTGGAATATAAAGTTAATAATCACACAAATAGTCAATGCAAAATAGAATTGAAAATGCACTCAGAAAAATTGAAATCTTCCCTAGTCACTGTCTGAGGCTTTCAAGGAAAGATATTATGGAATGGCCAAACATTTATGTTGTCTTTACTCTCATTCTTCTTAATTACGATAGAATACTTCTTTAGAAACAAAACAAAAACAAAAAAAAACAAAACCCTTACCTTCAGGGCCATGAACCATCTAGAGCTCCAGGGTTAACAAGGCTACAGATTGAAAAGGTGAAGAATATGTGGTTCTTTCTACCTAGTAAAAACATGTCCGAGTTGTGGAGGATTGGCACAGGGAGCCAAAGATTTGATCTTGGCTTCTTTCAAATATCACAAAATGTAAGAATAAGGGGGAATGTCGCACCTTCACCAAAGACCTCTCCACTGCCCGAAATACGATGAACACAGAGTGGCAATGTAATCTTGGGAAGGGAATATAGGTTTGGGAGGGGTTTGGTAAGTACTTTTCATGGTAGAGCCTATGAAATCTCTCTGAATTTCTCTCACTCTGTGTTACCTTCAGATCTGGATTTTTTTGACTCCTATCCAGTGGGGGAAGACTTTGCCCTTAGCTGTTGAGATTCTGATGAAAGTTTTGGATTCTCTTTCTGTATGCCTGTACCCACAAAATATTGCATATATATTTAGGGCTTTCACAGACTCCCCAAAATCCATCCATAGGCTCAAGGTATGAAATCCTGAAACATGGGGTTGACATAAGGCAGTTTTCAAAATCAAATATCGTGGAAAGTAATAAAAATGTGCTGAATAACAATAATTAAAACTATTAGACTCATGAGAATTAAGTGTAACTATACTGGTAATTCTCACTTAGAATATTAGAATTTTAGAATAGAAAGGATCTGGGGAGACATTTTCTAACAAGAAGGCTTCAAACTTATGTTAGCACCAGCATCTACTCATTAAATAAAATCTCAGTGGGAACCCATGAAATATAAAGCATATAAGAGGAGTCAGGATTTAGCTTATAACCATTCTGCCTCCCCAGGTCCGCCAGTGGTCCCATGTTCCTGTTGTTTAGGATGGAGATACTGAGGCCCAGATCTTTAATGTGATTTCCTGACTCCCAGTCTAGTACTCTTCCCACAACGGTTCCTCCTTATAAAATCCATCAAGTCTTTTATAATTTTACGGGCCTATTTTCATTGCCACAAGTTCCTGGGTGTGCCTCTACTTCCTGTTTTCAAAACTTGGGAGTTACTGGGACAAAAACTGCAAAGGCCAGGGTCAAAATAGCACTTTGACCCTTTCTCCCATTGTTCCAAGAGCACTGCTTTTGCCTATTATTGAAGTTCTGGTACCTCCTAGCCCTGTAAATTACATTTAAGAATTGTCTCTAAACGTCCTTGGTATGAATGTCCCTGGCAGAATGCCCAAGTTCACTTGACTGTAAGCAGGCTGTTTCAACCAGAAAGAACCGCCAGCCAGAAGCGTCTTTAAACAATTAGTGAACTCTGGGAAACAGTGACAGAAATGCTTTTCAGCCTGGAGTATATGATCATGAAGGTAAAAACTCTGCTTGCGGATTCTTTAATGAATCCATAGGACAATGCAAAGGGGATTCAACATGAGACAGAGTCATTCTGAATGTGAGTAACATAGGAATTAAATTTCTGCTCATCTCGTCTTCCAGAATCTTCCTATAGCTAATCAGCAACATATAACTTCCCAAAGAAAGCCAATGGTCAAACTGGACAAGTTTCAAGCATGGGATTAAGGTATCAGAGCTACAGGTATTCCTATAGCCTGATTGTAGAGATTTAAATTCCATGCCTTTTCTTAGAACATGCTCAGTCTCAAGAAAAAAAAAGGAAGAAACGAATGCCAACCTCATGTCCATAAACAAAATCCCTATTGTTTAACCTAAAAGCAAATCAACCTGCTATAAACTAAATTGCTCTCAACCCCTCCTTCCCTTCACAGTATTTACCGTGTCAAACTCCAACCTTGGATTAAGTGTATAATCTTCTTCCTAAATCAGGGCTGAGCTGCTGAGCTCTTCGGGAGGAACTCCTTCCACCTCAGAGATTAGTGACATTAGACCAAGTGCAATTAATTGAGCCTTTTATTTTTTGTTTTGGTCAGTCCCATTCCTTATTCCTCTCTATTATTCTCAAGTACACTACCCATTTCATCCTCATCAGTCTACCATGACTTCATCTTTGTCAGGCATGGCTTCCTCTCTCTTGGTACCTCCACCGACTAATTCACTCCAACCTATATTTATCCTTTACGCTGCCTTTCTTGTCACATAAATAAGTCCTTCTGTTCAAGGTCAAGTCCTCCCCCCCCCACCCCATCCTAATCCCCATTTCCGCTCATGAAGAACCCAGCTACATCAAACATCTCATCCCTCTTCTCTCTCTTTCCAATTTAGTGTATAATGGTCCTTACCCTTTAGGAAATAAACGTATCCAAGCCCCTCCCACTCTTGTGCAAAGAAAACTCTTCTTTCATCCCAGTCTACTTTGCTCTCATACCTTCTCCTTACACCTGAGCTTCCTGACAGTTAAGTTTACACTCAATGTTTTCACTTCTAATTTCCTATTTACTGTCCAACCAACAGTAGGCATTGCTTCTGCTTAACTGACTGCATGAGAAAGAAAACCAGATGACTTCTAGAATTATCAAATCCAGTGGACTGTCCCTAATCCTTGTCTTCTTTGATCATTCAATAAGGTATCTGATAGTACTGACACTCCTTCCTTGAAACTCCCTACTCTTTTACTCTCCATGACAAGACTCTCTTTCCTGGATGCCCTGCTACCTACCTGAGGGTTCTCTCTCTGCTTCCTTCACAAGTTGTATTTCTTCTACTTATTTTTAAGTTTTGCTTTTCCAGAGGATTCTGAAGTTATCTGTCCTTTCTCTACTGCTTTTCTCAGTCTAACCACTCTCTATTTGCAACCTCATGGTTTTCACTGCCATCTACTTTTGTGTCCCCAAACTATAACTCTAGCCCTTGTTTCTTCCTGGAGCTTCCAAATGCAAAGGCAACCTGCCCTTTTCCTTCCACTAGGGCCCCACAGGTCTTTCATCATAGGGTTGGTGACATGAGCAACCTCCGTACCTAGTCAGATACCAAAAACATTCATTTCCCACTAAATGTTTCTCAGGATTTTTGCTACCATTGCCACTACTTAGTTCAGGAATTCATCTTTCCCTGGTCTATTGTAGAGGGCTCACTGCCTCCAGGCTTGCTGTGTCCAATCCATTTAGTAAACTGCCACCAAATGGAATTCCATAAGTGCAAGTGTGATGGTGTCCTGCCTAAATACTCTCACGACCTCCCTCTCTCCTGTAGGGTGAGTCACTTTATTTGCATATGTTACTCTCCGTGACCACTCCTGCCAGCCTCATCCCTTCCCTGAGCCCTGGGACCCATGAATACTTGTAGTTCTATATTCCCAGATAACATACTCTTTCTTTCATGCTTTTTGCACATTTGCCCCTAAATGTGGAACGTCCTTTCTGTTCTTCCCTCCCTGCTCACCAGGACCATAAACATTTCCCCAATTCAAACATCACCTCCACCTGAAAAAATCTTCCAGGGTCATACCCCTCATGGATAAGGGAATCCTTCCTTGACATGTGCTGTTTAGTTTACACATGATTTCACTGCTTTGCTCATTCTACCGAATTGTAACTATTAATTTACCTGTATGCCCCTTTTAATAATATGGAGCTCTCTGAAAAGAGTGATGATGTACCTCTCATGTTTGGGCTCTCACATATGTGATCTCAGAACAGTGTCAATAGTATAACCATATAGTACTCCTTTTCATGCATCTTTCCATACTACTTACTTTGCCTAATGTAAGATATCAGTATCAGTATTACTCCCATTTTATAGATAGTAAAACTGATGCTCTTAGAAGAACTGATGCTCTTAAACAACTTGTGCAAGATCACACAACAAATCAGTGGCAGAACTGGGACAAGAATCCTTTTGTTTTTGTCTATTATACCATATCCACTTATTCTGTAAAGCTCCTAGATTTAGATTTTCATACCTGCTTAGTTACTTACAAGTGATAATTTAGCACAGGCAAGGAATTATCAATGTCAGGAATAGTTATAAGTTGCTTAAGCAGATTAAATGCTCACATAAAATGATTTATAGTTTTATGTCCTAATAAACTTTAAATAAATATTGCATTTAATTTAAGAAGGTTATCCTCTAAGTGGCCCTAATTATTTCAGAAATAAATATGTGTCAAGTACAGGTAATACAATAAAATATATTTATAGGTATCTGTTGGCATAAGGAGAGCTGGGCTTTGATTCTCTGTTCAGTGTGCATTTTACAGTTCCTTTATGTTTAATGCTTCACAATGTTGAACAATTTTGTGTTCTCCATTCCAAAAGATAACTCATTTTGGCTAATAGGGCTAATATACATGTGAATTGAGTATTCAGTGTAGTTTTCTATGTTGTTTGTTGCATTTTTCTCTTTTTTAAATATCTTTATTGGAGTATAATTACTTTACAATGTTGTGTTAGTTTCTGCTGCACAACAAAGTGAATCAGCTATGTGTATACATATATCCCCATCTCCCCTCCGTCTTGAGCCTCCCTCCCACCCTCCCTATCCCACCTGTCTAGGTCATCACAAAGCATCAAGCTGATCTCCCTGTGCTAGTTGCACTTCTCTTGAGTAAAGAAAAATAAGTTAGAGTTGCTACAAATATTCCCCAACACTGCACATTGCAAAGCAGTAGTTTTTGCGTATTAGGCTTATTCTAACATTGCTATTTTCTACAGTTGACCTCATTCCTCACCATGCCCCTGATTCTAACAAAGGGAAAAAGATTCTTTACCAATTTAGCAACATTTCTCAATGCTGAAGGGGAAAAGAACAAAATAACAAAAATCTTGTCTCAACATTTCTCCCAAAGGCCTTAATGAAGTTTCATAAGCAGATCTGGGTTATTGTAAACGTTTTTTTTTTGATGTCTTTGAGTGACATACATACTTTGCCCAGGGAAAAGAATCAGTAGGTCTCAAAGTTATGTTTTTTAATAATTTCTTCTAATATTGGGAAAAAGAACTCCCATTCTTACCAAGGGCATTTTGATTTCTGCCTTTGTTCTATTATGATATTTAACTACACGCTGTTTTCTTAGTAGGTCTCTTCTCTTGTGCCAGCAAAAGGGAAACTTTTTTCTTAGTTGACACAGAGTCATAATATTAGAGCACCTACTATGTGCCAGATAATCTACAAATATGCCTTCTTGAATTAAGGAGGATAAAAAAATTGAGGTCATTGGCAATGCTGTCATTTCACAGATGTACAAACTGGCAGACACAGGGTCACACAGGGGGTTCCCAGAGCCAGGCTAGAAATCACACCTCCTTTACTCCCAATCTAGTACATGGCCTTACAATTGAACAGCTATACTCTTCCAAAAATTATTATTCTAAAAATGAATCCAATCTTGAAAGGTGGATGAATCACTTAATATATTGACCCAGTAGTGGTTTATAACATGTCAGATAAGTCTTTTGATTTACTGGATTCAGTGCACATCCTGTCAGGCTACACTATGTTTACCTAAAGCCCACTTTCTAGTACCACCTTTCAATCTTATTTTCCTAACATAGTAAGGTAACAAACTATCCCATAAACAACAAATTCTGTTACTCATCCAGATACTTAATTTAAAGAAACAAATGGGTTGAAAGGAAATAAGTTAATTCTCTTATATCAACTTACAACATAATGGAAAATCCAAAATGTTGTAGAAATGATTAATCAATAGCTTCCTACAAATTCTGAGATCACTGCGGTATCAGGGGGTCTAGTGGTCTGGCTCTTATGCTGTGTGATAACAGGACTTCAGGAAGAAGATTTTTTTTTCCTTTCTAATTATTGGAGAGACAGACTGCAATCACATTATGTGCAGTTGTTAAGAACTTAAAGCAAGAAAAAATATGTAAAAAAAAAAAAAGAAAAAATATGTATTTTTCTTCTTCTTGGGCACATTAATCAGAATTACGTCGACTCACTTTTTGTTGACAAGGCAGAGCTGATATTTATGTATGGATCACAGAAAATCATATGTTTTACTAAATGAAAAAAATGGTCACATAAGAGAGCCAGGAAATATTATGGATTTCCTGGTAATGTATTTGGTTTTTAAGGTGACCAGGTTGTATAAATTTATATTATACAAACAAAAAACAAGCAAAATACCACCAACAAAAATAACTAACTAACAGGAAATGTCTTTTAGGTATGCAGAATTTAAAGTTAAATGCTTTAGGTCCATATTTGATAGCTTTATTTTATTAATTCCCCAGCACAGATCTGCTTGCATGTTCACATCTGTCCTAAATCATAATTCCTATGAAATGCTTCAGGTATCGCCACCTTCTCAGCAAAACACTGACACATCTCTTTCATTCTGATTTGAGTCTTTTGCCGGTGAACTTGAAAATGCAGGGAAGCAGGAGTGTCTCTCAAGTGCTCTGAATACAAATGTCATTAGACCCGGAGGATGTGAAAGCTTTCCAGCAGGATGCCCTCATCATCTCTCACACTTCACTAATCCACCCTCCACTCCAGTGCCAGAGTGATCTTTGAAAAAGGAAAATCTGATCAGGCTACTGCCTTGCAGTGGACCTGTGAGTGGTTCTCCATTGTCTGCAGTGTTCCTCAGCCATTTTTAGTTCCAGTCCATCTGAGGAATATGACTCTTTCTCATCAGAACAAAAGCCCATGGCAAAGATTCTGGGAAAGCAAGGGTGTGAGCATGCGAGCATGCATGGGTATGTGTGCTTGTGCGTGTAGGGATGGGGCAGGATCTGCATCTCTAGGGTGGGCAGAAGAACACATAATTTGAGGAAACAATTTGCCAGTGTTTCTGATATCCCTTCCCCTACCTCTGTCCCTCTCCTGCCCCCATGAGAACAACCACCCTGAGACACCAAGCACTTCACAGTCCAGTTCCTTTCCCACCTTCTTTCTCATTATGCCTTAATGATCACATACTGTTGTGCAGGTTGCACACTGCACAACTATGCGCTATACTGTGGCCCTACCTTTCTGTACCCATGACCACCTTCCAAATTATTTACCCAACAAATATTCTGAACTCCTTAGAATCCCCTGAAAGTTTCATCCCTTTCTACATGCAGAGAATTGTTCCACATTCACCAGGTGAATTAAAGTGAGTCTCTTCCATTGGCCATTCAACAAATATTTGTTGAGTGCCAGACAAGGTTATTCCTTGCTAAATTTTATGCCCTGAGGGCCTAGGGCAGTGAAAAGTACATAATAGGCACTCAATAAATGCTCATTAAATGGATGAATGAACAATGTTAACACCTACTAATGCTCCACCCAGGCATCACTGCCTTTATGGAAATATTTTTGCACTCTCTGACATTTAGATTACCTTCTTTGGACCTTGAGATTTTCCTGCACAGACCTCAAGCAAAGCACCTACAATACTTTGTTGCCTTATTTCTTGTCCATCTTTCTGACCTCTCTAAAGGGTACCTGGCAACTATTACCATGTGTGCTATGTAAAACATCACATATGGAAAGATAAGAAAAAAGAAAAGATGAAATGCTTTGTCTTTAGAAGGAAGAGTCTAAAAAAAAAAAAAAAACCAGGATGTGAATGATAATCCACATCAAACATTGTTTAAAGAATTCCTTTGAGAGAGACAGATTTTGGGTCAGAGAAGGAAGCTTTAACAGGGATCATATTTAAAAGGGGGAGATTGTATTGAGAATCAATAGAGCAATGGACAGAAGAGAGAGAAAGGAGAAGGGGAAAGGAGAGAAGAAAAAAGCGTCCTGAATGAATCCAAAAGTAAGTATATTATTCTCTTCGTTATCTCCCTTCACAAATTCTCATAACACCAGGAATGCATATTTTTTAAAAATATAGTTCACTATAGTAACAAATAACTTGATAAAAATTTCACCCCCTCCTCTTTCTCTTTCAGTGCTTAAGTGTTTGGGGCCACTCTCATTAAGCCCTTCCCCACTTAACTGACCACAGTGGCTCATATTTCTGCCCAATCTGTGAACTGCTCTCCACCTGAGCCATCCTTCTAAGAGGCAACCATCTCTGACACGGACTGAGGAGAGGAGACAACCCACCTAAATTTAGATCAGTTTGGCTTCCTGGGACATCATATGTTTCCAACCCTGCTCTCTGTATGCTTTTACAAGCCCTCATAACTTGAGTGAAAATATTGTTTTTAGAATGCAGTCATCCAGAGAAAGAGTGTTAAATTAATTTATAGGACAACAGACTCTGTCATCATCTAATGTTATATTGAAATGGCATACGCTGAAAATTGGGCAACTGGGAATTCAGCTCTCTGCCTAAGGTACCCTGACACCTGGAGGAGTAAGATGGCAGGTGTTCAATCCCTAGTTGAAAGGCTGAAACCTGCATTTTCAAGATACGTGTTGAGGTCGCCTGTGAATAGGGCAGCGGAGGCTCTGTTAACCACAGGTGACATAGGAAGGCTCCTTTTTGTCAAAGGTTGGGGATTCATCTCAACATCTCTAGCTACTTGAAATTATAAAGGGTTAAATACTACCCAAATAAACAAGCTTCTGGAATTATTGTTTACAAAGAATTTTTCATGTTTATTGTCTCATTTTTATCTACCGAACCATCCTTTTGTTCATTACGCCCTTTTCCTAAATAACGCTTCAGAGATTTGAACTACAGTCACCAGAGCAGAAGCTACCATCTGTTTTGTCTTTACCAGACTGCCTAGGTATGGTTAACACTAACTAGCTGTACAACCCTAAGACATTTATTGAATCTCTCTGTGCTTCAGTTTCGCAACTGTAAAATGATTATAGAGTTTTTTGGATAAAGATATTAATATGTGCAAGCGTTTAGCCACGTTGCCTGGGGCATGATACTCAATAGCAACCTGCCGTTATCATAATTATTATTAAAAGAATAATACTGTTATTGTGATAATGATGATAAGCTTCTTATGGATTTTATTTCAGTTACTTCTTGTAGCAACTCTAAGTGGCTTGCATTATTATTGACATTTACAGATGACAAAATGATAGCTCAGAAAGGTGAAGTAAATTGCCCAAAGTCACTTAGCTAGGAAGTGACAAAGTTTAGATTTGCACTTGAGTTTCTCTGACCTCGAAGGCAATACTCAGTACCCCTTAACTGTACATTCTAAAGGGGCTTCACCAGGAGTCATGGTTGCCTGAGTTCTTACCTAGACTCTTCCCACGGACAAACCTCTTTTCTTTAGGAATAGGTGTTGTCAACTTATGATGTCTCCATTTATGATCCTATCGCCCAGCTCTCAATGTACCCAGACCCAGAACATAAAGGAACTTAATACATGCTTGGAAGGATTTGTTTAAATTTGAACCTGATTGTTTAACCCATACAAAAATACTGAAAATTAGGTATACCCAGAGTGCTGTGCCCTGGGCCCCATACTCTGAAAGGAAACTGTAGAGCAGAAATCTCTGACAGCCTGCAGAATACTTTCACTTAAATCATTTCATTTTGTTATCACACCTGCTCAGTGGTTTGGCAGGTTAATATTTGTTCCCATTGCACAAATGGGGAAAAAGAGGTTAGGTGGGTAGCTCATGGACACACAGCAAGAACACAGACCTAGTCTCCTGATTCCCAGTTTTGTGATTTGCTGTCTTCAGTAATAAATTACAGCAGGGGGAATGTAATCCTCGAACCCTCATTTGAAGGGTGAACTGTTGCAGTGTCCTAATGATGAGAGCCAATCCTCCAGCATGAGCAGGGCCTTGAATCAGAAACCTTCTGGCTGTTGAGGCTGGCCAGAAAAATATTCCTGGCCTGCTTTTGTTGTTTCCCTCTGGAGGGGTAAAAAGTTTAATTCCCAGGCTCAATGTAGACAAATGACTCTCAGTAGCTTCTTTCTGGAAGCAAACATGAGAAGAGCAGCTAGCAGACGAATGTAACCATTGACTGGTAAAAAGTTCCCTTTGCATCTGCCTTGAAATATGTGCAGGAGCCCTTACTGCCAACTGTCTGTCAGTTCTCATCTCCTCGTTATGTAAGGTCTGCATTTTCCCAGTTCTGCACCAAAGGAAATGAAGAAGCCTTAGCCACAATCTAATTACCAGTCCATGGCAACATTTCAGACAGGGAAGGCAAAGTTACCATAAATATTTAATAGAATACTCAGCATAGTGAAAGCAGCGAGCTGGAAAATGATGGTGCCGGAAAGGGAACAGTTGTCTAGAGGAAGGATTTGTAGCTGGTATATACCCAACTGAAACTAGAATTCATCTACCCCAAAGATGCAACATCTATTCAGGAAGGGGAGCTGAGCTCCAAGAGGCAATGAAAGCCCAACCCTTCCACTAATCAAACAGGGCCATGTTTGTCTGACTCAATCTGAACTCCATTCTCTTCTACGTACTGATAACAAAACCCAACAGACTGGAATCAGTACTGGGAGAGCCAAAGGTTAACATTGCCAAAGGTGGCAATTCAGGTCCTGAAAAGTAACAACAGTGTCTGGAATCCAGACACTGGAAAAATTACTGCTTTGCCCCTGTTTTTAATGTATCTTTAGTATATTGGTAGACCCATTAAAGTGGAAAACCAAGTATTACTAAATATATTCAGAACTTTTATATTGACAAAATATTTGAAAACCTGAGTCTCCTTTTTCTCAAAGCCCCATTCAAATGAAAGGCAAGGAATAAAGATGTTATAAAGCTACCAGGGCAAAGAGAAATTAAGAGGATATAACAGTAGACAAAAAAGGTCAAACACAGTTTTAGAAGATGGAAAAAAGATAAATGAGTCATAACTGACTGAAGGTAGAGAGAGCTGAAACTAAAAACTTGAAATGACAGCTGACAAAGTGAAGCAAGTCAGATCAGGCCTTGAAACTATAGGAAACTCAGGTACTTCCATCAGGTAAGGAGAGAAATATAGCTGAAAAAAAAGAGAAATGGCTGAAAATCAGTATAAGGATCAGTTAGCCCCCAGATTTTTACTGCACCCCACTCCAGAGTTGCTATGCCTGTGACTATCTCCATGGTGCCAATGACCACATCATCACAGCAGGAGACTGAAGGTTTCTCTTTGTAGAAATTGAATCAGAGATGCTCCAGACTAGGGCTCAGGAACAGGATGAAAAGATGGACAGATACATGATAAAGCAAGTCCAGCAAAGTGTTCATTGTAGAACCAGATGGTAGTTCTATGGGTATTGACTTCTCTCTGAAATATTTTCACAATAAAGTGTTAGAGGAAAAATTCATCCCAAATCCGAATCCAATCTGTTCTCACCGTCTCCACTGCTATCTCCCTCATCCCAAGGTTCCTTCGTCTCACCTGGATTTACCACAATAACCTCCCAACTGTTTTTCCTGCTCCTGTTCTGCCCCTCGGTACACTCTCAACAGAGAAACTAGAGGGATCTTGTTCAAACAGAAGTTACCTTGGGTCACAGCTCCACTCGAGACACTGCCTGGCTTCCCATTTCACCGGGAACACACTACAGGGTCCTTCCAACAGCCTCCAAGTTCCTCCGTGACCTGAACTCCTGTTACTTCTCTGACTTTATGCGCTACCACGGGGCCCTTCATATGCTCTGATGCAGCCACATTGGCCTCCTTGCTATTTCTCAGACACTCCAGGGCTACTCCAGGCGCATTCTTGACCTGGTGTTCCTTCTGTCTAGAAAACATTTCCCCTAGACAACTGGAGAGCTAACTCTGCACCTCTTTCATGCCCTTGCTAATCTCTCATCTCCTCAGTAAGTTGAGCTTAACGACTCTTAAAACTGCAGTCTCTGCTCCCGGCACTCCCAGTCTACCTTACCCTGCTCTACTTTTCCTTTCCCACTCCAACACAAAACTTATCACTTCTAGCAAGCTCTATAATTTTCATATTTATTATATTTATGGTTTAGACAGTAGAATCCGTCCCAACTAGGGTTGCCAGATTTATCATATAAAAATACAGGGCACCCAGTTCAGTCTGAATTTCAAATAAGCAACAAACACTCAGTATAAGTATGTCCCCTGCAATATTTAGAACAAACTCATTCTAAAAGGTATCTGTTGTTTATCTGAAATTCAACTATAATTGAGCATCCTGTATTTAATCTGACGACCCTACACACACACACACGCACGCACACTCACAGGAATACAAGGTCCTCAAGGGGGCCAGGGATCATCTGTTTTGTTCTCTGATATATCCTCAGCTCCCAGAACACGGCATGTTTCAGAGTATATGTTGAATAAATATATGTTGGGTGAATGAATGATTACATTTTCTCAGGTGTGCTCTAAGAGTACAAGGGAGTAATCCCCAGAAGACACGTGATCCAGGAAATAGGGAATCCACCATCAAAGCAAGTTTAAAAAACATCAAAGCAAGTTAAAAAAAAAAGTCTCAGATGACACTGTGAGGCCAATCTGGGGGAGGAGGACACATGTGGAGAGGCCAGAAATGAAACCAACAGATGAACTGGTGCTTCTGCCTGTGACATGATCATAGTGATGGGCTTCACAGTTTTTTCAGGGCATCTGATAGGGGTTCTTAGTCATACTTAGGACCCAAAACAAGACATTATTGACTTCAAGGAAAATAAAAATGGTTACAAAAAATAAAAGTAATCATGGCACACTACAATATTTACGTGACCATTATAAAGTAAATACTGACTACAGTACTGATTTGACCAACATTGTGGTACCACCAATGATGCTCGGCAAATAGGAGGAAGGAAAGTGTATGTGTGTTGGGGGGTTAGGCGGAAGCATCAGATTGCTAAATTGTCATCTTCCTGCTCTTGCTACCTTGGGTTTATAAGCAGACCATAGAAAACGTCTAAAATTTAGAAACTAAGGAAGAACAGCATGATTACATAACTTAGAAATTTGGAGACAAATGAAAGAAGAAACAGCTTCCAGAGGTGAAACTAGCTGCCTCTAGGGAAAATTTGGGAGAAGAAGAATGGAAAAGGGTAGAAAGGGAAGGGGCAGGTTTGCTGTTTTAGGACATAAATCTTACAGCACCACCTTATTAACTATATATATATATATATATATATATATATATATATATTTACAAAAATTAAAATTTAATTTAAAACCCTCAGTTCTGCTACTTAAGGAAACAAAACTAAAAGGGGAAAAATAGAATTTCTAAAACATCAACATAGAAAACATATTTTATTATCCACAAAATTATATTTTTGCTATAAAAACTTTATTCTTCTTTTGCAAACTCGCTGGCAGGCTCTCATACACTTCACTATATAAGGATGCAATGTTACCTGAAATTACTACACATTTAATGATGAATCTTTTTTCCTCTTTGACATACTTCAGGAGTAGTAGATAATGGAAGAGTATTCAGACCTGAGTTCCAACCTGGCTACCTAATCTCAAATGTTTACTAACATTTTATTAAGACTTTTTGGTTTACAAAATCCTTTATACCACCATTTTGTTTGATCCTCTAATGTTACTTTAAAAGTTATTTTCATATTATACATATTTGGATTTCTCCCAACATTAAACAAAAACATCACAATTTCCTCAGATAAGATGGCTACATGAACTTAGGAGGGCAAAGCTTTGCTACTTGCATTGTTTCCTTATAGTTTGTTTTATCCTCCCCTGTTCTTTCTGACTCTTGAACAATTATAAGTCTACAATTAAAGCCTTAGCATTTCTTTTCCAGAAACTTTCCTTCCAAGATCACGCTTCCTGGTTCTTCCTATTTCTCCCTCCATGCTAATTAAATGCCAGTCACTGCTTTCCTTGTAAACTTCATTGTCTCCAAAAACCTTCTCTGAGGCACAAAGTATTGCTTTTCCTTTCAGTTTTTCATGCTATTAAAACAGTTCAAGAGCATAGAAGAAGAATATACACCAATCTCACTTACCAATATATATGTAAAAATATTACTTTTGCATATGGCTTTTAAAAAAATCTTTATCTTCCACACAGTTACTCTTTGCTACATCTTTTAAATAGATTGTACTATTTTGAACTCAAAAATCTTTCTTTATTGAATACTCTATTTCCAGCCTTCATTTTCCAATATGAGGAGGTGAAGTTTGGAGCTCACTTTCAAATTATTCAGTCTTCCTAAAGACCAAGTGCAGAACAATTAAACAATTCATCACTGACTGTGTCTACCCACCCTTGCTTCAGGGACTGGTCATATGTTCACTTATAAATGAGCCTACTGTTCCATGGGGCCACCCAGAGGTTCCCATAGGGAGGATGACACACACTCTCTTGATAAAAGCCACACCTAACTAATACCCTAGGAAACGATCACCTGAAACTGCTCAAATTCACCATTTTCAGACAAGAACTTCCAAAGCTCGCATATTGATTTTCTTTGCTCTTAAATTCACTTTTGTCTCCAAGAATTCAGGTATCTCTTTGTCTGTCCAAGTTTCCATGAAAGTTTTCAGCAGTCTATCTTTTCTTTTTATGTTTCCATAATTTTATATTTCTATTCTCTCATTTCTGTAATTTTACTCATGATTTTTTAAAGTCTTTCATACATGCATGCATGTGTGTGTGTGAGAGGTGTGTGTACAGGTATGCTATAGCAATAAAAGTTAGAGCAATAATTTTTATAAATGTATTCCAGCTGATATAAATATATATACATCCATCCCCATTACCATGTCTTTTCTTCCTTCAACTATTGTTGGAGGGATGTTGTTTGTCTAACTAGGGCCTGGCTGGAGCAATGGAAGACTTTCTTTCTGGTTTAGTCCATCTGTCTTAAATAATGTGAATTTTCTCATCACAAAATCCACAGAACCATTCCTCAGTCATGTGGGTTCCACTTCATTTTCTCTCCTCAACAACCCACTGCACATGATGACATGTTTCTGTTTACACAAGTGTCCTCACATATTTCAGGAACCTACCTGCACAGCTATACCTCTTCATGTCAATGAGAAATCGTGGTTTTTCTGATAAACACTTTCCTGTGTCCTTTTATTCCAAGTCAAATTATGATGTTGAAGGAGCAGCAATGCCCACTCCTCAGTGACAAATCTAGTCTGTACTTCCTAGTGCTTTGTTTCCAATTCAGCTAAGCCTCTGGTAATATGTGTGTTAATATAAGGGCCTCAGATACAGACTCTGTCCCTAGCTTGCTAATAAAAATGTCACCACTGTAGACAGGTTGAGGCCATCCCCTTATCTGCAGTGTAGGTCTACAAGAGGGAAAGCCACCAATGATGTAAGTCGCTCTGATTCTGCTCTTTCCTTCTTCAGTCTTAAATGTCCTCTTTTGTTTGTTCTAATAACTTTTAAGGCCACTCAAAGTTCTTTCCTGTCACTTTGTGATTCATGCCCCCTAGCATCTAACCAGCTTATGTTGCAAGATCAAAACCAAAAATTTTGTAATTAATGTTAGAGTCACATCAGTGGCCTTCAGAAATGGATACTCCATATTTTGCCCATTAAGTAGTTATTAAAAGCATGACTGTCTGAGATCTTGAAGACTTCAGCACTGAGGCCTACAAGCTGAGATGTACTTTCCATCTACATCAGCCTGGCAGTGGTCTTTGAAGTGTGACATCTTCACCTAATGCCCTCCTCTCCGTGCTTTGCCTAATTTTCCATTTAGAGAGCTCTCCCTGCCCTCTATACCTTTACAAGCTCTTTGTGCAATTTCATAAAACTCCATTAACCAGTCTCAGCACATTCACCATCTATTCATTCTTTTTTTTTTTTTTTTAAATTCAAACTCCACTTTTTTTTTTTTTTTTTTTGTGGTACGCGGGCCTCTCACCGCTGTGGCCCCTCCCGTTGCGGAGCACAGGCTCCGGACGCGCAGGCTTAGCGGCCATGGCTCACAGGCCCAGCCGCTCTGCGGCATGTGGGATTTTCCCAGACCGGGGCACGAACCCGTGTCGCCTGCATCGGCAGGCGGACTCTCAACCACTGCGCCACCAGGGAAGCCCTCATCTATTCATTCTTAACTCTCAAGTCTACCACCCTTTCTTCCCTGTCTCTCCCATATCCTAAGAGGTCTTCAGGAGGGTATTTAATCTTGCCTGACTTATCTTTTTTTTCTTTCCATTTTGAGCCTATTTGATCCTTTTATTCTAACATAATTTAAATTATCTCCCACATAGCTTTGTCAAGCTTATGCTGATAAAGGTTTGCAAAGGATGTTATGAAAGAATCTTAGAGATACCTTCAGCTTAGTCTTGAGGGGCAAGAGTTCTTGAGAATATTTCTTGGAGGAAATGATCTGAGTCTCAAAGAGAAGTAGGATTTCACTGGATATAGAAGGGCTAGAAGGGCATCCCGGGTTGGGGGAAAAGCACATGCAGAGGGACAGAAATATAAAGCAGCACAATCTGAACATAACACCAAGTAGTTCACTGCTACCATGGCTAAAATGTGAGAGGGATGAGGAGAGACTGTTAGGAGATGCAGCTAGTGAGGTAAAGAGTGATCAAGAATAAGATGACCCTCATGGAAGCAACCTACATGCCCATCGACAGACGAATGGATAAAGAAGATGTGGTACATATATACAATAGAATATTACTCAGCCATAAAAAGGAACGAAATTGTAGAGACGTGGATGGACCTAGAGACTGTCACACAGAGTGAAGTAAGTTAGAAAGAGAAAAACAAATATCGTATATTAATGCATATATGTGGAACCTAGAAAAATGGTACAGATGAACTGGTTTGCTGGGCAGAAATAGAGACACAGATGTAGAGAACAAATGTATGGACACCAAGGGGGGAAGTGGTGGGTGGTGGTGGTGGTGGTGGGATGAATTGGGAGATTGGGATTGACAGGTATACACTAACATGTATAAAATACATAACTAATAAGAACCTGCTGTATAATAAATTAATAAAATTAAATTAAAAAAAGAATAAGATGACCTTGAATTCTGTACACATGGGACAGGGAGGGCCACTCATGGGTTTAAAGCAAGGGATTGGCATTGCAAGATTTCTATTGCTCAAAGATCTCCAGCAGATCCATAGAAAAGTCAAAGCTTGAAGGAAGAGAGATTGGATAAGAGGTTTTTACAGTATTTAGGAAAGAGGTGAAATGACTGAGACTTGGATCGAGGTGAAGAGAAAGGGACAACTCAACTGATCTTGCTGGTGCTTTCTCAGCTTCGAGTAACTTCATAAGTTATCTCTTCCATCCTTGGACCTTTATTTTGATTCATAAGAGACAACATAAAATTATGAGCATTATGTTTCAACTCCTAATCTTGAAATCTCTTCTAGCCTGGGGTTAGGACACCAGGAGGTCACGGGATTTCAGGATTTGAAAGGGTTTATTCTTGGGAATGAGCTAGAAGAAACCTCAATGAGGAGTAAAGGAAGCTTTGGGGAATGTCTCAGAGAACATGGCTTTGGACAGGGGATGAGCAGTACAGACTCAAAACAAGACAGATAGCTGATAAGCCAGCCCACACTAAGAAGTTAAGACGTTGCCAAGCTCAATAGGCTTTAATTTCTGATATCTCTCAAATCAGTTCCATACTTTCTTACTTCCATCAACCATTATCAGATTTTTGTTCTCTTTTTGAACAAATAATTGCTTTCAGTTTCTCTGCCCTTCTTCTTAGGGCCACCGTACACACCGCTATGCGACTGAACTTACTGTGTACTGAGAAATCTTTGATACGTATATTCCAGGTTCTTAAAATATGGCCTGAACTCAACTCTTCAGCTTTCTTCCCCATATATACCTACCTTACGTAGACATTAGCCAAACTGTATCACTCACTGTTTCCTGAATACTGTCATTTTCTTTGAATAGGATACGTTCTCCCTGATGACATATAGATAGTCATCCTCAATTTACTTCTTATCTGGATGCTTTCATGGCTTTCATACTTTCCTATCTCCAAATCAGATACCATCTGTCCCTCCTTTGAATTGCCCTCTTGAAATTTTTTTTTAAATTATAATGACTTGTTTATTTGCCTTATCTCTTGTAAAATGCTTACTGTGAGCACCGAGTCTCACTCAACATTTTATCTTCCATGGTGCTAACTAGGTCCTTTGCACTCTTTATTCTTTCTTTCCAAAGATATTTATTAAGCAACTACTAGGTGGCAGATAATATATTAACCACTACAGAAAGCATATAGAATAAATCCAATACATCCTTGCCTTCATGAAGCTTAGAGTCTACTGAGGAAACAGACATTGAACCAATAAAGGTAAATATGAGTACCATCAAGGATCATTCCAGGGGGCTAAGGGATCGAAAATCATGTTTTGAAAGTCAATTTAGGTTAACGGACTCAGCAGCCATTCTCAATCTCCTTCTTTCTTTTTGCTTCTTTGCTAGAGACTGAGAAATCAAAACACCCACTTTCTCAGCTTTCCTTGCAGTGGGGGTGACTATATAACTCTACTGGCCAACAAGGGATGAGAAGATCTCCAGAAGGAAGTCATTACCAGTACCACTTCTTCCACCTTCCTCCTGTCTTAAACTCAGAACCACTGGCCCCAGCCATCTTACAACCACAGGGAAGAAACATGAACATGGAAGCCAATACACTCATGGCAGCAGAGCAGAAGATGTAAAAAGCCCATGTCCTTAGTGGGATATCGTGTTGGTGAAGAAGCAGCAGTGGTGATCTCTGAACTTCACTGTCTATGAAGTTTAAGGCACCATCAACGCATTTCTTTTGTTACATGTAATCAAGTGAAATCCAAATGCATCCAAAGGAAAACTAACAGTGTTGGGAAGTCTAAGAAGGCTGCCTGGAAGATGAACCTTTTGTGCTGAACCGTGAAAAATGTGTATATGTTAATCTGTCAAAGGAAGTTGGGGGCAGTAGTAGACAGAGAACATTGCAGACATAGGAATCAAGTTGGTCCCCGATGTGGGGCACTCGACTCACTGAAGATGCTACAGAGTGTATGTGGCGATGACATTGCAGAAAACAAAGGGAATAGTGTCATCATACCACCCTGAAGAACCAGGCAGGAGCCCTGTAGAGCCATTTAAGGCTTCTGGTCTCCAACTTCAGCGAAAAGCCTTCTACAGACTCTGAGGGGGGAAATAATGTGTTTGCATTTTTACAAGCACTCTCTAGCGGCACTGTGATGACTACATAGAAAGAAGGATGGAGTAGATGTAGTGGGCCAGCTTGGAGACTGTTGCAGCAGTCCAGGCTAAAGACGGTGGCCTGGGCCAGCAGGCTGTGCCTCATAGAATATTTTTCATAGTGTCCCAATTACCTCATTCCCTCACCCCCCAGGATTGATGTTATCTTCTTCCCAGAATGCACCCTGGATTCCCAGGTGGGAATCATGACATGATGTAAAGCAGATGAAATGGGGAGGGTATACATTCCCTATTTGACAGCAGAGAAAAGTTAGACACAGAAGGCAAACTGCCTTGGCAAACATTTCATCCCTTTAGAGCGACTTCCAGGACAGGTTCTGAGGTCCATGCTTGTATATCATGCCAAGTTAGAAGAACACTTTGTCATAATTAATGTGTTATAATAAACCTTCACTCTGAACTCTTATTTTATAACTCAGCATAAAACTGAGTTACAAACATAGGTAAAACATATTTCAGAGGTAAAACATATAGCTTTTCTGCTAATTAATTTCAGAGTGTATAAGGTGGTATAGGTTTTTTAGTCTAGGGGCCATGAGAAGGCTCCAGGAAGTAGGATTTTTCTCTACTTCAGTTGATTGATTATTGACTAGCAGTTGATTCTCTAAAAGCATCTCTGTCATGTTAGTATCATTCCCAGTAAAATGACACCTAATAGGGTCATGTTCTTCTCCTTCTTCTATCACAATAGCAATCAAAATAATTATGTAAATCTTTATTTAATTTCGTTCTCCACCACAACGTTAATCTATTTTGGAAAAATAGGTTAACCAGCATTATCTCTCTAGTGACTGGCATCATCCCTGGCACAGAGCATTTACTAAAAATATATGTGAAACAATAACCAACAATTATTGAGCAATTACTAATTAGTAGATACTGTGTTAAGGACTTTAAAGGCAACATCTCATTTATTTTCATGCTAATTTTATGAAGTAGATATAACTACTCTCTCCAGTTTAGAGTTGAAGAAAATGGAACCTAGAGATATCAAGTTGTTTAATCACAAAATTTAGTAAGTGGCAGAGCTGGATTCAAACTCAGACCACTTATTAATATATGATACTGCCTTTCTTGAATATATGAGTGAGTGAGTGACTAAATCAATGAATATTGACTGAATTTTCTGACAATGCACCAGGCATCATACAATCTGTTTCCAACTAGTACAAACCCTAGACTTAACTAAAAAGTATAAAAATCACCTGTTCGTATGTAATTACCATAACATGCTGTCACATTTGTGTTTCTCAACCCAGGAGACATTCGGCAATTTCTGGAGATGTATTTGGTTTTCACAGCTAGAAGGGGGAGTTGCCCTGGCATCTAGTGGGCAGAGGTCACAGATGCTTCCAAACCTCCTACAATGCACAGGACAGCCCCCCACGACAAGAAACTGTTCGGGGGCTTCTCTGGTCCCGCAGGGTTAAGAATCCATCTGCCAGTGCGGGGGACACAGGTTCAAGCCCTGGTCCAGGAAGATCCCACATGCCGCGGAGCAACTAAGCCAGTGCACCACAACTACTGAGCCTGCACTCTAGAGCCCGCGAGCCACAACTACTGAGCCTGAGAGCCACAACTACTGAGCCTGCGCACCTAGAGCCTGTGCTCTGCAACAAGAGAAGCCACCGCAATAAGAAGCCCGCACACCGCAACGAAGAGTAGCCCCCACTCGCCCCAACTAGAGAAAGCCCACGCACAGCAACGAAGACCCAATGCAGCCAAAAATAAAAATAAATCAATCAGAATATATCACTAAAAAAAAAGGAACTGTCTGGTTCACTATGTCAATTGTGCCAAAGTTGAGAAACCTTGTTCTATTATCATATGACTGTTCATATGAAGTTAGATTAAAATCATATTTAAACCACTCCTGTAAAAAAAAAAATTCTCATCAGATTAAATAACATGCAAGACTCTCACAAAATAACACTTTCCTATAGGAATAATAAGAGTGATAATAGAGGAAAAGTGGTGGGGACATTCCTTTTTCTTGTAGGTCAGCAGTGCCTTGCTAAAATGCAGAGCTGAGGAGGAAATGTACACCATTTCACTTTGTAGATACACCTTGACACCTTAAAGGCAGACAAGCCACATGACCAGCAAGGAGCCAGTAACCCATTCTGCTTGGGCCTGAAGCTATCAGCTATTACATACTTAAAAAGGGAAGGGGAACAAATAAATTCCCACAGACACATCTCAACGTTATTTAACATCTGTTTCAAAATAATTAACAAGGTACCAAGCTGTTTTACAACCTTGAAAAACCTGTCAAAGAAAGGAACGCGTAGCAAAATTGCAGTTGTTGAATCTAGGCACTAGGGGGAAGCAGCACATAAGAGCGTGGGTTCATCCCTGAAGAAAAATTTAGTGCTGCATTGCTTAAATTCTCTTGGAACAAAAGAAGTAAACATGCTTTTCCCCAACATTTCTCACCATTGCCCTGTATTTTTTTTTTATTGGACTTAAAATTATTAAGCTGCTTTTGTTTTCTAAATAAATCTTTTATTCTCGAATATTTGTTTCTCTGTGACAAATATGTAGTGTGTATGTGGGTATGTAGACATACAATTATGCATATTATATGAACATAAATTGCGTATATTGTATGTAATTATATAAATTATACATATGCCATTTATAATAATAATGCTGGTGAACAGAATCCAATAATATCTGTCACTCTCTGTTGAGCATTTTATCTCACTTAATAATTTTAACAATCTTATGGGGAAAGTATTAGTTTTTTCCTTTTGTAGTTTAATTTCCAAGGATCAGAGGGATCAAACAACTTGGCCAGGGTACCACAGCATAATGAACTACAGGAGTGGGATTCATGTTACACATTTCAGAGAACCCAAAGTCTGCGAGCATTTTGAGATCAGGGGTCTTGTCTTAATTTCTATTCTTCCTCACCAAAGTTAAGTGCTACAAATGTATCAGTTGTAATAACAGCTTGTGCCCATTTCATGGCATTAAAGAAAAGTAATTCATATGGGAAAATGAAGGAAATTACTAGGATGCATGTTAAAATGCAGATGACCAGGCTCACTCTGGACTAATTAAATCAGAATTTCTCATGAAGGGTATTTTCCTTAAAGGTCTCCAGGTGATTCTAATACATAACTATTACTGAGAATCCATAGGGTAGTGACTATGAGAGTCAAATTTTGAGTAGTTTGAGAAGCATTTTCTCACTTTTTGGTAAGTCCTCAAAGACAGAACTGAAAATGACAAATAGCTGTGGAGAAGGTTATGAAGGTGATGTTTGCCACTGAAGGAGACACAAGTTTGCAGCCCACCAACACTGCTAATGTCCCACTCAATTGTGTTCTAGTCCATTTGTGGTCAATTTTGTGACTTCAGTGACAGAGGCAGGAACCTATTCTTGTCTATTTCCATAAACAGCATTTCCATGCAAGGCCAACAACATTCATAGAAGTTCGTGGTAGATACAATTAGAATCATTTCTGTCCTACATCACTGATTATCTTCTAGAACTTCAGCAGAATGTCCAAGATACATCTCGAGATGTGATTTATCATTAATACTAACTCTAAATTACTATTATTGAACACAGATCCTTGTTCATTATGAACACATAATGAACAAGTGACAAGCTTTTGCTGTGTGGGTAAGTGGATAAATGGACTGACAGTGACTTATTAATTGATGAGATCCCTTGCTGGTCTTATTAGTTAATCTTCAAAAACCCACCACAAGGCTACTTAGTTATCTCTACCAGTACTTCTATCTACCCAATTGCTTAAAAAATACAAATCGATGTTGACAGCTCAGATAAGTTCTCCTTTTCCCATTTTTTTTAAACTCAACTGAGGTAAACGTAGATCTGAATTTAGAAATGAAGGAAGGTCTGAAAAGCTTTGTGATTGTTTTAACATAACTATGAGATACAATTAGGAACATTTTAAACTATTCTGAGGTGGCACAAGAAAAGTGGCTTGCCTTTGGGAAGACGAGAGGGTGGGGTTTTTTTTGTTGTTGGTTTCTGTTGGGTTTTAACCAAACCTCCCCATGAAAAAACGAAGTCATTCTACAGGACTTTTTCAAGAAGCCTCACTCCTATGTGTTGTACTCATTGTGTTCAGAATCCATTCAAATCACTACATATAACTAACTCATAGTCAGTATCAGCATGAAAGCAATTCCTGGATGTGCTAACATGTTGATATCTTCCAGAATTATCATGCCAATTCCCACATAAAAGTAAAACCGTCTATGCCAATTGTTTGTCTGTTGCTTTGTTTTGTCATTTATATTCCAATAGGCACATCATTCTGAAGAGTGGTACTCAGGAAGCTAACAACCCTTCCAGTGAAGGTGGCATAATATCCAGTACCTTGAATGGCAGAGAGCTCAGAGCAAAAACTCCAAGTGTTGCAATGTAGTAACAAAAAGTAAAGGTGGAGACACACTTAGCAGAGTTCCCAAAGAACCTTGTAATCCATACAAAGTGTCAAGGCACAGCTGTGGAGGTGACTGGGGCGTTCCCTGGTTCCCAAGACACCAGCAAAGTTCTTTAATCAGCACGAATACTGTTCTGTTCTGTGTGTAATATTGTTCTTAAATATTAAGCAGCTGCCACTTGGCAGCTCTGATACAGTAGGAACGTGTCAGGAGCAAGGAAGAACAGTTTCCAATGAGAATACTAGGTCAGAGTGAATCAGAGACTAAGTGAGTGTGTGAGAGAGGACAGACTACACACCCACCCAGGATTAATAGAAAAAGAGGGGGTGGGAGGGCACGAGATGCCTCATGCCACTGACCTTCTTTGTCCACCCAGCCTGCAAGGATGTACTTTCTGAGTATGTGGGTTGTTTGGCTTTCTTTTTCCATCAGCAAGGATGTTGTGCAGTGTTGAGTCTGTGATACACAGAGTAGGTTGGGTTTAGATGATAAAACAGCCACGACTCTCGCGGGCCAAACAAGCTGTCCTTGTCATTCAGAATTCTGAAGATGAATCATTGAGAGTGTGACAGAAGAATTTTAGAGTTTTTTCAATCCCCCCTGCCCTTTTTGTTCTCCAAGAGGAAAGATGTCCTTGCAATTTAACCACAGGCTTTTGCCTGTCTCAGGTTTACTGGAGCCTTCTGTGGCCAGGCCAGACGATGGAATATGGTCTGCCAATGACTCTAACCCATGATCTCAGACCTCACAGTTAGAGGCAACAACCAGTTGAGAAATAGTGTCAAGAGAGATGTCTCAGAAATGAAGCTTAAATGCCCTTACAGGAGAGTGGAGATCGAAGGTAGGCAGAGGACCTAGACCCCTTCTGAGAACATGTGTGCAGGACTGGGTCTGATTCCCAGGCATAGTGGGGGAAGGATAAAGCCCGCTTCAAGTGTGCCCAGAGGATGGCCAGGAAGGTGAAGAGCCTAGGAAACCTTGGTTGTGAGAAGGGCTGAGTGGACTCCTTAGAGCGATCAGCCTCCACTTACAGTTCAAGCAATTTCTACTATATGCCAGGCTCTTAATATGCAACAAATCCAGAAGGCACATGTTTCTATATCCATTTTGTAGATAAGGAAACTTAGGCTCATTGAGGAGCAGTTACCTGCAAGAAATCACTGTCCACGTAAGGCAGAGCTGGGGAGGGGAAGTCTTGGTTGGGCGGTGAGGAATATAAACTACCTAAGCTACAAAGTACCTTATAGATCAGCATCCAATACTTTCCTTTTCACAGATGGTGACCAGGAGCCCTTTAACAACATCATGACTTGCTCAAGCTGGCTTTGCCCACATCAGCTGAGTCTTATCTTTGTTGGGTCTTCAAACAGTGCTACCCAATAGGTTCTCAACTAAGGAAGTGATTTACTTTAATTTTCTTTTAAACCCCCATGTGTTGATGGAATGAGATAACTTTGAGGATGATGATGATGGTGATGATAACCATCCTTTAATGAAGTGACTACTATGTGCCCGTTGCTGGGCTAGCTTTCCTCTCTAGCTCCCACAATGACTCTGTCATAGATATCACTAATCCCCTTTGCATAGTTGAGAAAATTCATTCTCACCGTAGTTGCCTGATTCACTCAAAGTGACCAAACAGTATCAGGTCTCCATCTTATATTTTATTCTAAAATCTGCATTCTTTTTACATATCATGCTGAGAGAATTTGTCTGCAAAAATTATTCATTAAGAAATAACTTAGTCCCCATTTAAACTAATCAAAAACAAACAAAAATGCTATGTAGAACATCCATTGATTAGTATAAAGAAACGATTATTATACTGATTTGACCTAAAGCCTAATGCTTTGGTGAGCTCATGCACCCTTGCCTTTGATGAAGGTACAAGTTCCACTTTGCTTTTTGAGATACTAAAATTAGCCTATGAAGCCCCATTTCTGCAAGTACCAGACACAGGGAATCTAGATATCTCAAGCTGAGAACCACTTTGTTACAAAATATTAAAAATAATTCCTGCTGATTTTACACTTTTGGACTTTGTATTACACTGAATTAAATGATAAACCTCAAGGCGTTTACTCACACATTTTTGGCTAAAAGCACAGACCAGCATTGTGATTTGATTTCCATTAAGGTTACCAATGAAAATCTATGAGTTGCTAAAGGGTTACAAATCTCTTCCTGTAGCAACAAAAGCACTATAAATCCTCAAGAGCTTTTCCCTCTGAGGGAGAAAAATTGCAAAAGAGAAATGATAGATGGGGCTTGCTAGAAATTTTAATTAAAGGTGTGAGTGAAACATTCTGAATCAGGCCAGCGGCAGCTGCACTCAGACATGACCTGCCACCACAGCAGAGGCGGGGACACGTGTCGGGAAATAGCTATCCTGTGAGAACAGCCATAATACCCTTGAATTTCATTTCATATGGCTCTCCATAAAGCCTAGCTCTGAAAGGCCTTGTGTGAGACCTCCCTAGCTCAGAGAATAAGTCAGAATACAAAGAAATTGGCTCTTGGTTGCTCAGTGAAACCAGAGTGTAGACCACAGCATGTCTTTAGTGTGTGTGTGCTGTCCCTTGTTTGTCAAAGGACAGTATGCCCTGCCACCGTGCACTGCTTGCTGCAGTAATTAAGTAGTTAAAAGCCCTGGCCATGGAAGGTTCCGTATGAAACTTCTTTAAGAACTAGGATTGAAGAATATCAGCTACCCATATAAATATTGTAATGTCCTCCTCTTCTATTGCAGGCTTTACCAACAGGGCATTTAGGAGATGCATCGTTTCTTATCCATACTTCCACATGTTCACTCACCAGGTTTTGACATGCTTTGGGGGACAGGAAGAAGAACTTGAACTTAATATCACATGAACATGGTTCCATCTCGACTCCATCACTTATAAATTGTCCGACTCCGGTCTGTTAATTTCTCAGGTTCTCATCTATAAATCTCACTAGCCTTGAGGGCTATTTGTTATAAGGTCATATGCCCTTAATTCAAAGTGCTTGGTAAATAGTCAAGCATTAAATAAATATAAGATGCTGTGACTATTCTTTCCTTTATTTCTAAATCACACTTACTCTCCTTTACCATACTTATTGAAAGTTAAAGACTTCTACGGCTGATTGAATTTAATTTTGACTTTAAGTTAGAATCAGACCGCTTACAAGTCAATACATTTCATGAGAAAAGCATGCTACTCCTTATTACAATCATCCTCATCGTTAGTCTCCTGTATGGATTCCCCCAAAATAACAAAGCAAACACAAAAACCACTATTCAAAAGAACAGATCATTTTAGTAACAGTAATAAGTAACTCTTATGCCTTTAATTTTTGTTACAAATTATAGAATCAAAGCCTTAAATCCAAGGGCACAGGATGATCTGCTAAGTGGTCACTCAGATATGCCTGATCTCTGTGATGTGTACCCTGACCTCCTGGGAAAGACATGGTGGATCCCTAGACCCTCATATTTTCCTCCAGAGCAGGAGAAGTCTTAGTTGGGCACACAGCTGACTAGAATAAAGGCTACTTTCCTAGTCTCCCATGCAGGTAGATATGGCCACATATCTAAGTTATAGCCAATGAGATGTAAGTAGAACAATCAAGTGAATCAGGAACTCTCCTTAAGTGTCCCTTCTTCATCCTTCCCTCCATGTTTCTGCCTGGGACACAGAGCCACCCTGGACCATGTGTCTGAGATCCACCACTAGTGATGGTAGAGTGTTGAGCTGGAGCAACCGAGTCTCTGAGAACTTTGAGGAGCAGAGTCATGAAACCAGTGCTGGACTTTCATGATGGAGAAATAAACATCTATATTCTTTAAGACACTGATGTTTTTCTTGTTTCTGTCACTCACAGCCAACTTATGATGTTACTTTTCCACAGCTTTGTTTCCAGAGTCCCTCAACTTTCAAAAATCCTGCGTTATGCCTTAACATTTGTTTATTTCAGCGCAATACATTTGACAAATATTTATTAGGCAACTTTCATATGCAAGACCAAGTACTGGAGAGTATGTTGTACTGAGAGAATCAGTGAGCAACTCCAACACAAGTCACACCCCTAAGATCCTTAATAGTGAAAGAAGAAGAAGTTATAGGGTGCCTAGGATCAGTACCTCTTAACAGAGAAACCTAATCTATCAGGGGCCCAATGTGCGGAAGGAAGGTTTGTTGGAGGATGAAACATTAGGAGTGACAACTTAAAAATGAGATGTTAGGCAATGGGCAGTGAGTGGAGGTGCATTCCAGGAAAAGGAACAGTATTTCCAAAGGCCTTTGAGCAGGAAACAACATAGTGTGTTGAAAGAGGAGAAGTCAATATAGTTAGAGCAGAACAAGGGAGACACCAGATTAAGTGTAGAGGGAGTCAAGGTCGAAAACCTCTCACTCTATTCCTTTTTGTCTCTCTGTCACCTTCTAAACTATGAGAATGGACCGAACAATGAAAAAAAATGACTACAGTTCATAAAGAACAAAATTCTAGGGCCTGTTTTTCAGAATTTTCTCGTGGGTGAGGAGATGATAGAATGTAAACCCACACCAATCAAAGTATTTCCTGATTCTAGTGTTTGATTTTTTTTCCCCAAAAGGAAAAACACTGAAGTAAGCAAAGATAACACTTAATGGGGTCATTGTTTTGCCCTAGTTTATATAAGAATGAACAGACCAAACTGAAACATGCAAGTCATCCCTCAACAGAACACTGTTTGTTTCCCTCTGTTTCCAGTCCTTCTCATTTGCAAAAATAAATAAACAAATGGAACTCTCTTCTTTGACAGAAGCTGGCCTCTCAGAATTTTTTGTTTCCTACGTAAGAAAATATTAATGCATTTCACTGAACCAATGTGTGCATACATCCTTTTCTCCATGGTACTGAGAAGAGTTGGGGAAAGCCTATTACAAGGATTAAAATGATCCATGGAGCACACTAGAGGGCAGGTATCCCTTTTAAATCTGCTGTAATGTCCACCCACGGACTACACAGCCAACCACTACCATTGTAGATAGCGCTCCTAGAATGGCCCCATTTTCCCAGAATTGTTCAAATATAAGGTAAAAAATTTGCTACCTTGCTTCTCAAATAAGCCAAGCTTTGCTCTTGTTCCTCCTGTCACCTCTAAACTGTTTTCCCTGAATTCCTCAAGCCTGGCTCCTTCTCAACATCTAAGTCTCACTTCCGAAATCACCTCCTAGGAGAGGCCATCCCTTAGAGCTTTTCCTGAAATAACCCCTCCTGCTTTATGTTACATCACATGTTTCCTTCTAACATTTACCAACTTCCAAATTGCCTTGTTATATGTGCTTACTTAAAATGCATCTGTCTCTTCTAGAAAGTTACTCCTTAAAGGCAGTGACCTTGCCTTACTCACTACTCTATTTTCAGGAGGCAGAAAAAACTTTGTAGAGTATCTGGTGAATGAGTGAAACAATGGTCAGTCCTTTAAAATGAATATTATCATAATTCTCATTACAGATAACTCACAAAGATTTGAAATAACTTGATCAAGGTTATAGAGCAAGTTGATGGCAGAATCACTTGACCTCAGGGACTCTTTTAAGCTATCAATGTTTCTTCTCTTAAATTTTTTGGGAAAAAATAATGTACCTTAAGAAAATCTTCATTTTCAAAATTCTAGTCTCTTCTTTGCCTTTCCCTCTATTCTATTAATATCCAATCAAATCTACTTTCAAACTACTATTTACATTGTCCATCCTTTTTCTTTCTACTCTCTGCCACCATTTTAATTAATAGTCATATCCTATGAACAATTGGAATAGCCTCCTAATTAGTTGCATTGCCTTTAGTTTCTTCCTGCTCCTGTCTATAATTCTATATATGTCTCTCCCAGATTAATTGCCTTAAACTTCAATTTTATCATGCTATTGATCAGCATCTCCAGTTGTTGTCTGTTGCCATCAGGTTAAAATGTAAATTTTTTGGCTTACATTCAAGGCCCTTCACAGCTGCCCCCAACCTACCTTTCTCACATTATCCTCTCCTTAAACTCTCTACATGATCTCCAGCTAAACTGGCCCACTCACTATTCAAACATCTCTTGAGTTCTTCCTATTCTTCAACCACACTTACCCTATTATTCTCCAAAAAATGTCTCACCACATTCAAATTACATTTATTTCTCAAGACACTGGAGAATTTCCACCTTCTCTTGGAAAGTTTTCCAGATAACTCCAATGTACATGGATCCACCTGTCTCTAAATTCATCAGTACCTAGAACAGTGCCCAGCTCATTGTAGGTATGCAGCAAATTTTTGTCCAGTGAATTACTGAATCTGTGGTTGAAATCATGTTCTGTCTTATGGCAGCTTTTATTTTGTCTTATTTTATTTTACTTGTATGATTAAACCTCGGGTCCCTTTCCAACTGGGTCTTTGAGATATGAGGCCATGATTCCTATTCATCTCCTTACACACAAGAAGTAATGCCTCTTGTCTAACAGATTACTCCACATGCTTTAACCAAGTGAGCCAAATGTCACATTGTATTACTGATAAACGTACACTCTCTGATTTGTTTTATGGCTCAGGATTTAACAACTACTACACATAAAACAACCGACCCTACAGATTTTATCAGAGAGGCACTTGAGATTCAAAGTGTACCTCTCCTTTTTCTTCCGTGAGTATTTTACCATCATTGATACATTATGAAAGCAAATTCTCAATCTGAGCCATTTCTTGTTGGAATTCTAGCTGCATTCTTTTTTTAACTTTTCTGATCCTCATGAAATGATAACCCACAGTTATGGTGTGCCAACAATGTAAGGACACCAAAACACACTATAGGATAGGTACCTATAGCTATCTACCTATAGGATAGATAACTATTTCTATCCTATTCTATACTAGGATAGAAACTAGTATAAAACAGGGTCCATACACTTCTGGGCAGCACACACAAAAGGCAGCATATACAAAAGACATACTGACCAATATCACTTCTTCTCAATACTATGTGAGTATCGTCAGTTAATAAATGTCATGGAAATTCGAAGGAAGTATGAATTAATGAAGGCTGGGGCATTACAAGAAGATACCTGAAATTCTCTTCAACAACAGTGCAGTTATTTTTGAGTCCATGTACTTGTCAACCTGCTCTATACAGTCTCTACCTCCTATAAATATGTAATCTGCAATTTAACTTTACTACCTTCACGTATGTTTTTAAGAGAAAGAAAAGTAGATGATATTGACAACTTGCTCTTTAATCGCTTGGACATTGATTTAACGCAATCACAAAGAGGTCTTGCATCCACTGTAGCCAAAGCAGCTACACCCCATATATCTCTTCCACATTATCCTATTCTGTTCCATTTCTTACTAGTACATGAGAACAGCTAATTTATTTATTGACCTATGTCAGGGGCTGCCAAAATATAGCCCATAAAACAAATATGACCCTCATTCTACTTTTATAAATAAAACTTTATTGGAACACAGTCATGTTTACTCATTACATATTGCCTAAGGCTGCACTTGTGCTAACACAACAAGGTTGAGTAGTTGTGACTGAAACCGTATGGCCCACAAAGCCTAAAATATTTATATCTGGCTTTTTCCTATCTTACCCTTGGCCTATGAATCTCTTGTCTGTCTCCTCACTCTCAGAACTTGAAAAGAGACTTTTTTGTTTACTGCTTTGACCATGACATTTGTACCTGGGACATAATAGATGCTTCATTCCTGTTGCTGACCACTCTTGGGGACTTAACAGGAGGAGTGTAAATTGTGTTAACATGGACCCAAAGCTCTGAACTCAGCTGCACATCTGGAATCACTGCTTTCTGGGTATATATGTAATGAACTCATGTAAAGAAATTTTTAAATGGCCAAAGAATACTCTGGGGAGGATTCTTGGCCCAAGAAACAGTTTTATAGAAAATGTCTTGGCCTCACTGCTGGGCTTACTGGGAGCAGAGCACTGTATTTTTCATAGCCCTGCTATGCTAAACAAAACATGTACCAAATCACCAGGCAGGCCTGGAGCTGAGAATCTGGGTAATATTTGGAGAATAAGAGTTTAGGGTAACACATTTCTAAAAACTTGTTGATAGGAGCACCAGCCTGTGCCTTTTAATTAATTTATTTGACTCTTGTCAATTGATATTACCCAGAGGTTTTAAGAAAAACACACACACACACACAACAGTTGTAAAATATAAAAACACCACTTCCCATCATTCTCTTCTAGTTTCTAGGAGTAACTTACAATTTTATTCTATGCAACATTCTCACCAAAGAAACTCCTTATTAACAAGTGCAAAGTCTGACCTATTGAAACCCAGCCAATTCCTCTATGCCAGGCAGATGTGTCAGAACAAGTCAACACCAGCATGTCGATTTTTCGATACTCTATTTAAGGGACAAAGATGAACGTAACAGTGTCTCAACGTTAAATAACCTATACACCAAGATAGAGAGCCTTGCCCAGTAGATCAGAATATGTATTACATCTGGAAGTTTTATCAGATAGGTCTCCGGGTTGAGCTGCCCCTATCATGACCCATACACTCCTCAAGGCAATATGGGTGGACGGCATTCCTCCAATTTTACATCATTTCAATCCATTCTCCACTCTATAGCCTTAGCAATTTAAAATGTAGTCTACTCACATCTCTCCCCTTCAAAAAATTCTTATCTCCACACTGCCTTCAGGAGCTAAAGCTCTCATAATACAATATTATGGACATAATACATAATACTCATGAACTCATGGTTCATGAGTTAGCTCTGTGCGTCTGCCTGCCTGTCTCCCCTTTGCTACAAGCCTCTCTCCACCCACTCCCTCCCTTGTCCTCTGCTCTGAAGGCTGCACTTCTAAGAGTTTTGATAATGTCTCATTCTATCTCTGGCCCCCATTCCTCCCTTTCTATCTTTTTCCCTATCCCTTTTTCTCTGGCGCTTCTGAGCCTTTGTGTATGCTGTTTCTTTTCTGATTCTGATTGAAACACTCTCCTTTCTACTCTTTTTTGGCTAACCTAGACTTATTATTTTAGTCTCATTTCAGATTATTCTTTCTCCTGATAGCTCTTCCTGATTCCTGAAGTCCACATTAATAGAAAAACCCCATGATAGGTAACACTTTATTTGGAATTCCACCCCCAAATCTAACCCCCAAAAATGTTTTACCTGAAAAGACTAATGAAAGGTAGAGCTCTAACTTAACTGTGATGTCTCCCCCAACATGATCTAAATTCTTCATATCAATGTACTAAGTACAGCTTTAAGTACTCTCCCAGCTCTCCCAAGCAATTTAACTATGCATCTCTTGGATAAATCTTTAAATGCTTTGCTATTTAAAAAAAAACAAAACCACAGAGATTGTTCTATTAAAATATGGAAAAAGTGCTCTGTTTAAAATGACACACTAAATGTATTCTAATCAAGGACATAAGACTTGTTTTGAAAGCCTTTCACTTTAAGGAAATCAAAGACAGAACACAGATGAAGGCAAGCCACTTGTAATAAAAAGCTCCAATACCTATAGTAATATGAGAAAACACCTGTTATCCTGGAGACGTACTTGTAACAGAGTAAGTAGGCTTGCAGATAACAATATGAAGTTGCATGTAAAATAAAAATGGAGTGTTAATGTTTTTAACTGGACACGTCCGGGCAGCAAACACTGCGTGGAGGCATTTTAAGTACATCAACAGCTCCCTCACTAGCTTCTGGTTATGTGGATATTGCTGTAATCTAAGTGGTTAAAATGATGCTTGCCATCTTTCTTATAACCTGCTGTGGGTAGAGGGTCAAAAAGTGGTATCTTGGGAGTGAAGAAAATTGATCTCAGAAGTGCCAACAACAGTAGGCAGAAGAGGTAATCTTGCTTCAGAGAGAACCAAACAAATCCCAAAGCAGGCACCCAACTCTAGGCCTATACAGACCTGGCCAGATCCGAAGCTGGTGTAGATTTCAGAAACTAAGGTTGAGGTGTGGCATTGGGTATAAGGAGCAAAGATGACTAGAGCATAAGTCCCACCTGTGGAAAGGGGTTTGAAGGAGGCAGGGAGAACTGAAAACTGGGAACAGAACTGGGTGATGAGACTCGGGAATGAAGATAGCTTGGCAAGCCTCCCTGGCAAAAGTTGGAGGGGCCACAGGGCTGAGATTCCTGCAGGGAATAGTGTGAGAGCAAAGTGAGACAACAAGCAGCAGACTGCAGCCCCCAGGAGGAGGAAGGACTAGGGGCTTGGCCTCAGCTGGCCAAGCTGGTATTTCAGCCTGCAGGTCCAATGTACAGCAAAGTTTTCTAAACTGTGCTCGTCACAGCCTAGGAAGCTCTTACTGTTCTTCCAGAACCTCCTGCGTTCACGGGTGAAAGGAGAGGTAACTCCCAAGAGGGGCTGTACCCACCAAATGATAAAGCTCAGCTCCAAACTCTTGCTTTGGGCATCATAGGGTCTCTGAGAAATGCCTCCAGGAAGCAAGTCTGATTTTAGTGCATTTCACTTCAATTAAGACAATGTCCCTGTTGTCATTCTATGTCTGTATTTGAAAGAAAACCAAGAGACCAGAATGGGGATCCCACCCCCAAAACTTAGCAAAGTATGCTCTCTTCCTCTACTCATCTTCTTAGGGAAAAAAGGGAAGGTAAAGAAAAGGAGAGAAGAGAATTCTGCACCGTTTTTAGCCTTCCCAAAGGAGATGTTAACTGCCTGCAAAAGAACTAGCCTGCCAGCTCCATTGCAAACCTCCCCTATAAAATCCACGATGCCTACTGAAATGATACCAACTTCAAATATAGAGATCCACCCTAAAATGTGAAGAACTGTGATGAGGGTTATCAGATAACTATATTCCTGACTTTCTAGTTCAATACCCATGCCCTTTTAAAAGACATGTATGAAAAATTTTTTAAAAAAGAGAAAAGCAAAGAGAGGTGTGGCAATTTTAAGTCGTGAAAAGAACACAGACGTTCATGTTCTTTGAACAAAGAAAACCTGTCAGGCAACATCTTCCTCTTTAACCAAGTGACATCTGAAAAGTCAAAAGGGAAACTTCACACCCAGCTAGGAAGAGTGGTTCAGTCAATTTTGGTGATCGATGGGGGTCAAGGCTGTCGTAGTCAGATCAGAGCAACGGATTTAGGTTTCATGTTCATTTAGCAGTAAGTTGCTTCACAGGTCATTATGCAACGACTTTCAACAGGTCCAAGGAAAGTTCTGTGTGGTGTTTTTCTGCCACCCAAAACAGTCATGTGCTCTGTTGTTCTATAACATTTTCAGGTTCAGTGAGGAGATTTTAGAAGTGCTTCTAAGGGAACTCATCTCCTTCTCCTGCTTGTCAATTACTAATGTGGATAACCGGTTAAGTTATACTTCATTGTCAGAATTATCAGTAGTGTGTGACCAATTATTTATATAATTAAGCATGATCTTTATAAGGAAACACAGCTTACAGAGGAACTATATCCTTGAAATTTCTAAAAGTTCTTTGCACATGCCTCATACTCGTGCATTTGGTGAATGAGTGCAGAAATAAATTACACATAAGTAGATGCATTCAACAACACTTCTTCTGAAATCTAAACTAGTTCTCATAAAGTAGTTTCAAGATATATTCATCCTGTTTAAAGAAGAATTGACAAAATGAATCTTTTCTAACAGTTATTTGTTTATGTGAAATAGACAAGACTTACTCAAGTAAGCTATTCTTTCTAGATCATAATTATTAATACTTAAAAACTAAAAATGAGCTAATGTTTCTGTCTACACTGGAAACCTCAGGGCCTCAAATTCGAGTCCTATCCCATTCCTATCCCCTGTAACTTTTCTTATACTGAAGTAATAAATCACACGTGTTAATTTAAAGTACTACTGATATATCTGGAAGTTAGATATGGTGTCAGGAGCAGAAATTTGGCAAAGGTCCGTGGGGTTCCATGTGTTAAACCACACAGGGCAATTTGTGCTATGGGAGTAGAATGAAATTATAATTTCAGAATTAAATATTCTGAAATTATATGGTGTTTCATTTTTATTCCACAAGTGTATTATTTTAAATGTTTTAAAGTAAAGGCTAAAATGATATTGCATACAGAAGCTAAACTCAGGTTTATACTTTCAAATAATTTAAATAATAAGCTCAAGGAGGGAACACACTGGAGTATGGGAATTACACTAAGAAAAGACAAAAATTACTAGGTTACTGCCTACCACCTATCCACAATAAGCTCCAGATTGCCATTTTTACAAACTGCTACAGGAATACTAAAGGAGAAGCAGCATTTTAATACCTCACCAAAAAGAATAAAAAACTGGAAAAAGATTCACTTTTGGATGCCCAACTTCCCTCATTTGATGGGAGGCCAAGGCTCCACAGTGAAAGCAAAGTGGAGAGGTTTTCCCTTAAGGTTTTAAATTACTAAATCATTACTTAAATTATCTAAGTAATTACCTTAAACGTCTGCTTTGCTTTGGCTGTGGAGACATAGTCACAACCATGAAGACCCTACTGAAACAAGAAGATATGAAGTTCATAAAATGTTCTCCGTCTCCACTGCAGAAAGGAACACGAACGTTACCTGAAAATGCAAACTGTGATCTTTTGTGATGAGATTCAAGAAAACCTTTACTTTCAAGTTATAATGACTATTCCTATATTTCTTCATATCCTAGAGTCAAGGGAAATTTTATTGCCTATTTATCTACATTAAGTGATAACTAAAGCATACATAGTCTGAGAATTGTAGACTGTGTTAGTCATTCACATTTTAAAACATAAATGTTTAGAACTATCCATTTTCTGGGGTCCTTTGGTCTCTTGTTCCTTTCTGAGTTCTTACTATAACAATAAGAGATACATGTAAGGAAATAATTTTTCCCAAAAAATAACATCAAGTCTGTGTCTCGATTCCACAAGTGAAATATACCAGGCTCTAGAGAATGTTTCATGAAACTGTAGAGAAAATTGTTAAGTAAATGAAGTGTTTATTTTCTGTATGAAACTTCCTGTTTTAGGGGAATATCCTGCCATCTTGATCTTACTTCCCCACTTACTTGGTCTATTGCTTTTATTCAAGGCCTTACCATTGTATTTCCACTCAGAAAATTGTGACACGTGGGTACACTACCATTTCCTTCTGTTGTAATTAAAAAGGTATTTATGCAGTGTTCTAATCTCACAATGGTCACATACTCACACCGAGATGCCTAGTTTATTTGAAAGGTCATTGGTTGAAAGTCCTTCAGTCAGAATTGAAGGACAGGTCCCAGATTCTCAGCTTAAGCGTCAGGGTTCCAAAGTAAAGTTATCCTTGGGAAACATTCATTTCCCTTCCCATGATTAGATAGTATTATGTCTGTAACTTATTATTCAAGGCTATTTTCCATTTTATCCTTAGAATATTTCATCTTTACCTTTCCTCTAGCTGATATATATAATTGTGTTATCCACCAGTTCTATGGATGCTGTACGTGAAGAAAGACCTTACTCAATCCTTGGTGCCAGGATGTCAGTTTAAAAACCCAGGCTTCTTTGGAATTCTTTCAGTGCTCATTGGAGGATTTCTCTTTGTTATAAGACGTTGAGTAAATACAGGAGATAGATGAGCTTTCCAAGGTTGGATATGAGACACACTCCGCTCTTGGCTTCTGAGAACACTTTGGCTCCTTGTCATGTTGGTTGTAGATTGTTAGGGAACTTAGAAGAAGGTAGAAAGACATTTTGTAAACATCACCATGAGAGAGGGATTTTTTGACATATACATTTTGGTCCAAAGTTCCTCTCTGTGCAAGGCTGAAGCCTACCTTAGCCTTCGGTAGACAGGCTAATAAAACTCCTAAGGTTCTGTGTGCCACATGACTTTCCATAATTTTTCTATTAGCCCAGGACTTCTAAAGACCATGATTATCTAAAGAGTCCTAGACCGGGTGACATTATCATGGCTAACACACTGGTGGATGATGACAAATTAATGTGTTACTATTTGTCTGGGTGTTGCAGTTAGGGAATGGGATCCTTGGAGACGTTATGCCTAATGCCAAAGTTAGAAGTGAATTTGAAATCCCAGGTCTTCCCTTTACCTGCCTTCAAATGAGGCCTCAGAGAGACTATCCAATCATCTCTGCCCCACATGTTCTATGAGGCTGGATTTCAAGAAAAATACAAGTGACCATGTTTAGAGTAAAAGTTAAAGACTGTTAACTAAGGTGTCAGTTTCTGTGAAAATGAACCCCCAAAAATTATAGAGTTAGTTTAGAAAAAAGAGAGAGAATGAGAAAGCCCTTTACATGGTGATAGCTCAAATAATTATAATTTTTCCATGGAGTTTATAGTGCCCTAAAATGTAGCTGTATTACAAGTTAGGTTATAAAACCTCTGGACTAGAGAGAAGGCATTTCTCCATAATAGCCAAGAGCTCTGGAAGAACAAGTTGTGAGTATAGTGCAGGAGACTTAGAAGTTGGCAAGAGAAGCTAGTATGTGAAAGGAAATGAATATAAGAGAAAGCTGCAGCTAGAAGAAGAGTGATTTCTTGCTGATGTTCCTTTTAGAGAAACAGGGCAAATATCTCTAAATAACTCACTGTGATTTAAAATTTTTTTGGTAACATCAGGATTTTCATTATAGTAAAGCAAACTGAGTATATATTCTATTGAGTATATATCCTAAGGCCAATATTAAACCCAAATTCTTATACCTTGTTCCTCCCAAAATCTACAAAACGATTTCCTCAAGATCTTAGTATGCTTCTAACAAGATGGCAGGAAATGGCAGAATATATCCTAAACAACATACAACCAAGCTTCAGATGAAAATGTTAATACTGATAAGAGCGGAACACACCATTCCAGCGAATGAAAAGTTGACATGAATCAGTAAGATTCCTGAAATAAAAGTCTTGGCAGTTAGGTGGTGAAGGCACCTGCTGGGTCCAGAACCAAGATTCCATGTTTTTACTGAGGAACTGAAATTCAAAATGTCAAGTATTAGAAGATAAAGACAAAGCAAGGTCTAACATGACCAAGTCTGCAGAAATTTAACTCATTGATTTTATGAAAAAGATACCACTAAATAAATGAGCTCTAATTTATTATAGTCAATGTTGTAATGACAAAATTGCTACCATGCTTGACTACATTCAGTACAAACTCAAGATGGCCACAGTTGCAAAGTATGTTTCTTAATGAATCTGGCTGAATCCTGTTTATGCAACTTGAGCCCTTGGAAGGATTACATACAATTTATAATGACAGACATTTCCCAGGTTTGTTCTCTGGCTGCTAGAAGACTCATCAATAATTCAAGAACACAATACCCTTTGTGTATAATTGTTCCATTTCTTTTCCTTTTGCAAAAAATCATTCAGATTTCAATCATTAAAAAATCATTCCCATTTATACCAGCATAGAACATGTAAACCAAGAAATGTTCTTGTTGGGAAGACTACAAAAGGAAGAAAGAAAGATCTTATAAACTTTACAGTTTCATATTATTATGTAACACAATGATTCTTAAATCAAAAACATAAGGAACAACAAAGGGTTTTCAGTTATGTTAAAATTTATAAAAATTAAAACTTCAAAGGGAAATTTTATTGTGTGACATTTTAAATGTATGAATTTAGTATATAAAAATTATAATATGATTTAATCCTGGATCAACCACTTACTAGCTGGATTACCTTGGGAAAGTTCTTAAATCTCTATTATCTGCAGTTTCCTCATCAATAAGATATGTAGATTAACAATCACACTGATTTTTTTAAAGAGTAGTGATAAAAAAATGACATAATGTATAAGTAAGTGTACTTTACAAACCATATAAAAGTAAGAAATACTCTAGCTTCCATCAAGTAACACGATAAGGAAAAAATGTTATTTAAAAATTACTCAAAACTTATTTTTAGGAAACTTGCTTCAAAAACATTAATTGCCATGCCAAAAATTTTCAGTTCATACTTCGTCATAAGTCTAATTTAATCCCTTTAACAAAAATATTAAAAGGTACAAAAGGCAATTTCACCTCCCTACTCCACCACAGTATGTTCAGAAAATCCTTTCATATATAATCAAATTAAGGGGATTTAATCTTAATAACATAAAAGCAAACTGGAAATGGAAATATATAATTGCAGTAAATTGAGAATATTCCTTAGTTTGTTCATTCATCAAATAAATTGTTGCTTTGGGAAGACTTTTCAAGTATGGTCAATATATGAAAAAAAAATCAATAACTATGTTGAACAATGTGAAAGCTATCCTGGTTTTTCTGAATTGTTTGGGGGGGGGATGGTTTGCTATTGTTTTATAAGACTGTTTCCTGGGTACTCTCTTCTGTCTCTCTAACAGGGACTGGCTATTAAATTCCATGTTTTACCAAACCACATCAGCAAAGGAATAAGCAAATTAGGAGCTGCACATTAAGTACAGGTCAATCATTAGTGGATGTTGAAACGCTGAACAGCAATATTCACACCACCACATGCCAAATGACTAGATAGTCTGAAATAGAATGAATAGCATATAGTTAAGATCATGGGCTCTGAAATCAGATATATTGAATTCAAAGAAAGGTTTTGACTCCTACAGCTGCGTGACATTTGGCAAGTAATTAACTTCCTAATACTGGTTTCCTTATTGTTAAAATGGAGATAATAATTGCACCTATCTCAAAGAGTTGTGAGGGCTAAATAAAAGAATCCAAGGAAAGTACTTAGAAAAGCACCTGACACACAGAAAACAATCCATGAGTGTTAAATCGTATATGTAAAGAAATGTAGACAAAATAAAAGATTAATTTTTCTCACAAACTTCTTGATAAGGAATTCAAATCTCTGGCACAGAAAATCAACCTGAGATCTCTTTTAAAATAAAAAATGCCAAATCATTGGACTTATTTAACTCCCTAAATTGTGCTTTTTCACTACACACACGCGCATGTGTACATACACACACATACATATACCACTATATAAGATGCATATAGATGTGGGCTTCCCTGGTGGCGCAATGGTTGGGACTCCGCCTGCCGATACAGGGGACACGGGTTCGTGCGTTCGTGCCCCGGTCCGGGAGAATCCCACATGCCGCCGAGCGGCTGGGCCCGTGAGCCATGGCCACTGAGTCTGCGCTTCCGGGGCCTGTGCTCCAACGCAGGAGAGGCCACAGCAGTGGGAGGCCCGCGTGCCGCAAAAAAAAAAAAAAAAAAAAAAAAAAAAGATGTATATACATGCAACAAATTTATCTTAATGTCAGGAAGGGTATAGCAATGCAGAAATTGGGAATGCAGATCAGAGGACCTGTGCATTTCCTCAATGAAGCCATTTAATTTTTCAATGCTTCCATAAGTTTAAATAATTTTGATTTGTGGCTAGTGAAAAAAAATTGTCCATTTATTCCAGAGGCAGTGTACTGGCAAAAGAAAATGATTTAAGGTGGAATAGAGTCACACGTGTATTGTACAACTTAAAGGCATGCTAAACCTTGCTAATTCAGTTGGAGATGAATAAAAATGCTTATCAGTTCAGGTAAAAGGAAGACACAAAATTTAAAAAATCTACTCATTACTAAGTGGCTAATAATGGTAAATTCTCAGGGAAAAAGGATTTTTGGTTTTGAGCTCTCATTTATTTATTTTTCTTCACACTTGATGTACTTCCTAACAATTCAACAGGAAGAGAATAAGTGAATTCCCTAACTTAAATAGGAATATGGAAAATGGCCCAGATACACTACTCTTTCCATTCTTGTAAGAGATATCAAATTGCATTTTTTCTTGCTTTCAAATTTGGTGTCAAATGTAGTGTTGGGTGTAATCTTAGACAAAGTCTGGTATAAATTTTTCTATGTTTAAAGGTTTTCATTCTCAAGGAATAAATCTCAGAAGGGCAACATACCATCAGCTGATTTTTTTTTACAGCGGTGGTTGATCACTTTGTTTATTTTGCACTCATCCAAGATATATGCCTTTCTCCGAAAGAAGAGGTTAAGAAGACATTAACATTTGCGAAGTCCTTTGAGAGATGTGTTACCAAAGTGTAAATTATATCCTATTAGACCAGCCTTATTGAACATGAATAAATTACAGAGAAATGAGTGTCTTTAATAGAGCAAAGATATTATTAAAAAGAAATCTGAATTTAAAGAGTTTGAATATATTTAAAATTTTGAATATGCTTGCTTTTCCTGAATTAGTGTTCAGTTTTGAGGCAGCTGGGCAAAGAAAGGTACTAAGTCTGGAAATATTCATGTGCTAGTAACAGCCATGTTTCTCTCATCATGGATTAGAACACTTATAAATGTTTTGAGATTTTACATATATCAGAGGCAAACATAGCCATATTTTTTCCTAGAAATTAATATAAGCCATAGATAGTTTTGAAATCATAATCACTGCTCCCATAAATTGCTAAATTAGATGAAATATTTATATCCTTGTTATTCAAAAAAAGTGAATTTTCAACATTCAGCTGCTGAGTAATGGCTGTTTGTGCAATGTTTCCAGTAAGATAAATGAAAGTTTTACTCCCTGCTACTAGTTTAAAACTCCTTTGCATTTTTACACAAGAGCCCATTTTTCATTACCAGGAAAGGTATGCAATTTGAACCATGCTACTTTTTATTCACAGTAAATCAATATGTGTCATAAGAGCAGAAAAGAAAGTAATATTACTCGCTATCATTGGACCTTCCCTTACAGCAAGCCCTAGAAGACATCGCCAGGTTGGGTTGCTATAGCAACAGAGCTCTGGTACCTCTCTTGCTTGGCTTGTTATAGTGAGTTGATTTCTACCACACAGATATAACCCAGAAGAATTTTTATGGTAAAGAAGTAATTACAAAGAATCAACAGCAATGTGTGTGACTTTTCCATTGATCTGCGATGATTTAATTCAGAACTAGTATAATGACTCTATAACATTTCAAAGCCCTTTGCTGACTTCCAATTAAATTATTCATTGCCTTTTCTTTAGGCTTCTTAAGTAGTCAGATTTCTTAAAATGTGAAGGAAAAAAGAATACCGAGACCCTTTAGAGTGTTAGCATGAAACCTGATATGGTTTTACCCAACTATGAAAATCTGCTATTAAAATGTCTTGAAATAATATTAATCCACTTAAAAATATCAACAATTAGTGAGAAGACTCAAGAAGACTATACTGGCAATATAAAAAATTATCTTTTGACTTCTTCTAAAAAGATATCAAGACAGAAAAGAATATATCTTATTTTCTTATATAGGCCATATAAGCCATTTTGAAGAGTGTCTGACATACATGTAAACACCTAATAAATATTGTTATAATTTTATTACTATCCCAATACAGTCAAGCAAACAAATTCCTTACATTACATAGCACTACTGATTATGCAATTGTAATGCCCTTTGTATTCTGAATATATGTAAAGTAAAAATGATATAAGGAATACACTACTATACAGCTGAGCCTTAAACATATTGTAAAAAGTTGCAAGTCCTTTTTAGAGGACTAACTAACCTTGTGAATAAAAATCTGCATCTGATGGACATTCCATAGGGAAGCTGCTTGGAATGGAGTGTGTTACGGGTTTGGGAGACAGGATCTAGATTTTGTGTATCATACTATTTACTTGAGACCTTAACCTAAGTCTTTGTCTTTTTACTGTAACAAAAGGATAAAAACATTTTCCCAGCTGAGTGGTAGAGGATTCAGTGAGACAATGTATATAAAGCACCTGTTACAATGCCTGGCACAAATGATACTTTTAAAATTTTAGCTGCCTTTCCTTTAAAGTTTTCCAGTCATTTCCTTGAATCATAATTTCCAAATGGAACTTATAGGTAAAACTGAGTATAAATTCAGTATTTCTTAGAAGTACTTTGATATACATGGATTTTAGTTCTGGAAAATGTAGAAAACTTTCATTTCCGTATAATTCTATGTTACAAATTATTTTTTAATTGATTTGACTGATAATGTCTTTCCCAAAGTATGTTTTCATGACCCCCTAGCCCAGGATAATGCTCTGGGGAAAAAAAAAAAAAAGGGGCAGAGGGACCATTTCTACAGTCAGATACATTTGGAAAATGCTACATAATACATCTCATTCTAATGATTAATAGATCACATTAGTATATTCAGCCCTACAAGAAATCCCAGATAAATAAATCAGTCTTGCTTAGTGGTAAAGAGTGTAAATTCAGGAGTTAGGCTTTTGAACCTCACTTTCATCACTTATTCCCTTATAACCTGGGAAGTTACTTAACCTCTATGTTTCTCAGCTGTAAAATGGGAATGGCAACAGTGCTTCCCACACTGCAATGAGAGGTTAAAGTGAGATATATCATACCTGCTCAGACAGAGGCTGAGTCAATTATCAATAATAAGAGTTATTAAAGAAGCCTGTTTAAACCCATTACTATGGCCCTTCTTCTTTATGAATTATATTTTTGAACATCTTCTGGAACTATAATTCCTTGGAACACGCTTTGAACAATGCTAAAATTAGGGTAGTGGTAAATTGTAATTAAGTAAAAAATTATTCATCATATTAGTGCCCAAAGCAAGTAGCACCAAAAAAGTCAGCTACTTCACAACATGTGACCCCACTGGCTTGCTCTCATGCTTCTACTATCAGAACACTAGAGCAACTGTGTTAAGTGTAAAGATCCTACCCCCATGGATGTTCTACTCATTAGAGCCATTTACACCCATTTCATGCATTATCACAGATCAGTTTATTGCATAACATTAGATTATTTGCATGTCACTAAAAATTGAGCCTTAAAGGAAAGAGATATCAAATGATTAAAGCCTTAATGACTAGCAGAGAGAAAACTAAGCATATGGCTTACTCATGGGGTCTGCAAAGAGAAGGGACATTATTAAGATGTTTACACATTTCCTAGTGCTAACGGAAAACAACTTGAGTGAATTTTCAAAATGGAGAAATAAAATAGTACAGAACAATAAGGAAAGGTAAGAGGTTCATCCCAGGAAAAATATGGTACAAGTGCACAACAAAATGCAAAGCCCTCCCTGGTCTAGACAACATCATGTCTCCAATGAACTTCCTTACCCTTGTCCAGAAGATCGGAAGCTTAGGCAAAGGACCAAAAAAAACCAGCAGTCAGCTGATTAATCTGACACCTTTTAGAAATCCTTTTATTTATTCTCACATTTGCAACTGTATCAGGTTGCTGACTTCTCTTCTTTTAAAGAGTTCTTATTTTTCATCATCAGAAATAAATGCAAAACAGAAAAAAATAATCACTCATAATTTAATGACCTCTGAAAATTAAAAACCATTTTCAATTATTCCTGTTCACTTCAAGTCTTAATCATAATTATACATCATTTCTACACGGGTATTTTTATATGTAAACACAATTTCAAAGCCTGGGTTTTTTTCCACTTAACATTATATCTTCAGTTTTTTTCTCACAATGATACAGAGAAGTCTTCAAAACAATCCTTCCTAGTACCTGAATGGTTATATTCTTCCATGATCAAACATGCAAGTGATTGCCAATTGTGCTGTTATATTGATACAACAAATCTCTTCCTTCATATAGTTAGTTCTTTCTTTTAGATTAGTGGTTTCAAACTTTAGTATGCATCAGAATCACCTAGAAGGCTTGTTAAAGCACGGGTGTCTGGACCCCACCCTCAGAGCTTCTGATTCAATAGGTCTGGGGTGAGGCCTAGGAATTTGCATTTCTAACAAGTTCCCAGGTTTTTCTGGGAACCACTTTTAAAAATTACTGTTAGATTGTTTACATGGTCTATTATCATTGTTGCATTGGGGTTGACAAATCAAATAGTATAGACATTTTCATGGCATCTAACACATATTTCTGAAAACCTTCCTACAAGCTTATTCAGCTTTATATTGTCAAGTGACTTCTCAATACTTGAAGCCCGGGTAGATACCAACTAACTGAATGAACAAAAGAACAAAGGAAAATTCTTACTTCTCTCCTCCTCAAAATCATAACATTAGGCTGAGATTCATCTATTTACATTTCAAAGATACACAGCATATCTAAATAGTAATATCTAAATCTCTGTTACTACAGACATCAGCAAGGAGGTTTTATCATCACTCAAAAGTCAGTGAAAAATAGCTGTTATATTTAAACCTTGGAAGAGAGTAAATCTGTATCTGTACCACACAGTTAGAAATTAGCTGCATTTAGTTTTGTCCACTAGATAGTTCAAAAGCAGTGTTGTTCATTGCAAGGTGCAGGGCAAAAATCTGGCTATGAGAAATTGTGTTTGATAAACTAGAAACAAGAGAATTCCCACTTTAGCAGGGGATTATTGGCATATTTGCCTAAAAGCCACTGTCAGAAACCTTGGAGGCTTCCCCTTGTACTAAAGGATTCTTTATATTATATATAATATATTATATATATTCTTTATATTGAGATTACTTCTTCACCTTTAAGTGGAGACCTGTGCATATAAACAAACATGTCTACGTGAGAATATAGATGCATCTACATAAGTAACATTAGATAGCCATGTATGCAAAGTATCTATTCATACATTGGTTTCTAGAAACCCACAGATAAAACATATGCTTAGCAAAGATATCATCTGCAGAAATGTCTTCTGCACTCTTTCTCTGTAATCTGCACACATTCTTAATTTTTTCATTCTTTTGTGTTGTTATTGTGTTGATTTGAATGCATAATGAGAAAATGTGTTCATATATATGATAACCATAAAACCATACATAAGTCAAGTCATTGGGTGTTGTCAACAAACTTTGGAATTTGGTTAGACATAAAATTGTTAACTCTGGCTCACGTTAAGAAGAGTAAATCAGGAGTAATTGTGTTAGATAGAGACTTATTAATAGAATCATGTATTTATGACTTTCTAAGGGATAGTGTTTTCTATGTCAGTGTTTTTTGGTGATTGTGCTCTCTTTATTTTATTTTTTTTTAAACAGTAAGCAATTTATTATAATGTTAAAAATAAACCTGCCATACAAATCAGGCTTTGCATTCCTAGGTATTTACCCAACAAAAATTAAAGCATATGTCCATACAAAGATTTATACATAAATGCTCATAGCAGCTCTATTTGTAATAATCTCTAACTGGAAACCACCCAAATGTCTCATTGATATAAGTGAATGCATGGACAAATTTTAGTGTATCCATATAATGGAATGCTACTTAGCAATAACAATAAATTATTAACACAGGCAACAACATTGATGAATCTTAAAATAATTATGCTGAGTGAAAAAAAGCCAGAAAATAGAGTGTATATTGTAGAATCCCATTTATATATATATATAAACCTTGGTAAAATGCAAACTAGTGTGTTCTCTTTAACTAAAAGTAAGTCAACATTCTTAATAGCTTGAAAGGAACCTAAATTGTTTTTTTTGCATGGATAGGTTCATTATGACCACAGGAAGACATGGCTGCTCTCAGGACAGACAGAAAACTAGGAGACAGATGCTAAGATACCATATATATTTCATGTTATGAAATAATATGCATAAATGTATCCACTTACTATGTACTATGTCGTAAATATGACTATATTTGGAAGCCTCAGCAAAGAGGACAAAGTTTAAAATACACCAATGTTAAAAATGTGAACTTAAGAAACCCAGAACAGCAACGCAGATACCATGAGGCAATCATTCCCCTAGTGTGTCTGAGAATTTGACCAAAGGCACTCTCTACTTAATTCGGGTGTTCAAAGAAACTTAAAGTTAAGATATTAGCGGCAACAACCATCTAACTATCATTTGAAAATCAATACCTCTGAGCTTTTTTTGACTAATAACTGCCAACTCCTTATAATGTGTTAGTGCAGAATGACAATCAATTAAATATAGCCCCTGCCACAAATCCAAAAGTACTGGCCAAAGTGCGCACACATCAATGAGACATTTCTAGTTCATCCATTCAGTGCAGAGAAAGAAATAGGGAAAAATATATGTTGAAAGGTGCATATGGCCTGCCTGTGAAATTTCAATTCCTGAACTCCAGGGAATGAGAGGTAAAAAGTCTCTAGGGATAACCAGATACAAGAAAAGTTTTGGTAGAATCCCTTTACTCCATCAGGGTAGAAATGGACCCCTGACAAGCCAAAAGATAAGAATTGAAATGAAAATATATTAATGGATATTTTCCTTTTTTGACAAGTAGTTTCTTTTGCAATTTAGGCAGTAATAGATTCTTTCTTTTTAAAAAGTTAAGATTAAAAAAAAATGGGTCAGGGCTTCCCTGGTGGCGCAGTGGTTGAGAGTCCGCCTGCCGATGCAGGGGACACGGGTTCGTGCCCCGGTCCGGGAGGGTCCCATGTGCCACGGAGCGGCTGGGCCCGTGAGCCATGGCCGCTGAGCCTGAGCGTCTGGAGCCTGTGCTCCGCAATGGGAGAGGCCACAGCAGTGAGAGGCCCGCGAACAGCAAAAAAAAAAAAAAATAGTACAAATTAAAAAAAAAAAAATTTTATTGTGGTAAAAGTCACATAATATAAAACATACTAGTTTAACCATATGTAACTGTACGGTTCAGTGGCACTAAGTACATAAAAAATAAAATAAATAAAATAAAAAAGAAAAGCTGATGGGGCCTGAACTAAGGCTGTGGCTTTGGAGAAGAGGTAATTAGAATGGTTGCTTCACTCAAAACTGATGAGGTTAAAAAAAAAAAAAAAAAAAAAAACTGATGAGGTTACAAGAAGGTAGGAGGGTTTAAAAAAAGAACCAAAGGAGAACAATAAAAGAAAGTGTTGTTATTCCACAGGCAAGGTCATGCTCCTCTGAGATCTTTAGCCCTTTGTTGGGGGAAATGACTGAATGGGCCCTTTGGTTACACAAATATAAAATAAAGGTATGGTCTCTCCACCAAATGGGGAAGTTTCCACGAAAAAAAGAAAAAAAAGTACAGATTATATGTGGATGGAGCAAAATGAGAAAAAGTGAATGACTAAAATTCACTAAAACACTGTTTTAAAACATCTATCACAGCAACATGATGCTATAACTTGCTGGGCCAATCAGTGAATAACCACATTACAGTCAGTTCTCTTACTGCAGGCTCTCCTGGAACTATAGGAGCATGAAACTGCACATTATGTTCTACTGTGGTAACTGATATTAAATTCAAATGCTATCACTAAGGAATTTGATGAAATTTTCTTCACTAAAGTGAGTCTCAATTCCTTTACAAACAATACATGCATAGGCTTCACCAAAAGGAAACTATTTACTGAAAAGAAAAATGGAACATCAAAAAATATTTTAAATGTTAAATATGATACACTTATGTTATTCACAAATATAGACATCAAATTCTTTGAGAGTTGACTAAATATGGAAGACCAGATACAAATAAATGTATGTAATATATATATTTTTGCCTAAAGATATTAGGTTACATTAGAGGGAAAAACATCTAATTTATTAATCATGTGTTTTGTCAACACTTTCATTATAAAAAAGAATAATTGTTTAAATAAATAAAACCCTATGTTTTGATTCTAAACTTCAGGACTTAATAGTCTCAAGAAGTCTCAAGCTTCAGTTGAGAAAGGCCAACTTAGTAAAATTTAAACACATCTGTGGAGGTACTACTAAATCACCATTTACTAATGTGTTAAAGCAAAAGCAGGCTGGTTGGCTAAAATAAACATGTTATCCTTGTAACAAAAAACAATAAGTGATGACTGGGCCAATTGTCTACTCTAGGGAGGCCAATCTCCTAAACTGGTTCTCAAGCCCCTAATAATAACATATCATTATATCCCTTTCATTGCCTTTCCAAAGCAAAATAGCAATTATTACCTGAACATTTTTGTTAGATCAATAAACACTGACCTAATGTTAGATTAAAATACAAAATGATTGACATTATTTTTGAAGGCTAATTATAATTAAACTTTTCTTTAAATTACATCCTGTAGAGCCTTAAAAAATTGTCGTACAAATAACTTTCAGTCAAAAGTGGTCATTAAAAAGAAAACTTTACACTGGAAAAAATTTCTACTGGGTCATCACTGATTGGAGTATGTTAAGAATGTTCATTGATTGTATTAGATGTACACATCCAAATTATTCAGCTCTACAAAATAAAATAAAAAGGAAAATATTTTAACTTATTCAAATGACAAGACAATATAGCTTCTCAGAATCATAACCTCTATTCTTTAGGAAATGACTAAAAATAAGATAGAAGGACTCATACTTATTAACTGCAGATTTCTAGGAGTATATCAGTGCTTTATTTTTCACTTTCTTATTTTTGAAAAGAAGAATTCTTGGTCTCAGGAAAAGCAGCAAATGTAATTTGAGAGATTAAATTCTCTTGATTATTAACAAAACAGATCACAGCCTGAAATGCTACTTTATTGAGCCAATAATTACAGTCAAGAATTGTTCATGACATCTAGTCAGATTTTTCATTAGGATGATTGTAAAATGGATAGAGGCCACCAAATCATTCATTGGCACAGGCCCATGTTTCTTTATTCTAACCCAGAAAACCAGTAAAAAAATGGCAGTCATCATTTAACCATGCCGTTGTAATGAGTTTTGACTGTCTTCACTCTGGTTTACAACACAAACTTTTTGAAAAGTCATGTTCAAATAATTTGAAAGTTATCAGGACCTATAGGTTAATCATTTCCCAAACTTGAGATATGGAAAACCAGGGCAGAATACTGTTTTTATTACCCATTGAGGTGGATTTTCTTCCTTTGAAACTAAATGCATAGACAAAAAAGGAATTTGTTTTCTCTTCTTTTCCTCATTCTATTTGATTTCTATGACCTGTTTGGGGTATATGTTTGTGTATACATACAAAAAGATAAAGTTCTATTTATTTAGCTTTCAGTGATAATTATGTATGATAATAAAAAATTTTCATACCTCATGTCTTCAAATCCAATCGTAAGCACCATAAGGGAAGTTCCTGCTGAGTTACTGGTCATATTTTCCCTGTAACCTGCAACTTAAGTCCTGTATATGCTCTGAAAGGACAAGCTGTCAAGTGAAAAGTAAAACTTTACCCTAATGAAGAGGATCTTCTCTCCCACTCGGTATCTTCCTTGCGAGAGCCTCTCCACACAGAACTTGCTCGGGCATTTGCAAGGAGGATCTTCAGAAATCCGTTTCACCTGAAATAGAAGAGCAGGCAAGTTCATTCTCCTTAATCAGGTTGCCTTTAGATTAATTTGTTCCATGGGTTCAAAGGCCCCTGAACCATTAATGCTTTTAAATTTGTTCTATATCAGACTATGGACACGATGTGAGCATAGACATATCACATTAAATCTTAACTATGTAAAGGTCAGGCCCTGAAGGCACTTTGTGAAGGTCAATAGCTGCACTAAGGCATAAGCTGGATGATGACAATGATAATGATGCTGGAGGATAATCACAAGCAAATCAACTGGCAGTGTAGGGATGACGAGCTGGGTTCTCACGTTTAGAGGATTAAAAAGATCGTGTACATTGGATTGTCAAGATAAATATATTGAGAACTAGAATACAAGGCATGTTAACATAGTCCATTATGATGAGGAAACATATAGACGTAGTCTATATGTTTCCTCGTCATAACTTTAATATTAATTTTACTCATTTTCAAAATAAATGAGAATTTTAAAAGTATTATTATTTAAAAATGAGACTATTTAACCTTATTTTGAATCCTGAGACTTTCTTTAAGAAGTCATCTCTAATTCATCCAGACTAATCCAGCAATTCACTCCTCAGTAATTCCCACCTGCCAAAACCTATTTCTGTAGCAGCATCTTACAATTTGTATGTATTTTATAGAATCCATGTCTGAATATCAGATTTTCCCTATTTTATCTATCTCTGTACTCTTTACAAAACACATACACTAAATGATAAGTGCATAATGCTTATAGACAGTTGTGACTATTAAAGACAATGTATAGTGCTTGATTTTAGGAATAAGGTTTATTTATTTATGTTTTCCTTGGTTGGGAACCTGCCATGCTGTGTCTCATAACTGTCCTCTCTTCAACTAACCAACCAACCAAAAACCCAAAAGAATAATAGGTTGTGTTTTGAGTCAAAGTTTCCAGAGAAGACAGATCTAAATAATGTACAGCCTACATTTGAGAAGCTAGGCTGAACAAATTTAAATTCTGAAGGGATTGGCTTGGACACCCCTCACCCAAATTCTTGCTTCCACAAAGATATGATTCCTAGAGTTTTGTCATCAAAGCAATTCAATCATTTCATCAAATAATTCAAGGTCTGACTTCAATCAGTCTTCCACTAAGAAAAACTGTGGGAAGAGTCATGCAGGAACTCACTTTCCTGTTGGAGTAAAGGACTTAAGCATCTCGGTTTCCCTAGAATAAGCAAGGTTCCAGAAAGTATGGAAGCATAAGACACTAGAGGGGAAAGCTAGAAAGAGTGGGGGAATCCTGAAGCAAAACTTATATTGAGATAAGTTTGGATAAATAAATAAATAATAAATGGATAAATAAACACAGGGACCTAAAAAGGACGCAGGAGGAAATTAGTGTGACAGATTAAGCCTGGATTCAAAGAATCTTAGAGATGGCTTTCATTCAAACAGTGAGGGAACTGTCTAACATCGTTATGTGAGCGATTAGGCCCATGTCTTTGAGTTCTGAATTTCTCATACCATATGATACTTGGGCCATAGATATATCCACCCACTCCCCCAGTATTAATAGAATCCTACCCCTAGGGATTCCCTTCTATAATGCAGACCCACATTCTGGGGTGGGGGTGAGGTCACAGGACCAATGAATGTGTGCTGTCTTAAGTGTTGTAAGTGTTCCTCTATGTGTATCTCCTTCAATATGTATTTATAGACATGTTTTAAAAATATAAATGTGAGGAGATATGGGGATATATGTATATGTATAGCTGATTCACTTTGTTATACAGCAGAAACTAACATACCATTGTAAAGCAATTATACTCCAATAAAGATGTTAAAAAAAATAAATAAATGCTAAAAAAATATAAATGTGTGTATATATATATATATATATATACATATATATAAATTGTGTTTATTGCATACTATTGCTAGAAGCAGTACAGTTTTCCTTTGTACCACAATAATTCCATGAGAAAAGAAGGAAAGGAGGGAGGGAGGGTGGGAGAAGGACTTTGGCCACCCTGAAAAAAATCCAACAGTCAGCAACATAAAAGCACATGGCCCAGACTTTAGGAGAGTCACGCCTGGCACAGCTTTACCGTGATGTAGTAACTGAGCAGACAGTAAATTGGTGTTCAAGTGGTTCCTCTGCTAAGAAATGACAATCACAAGTATGGATGGAAAGTATTTCCATCTTGAAGTGTTTTTAGACAAAATACAGAAACTATTGGTACCAAATGAAATAAAATACAAGAAACACTTTCTCAAGTGGCCTGTCCTTCTCTAATGCCTTCCTAAGCTTTGAAAATATACTTGCTTTTTAAGATCAAGGGCTTTTGTGTGGCTGTGTGAGAGCTGGAAGCAGAAATGGAAGAGACAAGGCCAGGCTGTGGGGAGTTAAGTAAACAGTGACTGATGACATCTTGCTTCTTACATTACCTTGGGGTAAGTCAGTCTGGCAGGTGTTCTGGTTTTGGCCAGGAACCCAGCCAGCTTTTGTTGAAATGGGATTTCAAGAGGAGCCTGATTACTCAGAATTATACTATCTCTCATCCCCAGACTGAGGAAGTTGATGGAGAAGAGGAAGAAAGTAAGAATGGCTTCTTAGAACTGTATTCAACTCATTGTGTGGGAACAGGCTCAACACGAGGGCACTAAACCTGACCCCATCATTTTATCACAGCCGAATCACTCTATCAGGACATCAGGGGAATAAATTAATCCGAATGGACTCCACTGTGTTTCTCTTACGATGTCTGGCTTGATTAAAGAAGTTGGGATGTATTATCCACATAAAAGGTCACCTATTTTGTTTTTCAATTTTCCACAATTCTCCTAAGTAGCAAACAAAGAAATGTGAGGACACATTGAAAGTTTCAAAACTGGCAGTCATTGAAACTGTTCACTGGAATATGACATCTTAGCACAGGTCTGCGTCTCTTTCTTTTTCTTTTTTCTTTACTCTTTTCTCCTTTTTTTTTTACTCCCCTTCTTTATTCTCCTTCTTTTTTTTTTCTCTTTTTTTTTGATGTAAATAATAACTTTGCCAGAGTAGAAATAGCCAATAGTATTAACTAAACACAGGAACTTTGCAAGCAATATTTTATATCCCTATTCTAAAGAACATGTAGGAGTATATGAACTTCAACTCCCCAATGGCTATATATGCCTCATATGCAGTGAAGCAGTTGCCATAGGAACTATTTCCTTTTTATATCTGACATATGAAGCTCTGATTTAAGCCATTAGTGAGGTTCATATGTTTTTTCTCTCTGTTCCACTGTCCCTGAAATAAAACACTCAATGAGAAACTATCACTTAAACAGAATGCAAATATTTCAATGCAATTTCCCCAATGTAGAATGAAGAAGACTGTAAGAGGCTTCTGTGGCCAAATAAGCATGGAAAATTCCAGGTTAAACAAGATCTTATTACGGAACGCACTAGTGCCTTTGATATGCCAGAATGCATTGCCAAACTCTAGGTAGGGACTATAGTAAGCTGTATTTCTCAAACTAACCTAAGCATGGAATTCTTTTTCCACGGGTCATCTGGTGGTGTGAGTGTTTGATTAAACATTCAAACTAGCATGAGAAATGCTAGTTTGAAGACTGTGAACATAGTATTCTAGCTGGCAACAGTATAGAAATATATGCTTAGAACATTTCCTACATTCAATGAAAACCCCTTCACTATACAGATGGTCATGTTCCCAAACCCTGACAAACTTTAAAGCTTCTCTGAAACCCCCTTCATTGTTTCCAGCTAAGAGAACAGAACTTGGAGTAGGGAAGAACAACCACAGAGCGACAGTCTTGCCATTTTGAAGAGAGTCCCTATCTCATCTACCTCTTCTGGAGTATAGGTAAAACTTTTCCAAAATCCCTTTCATAGTTGTTTCACCACCTTCTCCCTCCTGTCCTTCTTCTCCGCTTCTCAAGGATGAGGGATGGCCACTTGTGAGACAAGCTGGTGAAGAAAGGGAACCATTCTAACTACTTTTCCCAGGCTCATGGAAATGGTTTCAAGGGGCAACATCTCCTTGCTCTGCAAAGCTACAGCAGAGCTGAGAAGTGCACATATTTCCAGAGCACATGGCCATTCCAGATAAATAGAAAAAGGGAGAGGCTTTTTTAAACTTTGATTACCCACATTAATAATTTATCCAATAAGCATGGTACTAGATCTAGCTGAATAAAATATGGTCCTTGTCTTTGAGAGCAAGGACCATACCTAGAGAAGAATAGGTATTTATGCCCAATAAGGTAAACACTTCATTAAATATATAAAAGAACTTGAGGTACCAAGGACAAATTTGTCAATTTTACCTGGGATGAGAGATGCCAAGAAAAGCTTTCTATAGAAGGCCACACAACCTGAATTTTAGAAGATGAAAAGGTGTCTAAAAGTAGATTTCAAAGATGAGCAGTGTGAGGAAGCCAAGTGAGGAAAAACACGGTATAAAAAATCCTTGGGAGTTTGGGATTAGAGTATAGGTTTACAACAGATACATCAGAATGCAAGAATGAATCCATAGGGCAAAAAAGTCTGGGAAAGACAAAATGGGCCAGAACATGGAGGGCTTATGTGACACATACCTGAGTCTGGGCTTTACCCTGGATGTTATAGAGCCCTTATACAATTTTAATCAATTCTGAGTTGCGTTTAGGTTGATCATTCTGGTAGCAATAAAGTTCATGGAGAAGAATTTCAAGAACAGAGTGCTCAACAGTGTCAAACACCAGAAAGTGGTCTCATAATTTGAGGACTAAGAAGTTCATTTGATTCAGTAATTCATTCATTAGGAGGTTAAGGGTCAGACCTCTGACTCTAATGCACTAAAGGAAGTGAATGGAGGTAAGAGCTGAGAGGAAAAGGCCTAAGATCAAGCATAGTAACCCCAGAAAAACACTTTTATGAGAGAAAGACTAAAAGGAAGCTCTTACTCTAAAGTAAGTCTAATCAAAAAAGTATAACTGAGAGAGAAGAAAAAATTGTTCTCATCAATATATAAATAATGTGCCATTATCTACTATTAGTACAATGTTATTCAATTACCTTACAAAATAAAAATGAAACAGCAGGATTCAAGACATGTGGCTGATCATTAAAAACATTCCTGTGATTTTAAAGTCCTTTTAGGTGTATTATTAAAATGCCCTGCCTATCCTTTCATTTCTGAGTGGACTGAACAAAGGAAAACTAAATTAAACTGGTATTGGATAAGATACCTTGATGGGCTAAGTTTATGTGTGCTACCCTTAGCAGAAATAGGAATTCTCAATCGGTCAGACAAATTGTTATATTTCTGCTCATTTAAATCTGCAGTATAGGTTATAGTGTCACATGGAAGAAAGAAAAGATGGGGGAATCTTTCTTTCTGCATCCTACAGCACCAATCAGCCATTTCCCCTGCTCTTTTCAGCTCAGACCCTTGGGAAGGAAACTCTCAGCTACAGGCTAGCTGTCCTTTTCAATCCTGCCTATTCCTTATAACTGGCATTATGGTTGGTGCTAGTTTCTAAGAACTCTCCTTGTGTATGTGAGACATACTTCAGTCTGACATCACCGAGGTTTCCATTTTTTATAAAACCCATAGGTTTTTGACATTTACGCTCAAAACATATGTGCTGGGAAGTAAATGCACACACATGACACACTACTTAAGACACAACAGAAGTAGCCAGAGAATTTTATTTCATCCTGTTTACGGTTACACCCAGAATCTGTTTTCTGTAATTATGAGGGTATAATGAAAATATCTCCTAATCTGCCAAAGATGGTATCTCAAGAACTCTGAGGGTTGGTGACCTCAGAGAGTTAGACAAAATTAGGTTGGAATCTAAGCTCCTCTCTTCCTCTCAGCAGGTATTTCAACTTCAAGTCTCAGGTTCCTCAATAAGAAACCTGCCCTAAAGATAACAAGAGCACTTGAAGAATACTGGCAGAACCCGGCCCATAGCAGGCAGTCAATAAAGGGCAGTTATCTTCTCCATGGTATTTTGCTTTTCCTTCTTTAAAGATCCTCAAGTCCCATGCCTCAGGCTTCTTATCAGTGAATAAGGAAACAGGAACCAATAGTATCAAGGCTTAAGTGTTTTCAAAGACAATTTTCGGGAGGATGACTTATCCTAAAATTTTAGATACTACTCAGCAGAATTAAGTGACGCTTTATTTTAAATAAGTGGCTCAGTTTTGAATCTCAAAATGAATTGCAGGACTATAAACTTCCTCATAGGATTTTTTTTTTTTTTTTTTTGCAGTACGCGGGCCTCTCACTGTTGTGGCCTCTCCCCGTTGAGGAGCACAGGCTCCAGACGCTCAGGCTCAGCGGCCATGGCTCACGGGCCCAGCCGCTCTGCGGCATGTGGGATCTTCCCGGACCGAGGCACGAACCTGTGTCCCCTGCATCGGCAGGCGGACTCTCAATCACTGTGCCACCAGGGAAGCCCCCCTCATAGGATTTTAAAATAAATTTCAATAACATTGGAATAGGTAAAGGTTAGACTGATCGAAGATTGTACAGAATAAGTTTTGAAGTTCAAAAAAGACCAAGTGTTGATAAGAAACTTGATAAGAAACTTGACCAATTTTACTTACTGCATCATCCAGTAAGTTTCCCGTACTCTTTTTTCCAGAAGACTTTGATGAAGGCGAAGGTGAAGGAGAAGGGGCAGAGAGTGTTTCTTCTTGTTCAATTTCTTTTTCCAACTTTATCAAACCAGGAGGCTCCACACCATACCTTTTTAAAAGACACCAGATCAATACACATGCATAAGTTGTAATAATGATACACTTAGCCGTATGTTGCATCCAATTATACCATAGGACCAAACTGCTAACTTTTCAAAACAACATTAACTTTTCTCTGGCATTGAAATAGTATGTTCTTAAATTGGCATACTTTTAAGCAGGGAAAAACATGCACACCCCCATACATATATATTTATAGTTACATATACATATGCATATATGTTTATATCTATATATGAACATATAAATGAATAGATGCATAACATACTAAAAATAAATTAAAATACTCCATAGATTAATGAGTCAATAACATGAATTACCATATTAATTTAGTCTTCAGCTTTCAGATTTACTAGCTTTAATGATATTAGTGCTATAATTGAATTCCTATTTTGAATATAAGCTTGTTAAAAATGGAAATAAAATCAGAGAGTCAGAGTCAAGTTGAAAACAGCAATTTCCCCAAATAAATGTCCTTAAATGAATTAACAGAGAAGAAATTCACTCTTATGTGTATATCTTTATGGACCCAGATCAAGGTAGAATGGGTAATACAGTACATTGGTTATGCTTTTAAGACCAACATAATGAAAGCATGTACAGTATTACTGAGGAAGAAAATGAATAAAGAAACAAAAAATAATTTAGACTAACAATATGTTAAAAATTATGTGTTGTAAATTGTAAATGCCACAGCAGTTCAAAGACAGAGATGTAGTTGTTAACAGCATTCTAATCTCCCATATTTTTCTTAGGCTAAGTTTAAATTTGGTTTGGTTTCCTAGATGCATATCAATTGTACCTAAGTGAAGGAGGCAAAGATAATTCCAGAATTTAAGAATTGGGAAGGATCTTTGGGTTCATGTAGTTATACCCTTTCATTTTTACAGAATAAATAAAACAGATCCAGAGGAAATATAGAACGAGCTAGGAACAGAATAAAGATGCAAATCTAGGTTTTCTTACTTCAGGTTTTCTCTGACATTTTAGTCAGGTGATCACGTGTTAGAAAGAAGAGGAAAAAGCCACTTGGAAATTTTTTCAAAATAGGCTGTGGACTACCTACAAAGTAAATAACCTATATAGAGAGAATAAATATGTTGGCAATATGTCTAATACCTTAGAGTGAGTGAATAGTATATTACACCATCATTAAATGTAAAAGCTTAGGCTATCGTCATCCTGTTCTAATGGCTTGTTATTTTAACTGACATCATCACACACGTCAGGTGGCCTTTGAGAGCTGGAAAACTTGTATCAGAATTCAGTACAAAACAGTGTGAGCCGGCACAACTCAAATAATAATTGCTGTTTTGCTAACTGCCTCCAGTGAACAGAGTAATTTTTAGTTACATAAATCATTAGCTAAAAGACTTTAGGCACTATTTATCACATTTCAAACCTTTTATACAGATTAGCCAGTTAACAGGACATTTGTAGAAACATGCAATAGACCGCAGATTCTGTAACAGTAGAGACTGTCTGATTCACAGCATACCTAGCAGCCAGTGTAGATCATGGCACACAATAGATACTTAATAGCTACTTTTTTTGAATGCAAAAAATTTCCATATTCTCATATAACAATGAGTTCAGGCTCCAAAGATGAATTAGATTTCATTGTTTTGGCCCTTTAAATGCATATCACTTTAATAAAACATATCGACATTAAATGTAAATAAGTGTTTTACCCCCCAAGAATGTTCTTCTAGAAAACTCTAAACCCTATTCAAAACTGAAATACATTTTTAACTTTCTAGCACTCATTAATAACACTTAACTCAACCCAGCATCTCATTACTGTTGACAAGTACCAGTAATATTCACTTGAAGATTTGGGTATCATTCTTCCCTGAGGCAGACTTGAGCTAACTATGCCATTAACTACTCTTTAAATTTAGCAAATCACTTAACCTCTAAGAGTCTGTTTTCTCTCAGGAAAACACAGATGAAAGTGGCCTGTCCTAGAGGTCTGATGTAGCAGGAGAGAGAGAGAGGGAGGGAGGGGAGGAGGGAGGAAGAAGAAAGTTAAAAGAGCAACTGTTACTGAACGTCTTCCATGTGTCTGGAACTTTTGGGCATCTTGACGTACATTATTTCTGAGCCTCAGTTTTAGTTCACTGTAAAATGCAAGTTCTAATTCCTGTGTTTTAATACAGTTAGAAGGAATTAAAACAGTATCCATTACACTCCCAGTACAGTGTCTGACACATGGCACCATCTCTGAGACGGCTGTTGATAACTGATGTATCAAAGCTTGCACAACCAGGAAACTGCAGCATTGAGGTCCTTTTGCCAAAGTTTTAACTTTTTAAAATATACCACCCAATGAAATTATGTAACAGCCTCAAAATTAAGATGTAGTGTTATTACTATTGTTATATTATTACTATTGTTGGTATCCTTTACAAAAAAACTCACCATAGGCTTTCTTTAAATTAATTTTCCTAGAATTGTAGGATGGCAGGAATATGTTGGTGCTGGAGCATAGCAGAACAAGTTATAAATTCATTTTTGCTGCTAACTCGCTGGATGAACTTCAACAGGCAACCCTTTTTAATCCCTCTAGACTTATGTGAATTCTTAGTTCCAACAAGGTATAACATTTTGCTACATTTAATGTTCTCAAGATAATAACATAAACTGGGCAGTGAAGCTAGAGGAATTTAACATGCTAGAATTCACAGCCAATTAAAAGTCAATCATAAATGAAAACATCATATTGGAAAGTATAAATTGGGTCAATTGGAAAATATGATTTCATTTGTAATTGTAGGTAGATTCGTGCCACCTTTCAGGAGCAGGCTGGTTGGGTTGCACAATTTTTTCTTTTTCTTTTTTTTTTTAACAAAGTGAAATAATAAGAAATATGTTATTAAAGTAACAACAAGCTCCACTCCATGTTGAATACAAAACAAAATTTGAATAAAGTTGGTAACAAAGTCATACATGGAAAACTTTGCCCTGGAGATTTTTCTTTATCTGGGAATGCTGAAAATTAGCTATGCCACTGCATAGAAAATCAACACTAAGCCCCAAATTTCTGCTTATATTGGCTTTTGAATACTTCAAGCTGCTTAAGGTACAGTCAGCCAGTCCTGAAATACACACTTCAATATGATTCATTGGCTTCCTGTCTGTCTGGAGGTGTCAACAGTCTGTAAATCACGAAATTCCCCTTGGGTTGGGGGCCTGCACCTGAAGCCAGCTTAGTCACCAGTAGGTCTTTTTTCTGCTCTCCAAAAGGCTGCTTCATTCTGGTTTCCATGATTAACTGCATACCACTCTACATTTTGATTTTGTTTATAAGGTTTTCAAAAATTTATAGTGTTTTCTATTCTTGTCCAACTACAAGATTTCAAAGCTTTGCGGGAGAAGGGGCAACTGTTGCTTTCAAACTGAATAAGGGTAAACTAAAGATAGCAAGAAGGCTGAATCCACTAAAACCAAATCTTTGCATCTGTATACCCCAGTGATGTGAAAGTAGGGGGGATACTGAAAGGGCAATATCATATTATAAATTTTTGGTCTCATTTCAAAAATGCATAGTGCTAGGGAAATGGTCTTATGGTTAATAACTTTATGATGAGATCTTAGAAAAGGACTTTTTAGTTTTCTGGCACAGGATATAGCTTTTGAGATTGGTCTAGATGAAATAATTGAGCCCCTAAACTAAGCCCTGAACTAGAAAATTTACTCAAACTATTTACTAGACTATAATTTTCAAAGAAAAGACATCTGGAGCCTATTTTACTAGAGTTGGAGGGATAAAGTTTAGAAACTCCCCCTTCTTAAGGCATACAACAGATAGTTTATAGATTCTTACAAGATGGTTTTTGCCCCATTTTCTATTCTGTTTTAAAGTTATTTAAAGATAGATTTAAATTTGGATGGAAATTTCACTCATATGAAAACAAATTTTATTCTTAGCAGTCAGAGTCAAGCTCTTTAAATAGGATGAGTTAATTAATAAGCCTTGTATAAGAATATTTTAAGTAACATTTCATTAAGGCATGGATTAAAATAGGAGACTAACAAAAATATTCACAAAGTACATTTCTTTTGAATGGTCATAAATTTTGTTGAAAATGAAGAAAACACTCAAAAATAAAAATATAAAAAGCTTCCCTCTGATGTTGACTATTCATCACAGCCCCAAACCAAAATATCAAAAGGTTTTTTTAGTTTTATCATAAAGCTAATCTTAATTCTGCAGTCTTAAAAAAGGTTGAATTCATAGTAACCTTTTTTAAACAATGAATATCAAAGCACCCTCATTAAAAAGATCTTTTTATTGACCTGTTTTTGCTGAATGTTTTATTTCGCAGAAGACAAACATGCATATTTTACACACAGAAACTGACATGGTTTCTGAAATATTAACAGAGGGATTTCACTCTCCAGTGATGACAGCTCTGTTTAGTTGAAAATAAAAGCAAGTTTCACCCATGAGAACAAAAATAAGTGGTCTCATTCTCCCACCCCACAGCTCTCAAAGGAGCTTCACGGAGTGTTCCCAGGCAAAAGAATACAGCAGGGAATTGGAAATATTTAGTGAATCATTTCTAAAGTGATGTTGATGCTTTTAAGATGACATCTATGTAAATTTGAGAAATAAATGTTTAGAATCAAGTGTAAAGAAACATCATCTATCAGTGGAAAAAACACAAAACTTGCAAGGTTGTATTAGGATTTTGTTATGGTCAAACTTCATCTGCTGTGTGTACAAATTAATGTGATTCTTGAGAGCTCTCCAAATACCACTTCTGGTTTTGTCTCATGCTGTCTTAATTCAATAATTCAATAACTCTGTCTTAATTCAACTCCATAGAGGAGTACAGGGAGGAGGAAGCACACATACAATGATCTAGATAAAGGTTTAATATATCTAAAGAAAAAATCAGGAGTAAAATAAGATGGAATGATGAATTTCCCTTTTTTCCTTCAACGATTATGCTTCAACACAGGGCTAAGGTAGTGATGTTTGGGTTTATTGGGTTACTGTTTTTAAAGCACAATTGAACTTCCATTAAAATTTTGATAAAATCTTCAAATGTGTACAGAGAGAAACTTAAATCGATTTATACTTAAATGTTCAATCTATCCATTTGGCATTCAGCTGTTTAACCTTATGCTGCACACAAAAGTGATGCCCTGAATAATCTGTTAGCATATTTTTTTCTTTTTCATGGTAAGTGTGCAATACTTGACATCACTTAAGTAGGTGAAGAAGATAAAAGGCAAAATTTACAAATTGAATATTGTAATGTATTGTCTTAATCCTTAGATCACTGCATTGTGAAATTAGTAATTTTCTTTTGTAATGTGAATAATCTCTGCTTTTATCACATGGTCATAAAGTGAGGTCAGAAATGTAGCCACCCATTCTTATTAATAATAATAATAATAATGATGATGATGATGATAATAAAGAAGGCAGCGGAAACTTTTGGAGGTGATACATATATTTATGGCATAGATTGTGGTGATGGTTTCATAAATGTATACTTATATCCAAACTCATCAAGTGGTTTGTATTAAATATGTACAGCGTTTTTTGTATGTCAACCGTAT